>NC_060122.1:290180265-290489830 GCF_021461395.2 Schistocerca americana
GGGCTGCTATTCCCCAAGAAACCTTCCAGCACCTGACTGAACTTATGCCTTCGAGAGTGGAAGCTGTCATCAATGCTGAGGGTGGGCCAACACCATATTGAATTCTGGCATTACCGATGGAGGGTGCCACAAACCTTTAAGTCATTTTCAGCCAGCTGTCCGGATACTTTTCATCACACAGTATGGTAATAAGCATTCCTGGCGTAGAGAAACAACCGAAAGATTTGAAAGCAAATAATTCATAACGTCCGGATGGAATTCCAATTTGGTTTTACAAAGAGTACTTTACGGGAATGGTTCCTTAATTAGCATGCATTTATCATGAATCTCTCGTCCAGTACGAAGTCCCAAGCCACTGGAAAAAGGCGCCAGTGACTCCAGTTCATAAGAAGGGCAAAACAACGGATCCGCAAAATTACACACCAATATCCCTAGCTTAAGTTTTCTGCAGAATCCTTGAACATATTCTCAGTTTGAATATAATATACTTTTTTTGGAAATTTGTGGTAAGGTCTTATGGGACCAAACCGCTGAGGTCATGGGTCCCTAAACTTACATACTACTTGATCTAACTTAAACTAACTTTCGTTAAGGACAACACACACACACACATGCCCGAGGGAGGACTCGAACCTCCGACGGGGGAGCCGCGTGGATCGTGCCAAGGCGCCTTTGACCGCTCGGCTACCCCGCGCGGTCTAATATACTGTCTTGAGACAGAAGCTAAGGTTCCCCGAATCAGCATGGTTTTAGAAAGCATCGCTCGTTCGCAACTCAGCTAGCCCTTTTTTTCACATGGTATACTGCGAACTTTGGGTAAAGGACAACCGGCAGATGCCAATTTCTAGATTTCCTGAAGGCGTTTGACACGGTGCCCCATTGCAGACTGTTAAAATAGGTACTAGCATATGGAATAAGTTCACAGATATGTGAGTGGCTCAAAGACTTCTTAAGCAATAGAACCCAGTATGTTGTCCTCGACGGCGAATGCCCATCAGAGACAAGAGTATCGTCAGATGTGCCCCAGGAAAGTGTGATAGAACAGCTGTTGTTCTCTGTATGCGTAAATGACATGCGGGACAGGGTGGGCAGCAATTTGGGGCTGTTTGCTGATGATCTACATCTACATCTACATTCATACTCCGCAAGCCACCTGACGGTGTGTGGCGGAGGGTACCTTGAGTACCTCTATTCCAGTCTCGTATTGTTCGTGAAAAGAAGGATTGTCGGTATTCCTCTGTGTGGGCTCTAACCTCTCTGATTTCATCCTCATGGTCTCATCGCGAGATATACGTAAGAGGGAGCAATATACTGCTTGACTCCTCGGTGAAGGTATGTTCTCGAAACTTTAACAAAAGCCCGTACCGAGCTACTGAGCGTCTCTCCTCCAGAGTCTTCCACTGGAGTTTATCTGTCATCTCCGTAACGCTTTCGCGATTACTAAATGATCCTGTAACGAAGCGCGCTGCTCTCCGTTGGATCTTATCTATCTCTTCAATCAACCCTATCTGGTACGGATCCCACACTGCTGAGCAGTATTCAAGCAGTGGGCGAACAAGCGTACTGTAACCTACTTCCTTTGTTTTCGGATTGCATTTCCTTAGGATTCTTCCAATGAATCTCAGTCTGGCATCTGCTTTACCGACGATCAACTTTATATGATCATTCCATTTTAAATCACTCCTAATGCGTACTCCCAGATAATTTATGGAATTAGCTGCTCCCAGTTGCTGACCTGCTATATTGTAGCTAAATGGTAAGGGATCTTTCTTTCTATGTATTCGCAGCACATTACACTTGTCTACATTGAGATTCAGTTGCCATTGCCTGCACCATGCGTCAATTCGCTGCAGATCCTCCTGCATTTCAGTACAATTTTCCATTGTTACAAACTCTCGATGTACCGCAGCATCATCCGCAAAAAGTCTCAGTGAATTTTCGATGTCATCCACAAAGTCATTTATGTATATTGTGAATAGCAACGGTCCTACGACACTCCCCTGCGGCACACCTGGAATCGCTCTTACTCCGGAAGACTTCTCTCCATTGAGAATGACATATTGCGTTCTGTTATCTAGGAACTCTTCAATCCAATCACACAATTGGTCTGATAGTCCATATGCTCTTACTTTGTTCATTAAACGACTGTGGGGAACTGTATCGAACGCCTTCCGGAAGTCAAGAAACACGGCATCTACCTGGGAACCCATGTCTATGGCCCTCTGAGTCTCGTGGACGAATAGCGCGAGCTGAGTTTCACACGATCGTCTTTTTCGAAACCGATGCTGATTCCTACAGAGCAGATTTCTAGTCTCCATGAAAGTCATTATACTCGAACATAATACGTGTTCCAAAATTCTTCAAGTATCCCATCAGGTCCAGCGGCCTTTCCTCTTTTGAGCGATTTCAATTGTTTCTCTATCCCTCTGTCGTCTATTTCGATATCTACCATTTTGTCATCTGTGCGACAATCGAGAGAAGGAACTACAATGCAGTCTTCCACTGTGAAACAGCTTTGGAAAAAGACATTTAGTATTTCGGCCTTTAGTCTGTCATCCTCTGTTTCAGTACCATTTTGATCACAGAGTGTCTGGACATTTTGTTTTGATCCACCTACCGCTTTGACATAAGACCAAAATTTCTTAGGATTTTCTGCCAAGTCAGTACGTGGAACTTTACTTGCCTCTCGCATAGCCCTCCTCACACTACATTTCGCTTCGCGAAATTTTTGTTTGTCGGCAAGGCTTTGGCTATGTTTATGTTTGCAGTGAAGTTCCCTTTGCTTCCGCAGCAGTTTTCTAACTCGGTTGTTGTACCACGGAGGCTCTTTTCCATCTCTTACGATCTTGCTTGCCACATACTCATCTAACGCATATTGTACGATCGTTTTGAACTTTGTCCACTGATCCTCAACACTATCTGTACTTGAGACAAAACTTTTGTGTTGAGCCGTCAGGTACACTGAAATCTGCTTTTTGTCACTTTTGCTAAACAGAAAAATCTTCCTACCTTTTTTAATATTTCTATTTACGGCTGAAATCATCGAGGCAGTAACCGCTTTGTGATCGCTGATTCCCTGTTCTGCGTTAACTGTTTCAAATAGTTCGGGTCTGTTTGTCACCAGAACGTCTAATATGTTATCGCCACGAGTCGGTTCTCTGCTTAACTGCTCAAGGTAGTTTTCAGATAAAGCTGTGGTATACAGTAAGCTGTCAAAGTTTAGTGACTGTAGGAAAATACAAGACTACTTAGACAGAATATCTAGTTAGTGTGATGAATGGCAGCTGTCTCTAAATGTGGAAAAATGTAACTTAATGCGGATGAGTAGGAAGAACAAAACTGTAATGTTGGGATACAGTATTAGTAATGCCCTGCTTGACAATGTCAAGTCATTTAAATATCTGGGCGTAAAGTTGCGAAGCGATATGAGGATGAACGAGCATTTGAGAACTGTGGTAAGGAAGGCGAATGGTCGACTTCGGTTTATTGGGAGAATTTTAAGAAAGAGAAGGTTAATCTGTAAAGGAGACCGCATATAGGACGCTGGCGCGACCTGTTCTAGATTACTGCTCTACTGTTTAGGATCTGTACCAGGTCGGATTAGTTAGTTAGTTAATTACTTTCATGTTCCATGGATCATTTTGCACGATAAATCGTCATTATGTGGAACAAGTAATTTTACATTCATATTGCAAATTAATTTGTACATTTATTTGGACTCCAAACATCACCATATAATTATTTTCCCCCAAATGAAAACAAAATATACATATCGAGTTAACAATTCCTACCCACCACCTTTTACACATTACAAATATAGAAATTCTTCCACGGGATAGAAGGAGCTGTCAAGGAGAAATTTTCAATTTATTTTCAAATTTTACCTTGCTGTCTGTTAGACATTTTATATCGCTGGGTAAGTGGTCAAAAATTTTTGTTGCACCGTTGTGCACCCCTTTCTGTGCTAAAGACAACCTTAATGTTGAGTAATGAATGTCACTTTTTTTTCTAGTATTGTAATTATGTACCTCATTGTTCCTTTTGAACTGTAGTGGATCATCTACTACAAACTTCATGAAGGAATAAATACACTGTGAAGCAGTAATCAGAATGCCCAACCCCTTAAACAGATGTCTACAAGATTATCATGGGTGAGCACCACATGTTATTCTTACAGCATATTTTTCGGGAATGAGGACCTTCTTTCTTAAATATGAGTTACCCCAGAAAATTATTCCACATGACATTTCTAAATGAAAATAAGCAAAATATGTCAACTTATTGATTTCATTCCCCAAAAGTCGCTACGATTCTAGGTGAAAATGTGGAATAGGAGTTCCAAAATGTGTTTTTCCAATTTAAATTCTCATCAATATGGATACCTGAGAATTTTGATGTTTCCACCCTATGTATTATTTGATCACCATGTGTTACACTATCACTGGTGCAGGACCCCTAGAGGTGCAGAACTGAATACGATGTGTCTTTGTGAAATTCAGGGTGAGACCATTCGCAGAAAACCAGTCAATGATTCTTTTGAGAACTTTGTTCACCATTTCTTCCATTTCTGTAAGTATACTGGGAGTGCTTACAATACTGGTGCATTTCTTCCATTTCTGTAAGTATACTGGGAGTGCTTACAATACTGGTGACATCTGCAAAAAGAACCAATTCTGCTTGTTGTATATTAGACGGTAGATCATTTACATACATGAGAAACGGTAGTGGACCTAAGATTGAGCCTTGGGGAACCCCAAACATGATTTCTCCCCAGTCAGTATTATGTCCCTGGATTCTGTTGGTTGAATTACTACTAAGTACAACTTTCTGCATTCTTTTGGTTAGATGTGACATGATCCATTGGTTGGCTATACCATCAATCCCATACAACATCGATTTGTCTGGGAGTATGCTATGATTCACACAATCAAATGCCTTGGATAGGTCACAGAAAATACCTTCCGGTGCTATTTTGTTATTTAATGCTTGTAACGCATGGTGTGTGAACATGTAAATAGCATTCTCAGTAGAGCAACCCTTCTGAAACCCAAACTGTAATTTGAAGGGTATCATTGTTGCCAAGGTGAGATACTCGTACTATCTAGAATTTAACGCTTTCTTAAAAATTTTGGAAAATTATGTCAGTAGTGCAATAGGTCGGTAGTTACTGACTTCTCTCTTATCACCTTTCTTACAGAGGGGTTAACAGCGGTATGTTTTAGTCTCTCTGGAAAGATGCCTTGAGTTTGTGATGCATTACATATTTCTGACAATTCCGAACTTATATAATGGGAACAAATCTTTTGTGCTCTATTGGAAACACCATCAAAACCAGAAGCGCTTTTATGCTTGAGAGAATGTATGCCCCTCTTAATTTCAGGAGTAGAAGTTGCTGATACATTCATATGATGTACACTACTGGCCATTAAAATTGCTACATCAAGAAGAAATACAGATGATAAACGGGTATTCATTGGAAAAATATATTATACTAGAACTGACATGTGATTACATTTTCACGCAATTTGGATGCATAGATCCTGAGAAATCAGTAGCCAGAACAACCACCTCTGGCCGTAAGAATGGGCTTGATACGCCTGGGCATTGAGTCAAACAGATCTTGGATGGCGTGTACAGGTACAGCTGCCCATGCAGCTTCAACACCATACCACAGTTCATCAAGAGTAGTGACTGGCGTATTGCGACGAGCCAGTTGCTCAGCCACCATTGACCAGACGTTTTCAGTTGGTGAGAGATCTGGAGAATGTGCTGGCCAGGGCAGCAGTCGAGCATTTTCTGTATCCATAAAGGCCCCTGCAGGACCTGCAACATGCGGTCGTGCATTATCCTGCTGAAATGTAGGGTTTCGCAGGGATCGAATGAAGGGTAGAGCCACGGGTCGTAACACATCTGAAATGTAGCGTCCACAGCTCAAAGTGTCGTCATTGCGAACAAGAGGTGATCGAGACGTGTAACCAATGGCACCCCATACCATCACCCTGGGTGATACGCCAGTAGGGCGATGACGAATACACGCTTCCAATGTGCGTTCACCGCGATGTTGCCAAACACGGATGCGACCATCATGATGCTGTAAACAGAACCTGGATTCATCCGAAAAAATGACGTTTTGCCATTCGTGCACCCAGGTTCGTCGTTGAGTACACAATCGTAGGCGCTCCTGTCTGTGATGCAGCGTCAAGGGTAACCGCAGCCATGGTCTCCGAGCTGATAGTCCATGCTGCTGCAAACGTCGTCGAACTGTTCGTGCAGATGGTTGTTGTCTTACAAACGTCCCCCTCTGTTGACTCAGGGATCGAGACGTGGCTGCACGATCCGTTACAGCCATGCGGATAAGATGCCTGTCATCTCGACTGCTAGTGATACGAGGCCGCTGGGATCCAGCACGGCGTTTCGTATTACCCTCCTGAATCCACCGATTACATGTTCTGCTAACAGTCATTGGATCTCGCCCAACGCGAGCAGCAATCTCGCGACACGATAAACAGCAATCGCGATACGCTACAATCCGACCTTTATCAAAGTCGGAAACGTGGTGGTACGCATTTCTCTTCCTCACACGAGGCATCGCAACAGCGTTTCACCAGGCAACGGCGGTCAACTGCTGTTTCTGTATGAGAAATCGGTTGGAAACTTTCCTCATGTGAGCACGTTATGGGTGTCGCCACCGGCGCCAACCTTGTGTGAATGCTCTGAAAAGCTAATCATTTGCATATCACAGTATCTTCTTCCTGTCGGTTAAATTTCGCGTCTGTAGCACGTCATCTTCGTGGTGTAGCAATTTTAATGGCCAGTAGTATAATTTTATGAGAGTTACTTCTTCAACATATTGCTGTGATCTTTCTCTTGAACAGTTACTCCCTATGCTTTCTACTATGTTTAAGGAATGATTACTAAATACATTTGCTACCTGTGACCTGTTTTTATAACCCTTCCATTCAGTTCAATAGTAATGTTATCGTTTTCTGTTGTTTGTTGTCCTGTCTCTTGCTTCATTATATTCCTTAGTGCCTTAACTTTCTTGTCAGTCGTACTGATTTCTGACATTATGTGCATGTTTCCTGATTTTTTTTAATAACCTTTCATTGTAATTTTGAAGCTTTGAGTACTTTTTGTAGTGCACAACTACTGCAGGGTCTCTACTTGTTCTTGCCATTGAATGAAGACACTGAAGCAATATAGAGGCGAGCAGCTAGCTTTGTTACTGGTAGGTTCGAACAACACGTAAGTGTTAAGAGATGTTTCGGGAACTTAATAGGGAATCCCTGGAGGGAAGGCGACGTTCTTTTCGAGGAACACTATTGAAAAAATTTAGAGAACCGGCATTTGAAGCTGACTGCCGAATGATTCTAGTGTCACCAACATACACCATGGGCGTAAGGACCACGAACATGCGAGAAATTAGGGTTCATACGGAGACGTACAGACCGTTGTTTATCCTTCGCTCTATTTGCGAGTGAAGCAGGAAAGGAAATGACTAGTAGTTGTACAGGGTACCCTCCCCCATGCACTGTACGGTGGCTTGCGGGGTATCTATGTAGATGTAGATATAGAACTCTGGTCCTAACCACGATTACTGGTGTTCATTTAGAAGCACGATTTATTTACTTATGTATTCCTCGTGTTCGGGTTTGTAAAACTGATCAGCAAGTAGGAAGGATGTCAGCTGCACTACCCGACGACGATGTTAATGCACTTAGCCCCTTGTGGCCGTTGCCGGAAGCAAGTGTGACGTTACAGTAAACAAGTATAGATGTGGCAAAGGTAAACGCGTTACACTGTGAATCTTTTCAGGACAGTTGTGCGTACACTACCAAGGGGTTGAGAGTGTTGTCTTGAAATATCACAAAAAAATTCAAGATAAGCGCCCTCAGTCCCAGGTACAAAAATACTGCGGTCGACTAATATTATCGTTGTTGTTGTTGTTGTCTGCAACCCAAAAGCCGTTTTGATGCAGTTCTGCAAGCTAGCTTATCCTGTGTGAGCCTCTTCATCTCCACATAACTACTGAAATCTAGATCCACTTCAATCTGTTTGCTGTAGTCAGGCCATGGTCTCCCCCTACAACTTTTATCCTTTACACGTCCCTCCAGTAATTAATTAATAATTCCTTCATGATTTAGTTTGTGTCCTTTCAATCAATACCTTCTTTTACTGAAGTTGTGTCATAAAGCTCTTTCCTCCCCGCAAGTACTTCTCCGTGAGTTACCCTATCTACCCATCCAATCATTGGTTCAAACGGCTCTGAGCACTATGGGACGTAACATCTGTGGTCATCAGTCCCCTAGAACTTAGAACTACTTAAACCTAACTAACCTAAGGGCATCACGCACATCCATGTCAGAGGCAGGATTCGAACCTGCGACCGTAGCGGTCACTGCAGCGCCTAGAACCGCACGGCCACACCGGTCGGCTATCCAGTCATTTCAAAACTTTCTGTTCTCTTTATGTTCAGTGTTTATCACCCACGTTTCACTTCCACTCCAGAGAACTACTTTGTGAAGACTTTCTAACGCTCAGATTTATCTAAACTGGATATATTTGTGACCGGGTGTTAGCAGAGATCCTTATTTGTACAAGATAGGCTTATTTCTTGACTGTCGATCGCTGTTTATTCCCGAATGACCGGTTTCGCGCAGTGTCGTCCATGCTCAGATCGTATGTCGTAGTCACAGAGTAATCTTCCCTAATAGAACTAGAACAGTATATGACACTGAAGTGATAGTCCCATTACAAGTTACTCTGTAACTACGACTTATGATCTGAAGGTGGGCGACATTGCGCGAAACCGGTCATTTGGAAACAAACAGCGATCTAAATCTACATCGATACTCAGCAAATCACATTTAAGTGCCTGTCAGATGGGTTATCGAATCACCTTCACAATTCTCTATTATTCCACAAAAGCCAGCTGACCGCAGCGGTGGGAACGACTGTCGTAGGAGCCAGCGAGGTAAGGAACCGAAATAAATAGCCACTAAAGAGCGGGAAACGCGCTTATATACGATCTCAGGACGAAACGCGTCGCTCTTTGTTGGATGTTCACTGTCTCTTCCTTATAGCTCCAGAATGTTGAGCAATAAAAGATAATCGATCGAACAAACCTTTTATAAGCCACAGGCATTTTTCTCGTGTGTGAATTAAACGATATTAAAGAGTCCCGATGATTCTCTGAGCCTGGTATCTACTTCTCTACAATTAGTTGTATGAGGTCATTCCTCTTTAGATGGCTGCAGACGGTAACTCCAAGGCATTCTACGATTGTTACTATTTCCAACAATTGTTGGCCAGTAGTGTAACTGATCAGTAATCAATCTCTGCTTCTATTTATGCTCAATATGTTACATTTATTTACGTTCAAGGTCGACTGTTGTGCACCAGTAGTCGATTCTCCGCAGGTCTTCCGCATTTCATTGCACTCTTCTTGCGTAGCAACCCTTCCATAGACAACAGCACCGCCCGCTAACAGTCCCATGCATAAAGAACGCACTCTGGCCATTCACACTGGTACATTTAGCACAGCTGCTTTTCAGACATTTCTCATTTACGATGAACTGTGTGAGCAACATTTGCTGAGATGTCCACTGCGACCGCTACCCTTACTGTTTCAGTTTCTTTCGAAATTTCTGCCGATTCCCGGGGGGTTCACGTATTTCCTTTTCTCTGCCACGTGATGACTGGGTGTTGTGTGATGTCCTTAAGGTAGTTAGGTTTAAGTAGTTCTAAGTTCTAGAGGACTGATGACCATAGATGGTAAGTCCCATACTGCTCAGAGCCATTTGAACCAAATTTCTGCCAATACGGCTGGTTTCACACAGCACAAACCATTTCGAATACATCACAGATAGAAATCAACATATGTTAAGTTCAGAGAACGTTAGAAATCTGAGTCGCACCTCTACGTCCAACCGAGAGTCTTGAAGACTATTTTCAAGATAATCGCGCATCTTCGCGGCATCGTAGTGTCCACTATCCTGCTGGAAGTAAAGTTTTACAACAATAGAGTGCACGAAAGGTGGATAAGGCAAGTGTGTACTTTCATTACATATAAATGGGATTTGTTCAGTTAAACTCGTAAATGTAAATACACAAGAGGTATTTGAGTTCCCAAGAAAGTTGAACAAATTATAATCTCGCATTTTACAAAGCTTCTATTTTTTGGTATGTATTCGAGGAGATACGGAGATCAACTGCCACTGCCATTTCATTTTTCGTAGCAGAATTTCTCAACACAGTGGCGTTCGATATACTGCTTGAAACTGATTCGAATCCTGCCTCGGGCATGGATGTATGTGATGTCCTTAGGTTGGCTAGATTTAATTAGTTCTAAGTTCTAGGCGACTGATGGCCTCAGAAGTTAAGTCGCATAGCGCTCAGAGCCATTTGAACCATTCAGAACTTTCTGCTTCAATTCGAAAAGACAATCACTGCTCCGTTTTGTTTGCTGGTTACCAGTCGCTACTAAGATATGTATTGCACTGCGACTTCTACAGCTATTTTGTAGATATCTCGTGTTAGAGTGCGTACACATATATTCTGGCATTCTCTTCATGTGTCGCGTTGTAACATATTCCGACCCCATCACCACAAAATAAATTCAATAAATTTGTATTGAATGTCCAGGGTAATTATACAAACAACTTCAATTCCCTTACTGACACAAACTTAGTGCGATAATATTAACTAGACCACAGGATCGAGTCGGCTTGGCCGTAATTTGAATTCCTATAGACGGGCAAGAGACCGCGGAATTCATGTTGATAACTCATGTTAATTGTGGCTCCATCTCTCTATCGGAAGTTGTAACGTTATTTCTATCCTCTACCGTTACTTGAATGCTGATCACGAGGTAGACGTTTGATAAATTTTCTTCACGACAAACGCCGTTTCGTATGACTGGTGCATGGTACTGCACAAACACTATCTTCGACTGATTACTGCAAACTGGCAGCTCGTCAGAATGAGAAGACAACGAAACTAAATCCTTTTTCAAGCCGTTTATTCAGGATCAGACACGATTCCCTATGAAACTGGGCTCTTAAGTTTTGCAGAACCAATTTTCACGTCAGAGAAGCCAGTTTCCTAATTTTGCTTTCACAGGAACCTTTCGTAATTAGTTTTTCTTCAGATATTTTATTTTGAGCGCAGTGTTAACCAGCTGAACTTCACAATTGCTACAACTTTTGTACGGTCATTGTGGTTGCTAATATGGGAACTGCTTTAACAACTGGTGTGGTTACTCATTATTATCTCTAATTGCTGGAATTGGCTGCAGATACATGTCAGTTTGATAAACAAAAAACAGAATATTTAGCAAATAAAAACACATGGTGTTTACGAACAGCAGTTAGCAGGTCGTGATTAAAAGTCACCTAGCGAGCTAATCACTGCCCCAGTACCAACAACATTACCGGTTCAAGAAACGGATAAAATTTACTAAGACAAATGTAAGATAACAGCTAAAAAAACCATCTATGAAAGTCAGTGATCTCTGATGACTGTTACTTGCACCAGGGGCGACAATATTATAAACCCAAGAAATAGACCAAATTTAATAAGCGGGATCTCAGGTCAAAATTAATAACGACCTGTTAAGACGGAATCTCAGGAAAAATTAATAAAACCTGTATGAAATCCAGCGATCTCTTACGAAATCTTCTACGACTTTCTGTCAGCGAAGATAATAAATGAATCAGTTGCATAGTTTCCAGGTTAGAGTAAAAGCTATATAATAGGCGGAGTAGCTCAAAATGACCAGAAGGAAGCTGTAAATTGTTGCGCATGAATTCTGTAATTTGTGAGAATCATTTCTAATTAAAATCAGGTGCCAACAATAACCTGGCAGCACTTCGAGGTAAGCATACAATACAATATCACACAATAAATAAAACAATGGAAAGTTTGGAATAGTATCGACAGGAATATCGTCCTTATTTGCCTATATCTGTTGCTAGCCGCCTGCAAATGTTTTTTATGTTTTTTATGAGCAGTACATTTTAAAGGCTGTGAAGAATATAAATTATGGTTTTTGAAATAGTAAATAGGAGAATCATTACGTCTGGTGACAACAAGCAGACTGGAATAACGTGCATCTAAACAGAGACGTTACATGAAAGATAAAAGGTAAGCACCGAAATGGATGAGCTTTGATGCTGATTCTTCAGTCACGTAGCATTAAGACCTACGATGCCAGAGTATTACGCTAAAAGTCAGAGATTGTCTTAGCACTTTCGTCATTATAACGAGGTGCATAGAGCTTATAGCAGGACATCGTACCGTCGCTGGGTGTGCTGTGAGACATGCTGGATGTCGTGCTGCGACTTTACATCATCTGACACAACCGACTAAGACTGTTGGGCGACTGCAACAAACAACATGCTTGATAAGCCACGATTATACACCTGAGCCTCCTTCAGAAGATCTATAGTCGGCATCAGCTTCTGGAGAGCATGTAAGTCCCGCCACTTTTTCACCATTGACATAACGACTAATCTAGGTACAAATGCTATTTCAGCGAACATGATAATATTCGTTAAAATTTTGTTTAGGTAGTGTTACAACCAAGGACGCGTTTTTCTAGAATTAAGATGAAGGGCTCGCAGTGAAGAAAACTGAATACGGTCACAATAGATGTTTTTTTAAACTGTCTCAGAAACATGCTAAATGAGACCTATTTCCTCACGGAGTTTTCGAGGACGTGTAGTTCAACAGACAATCGAGATGGCGTTAATAGCAAGGACTGAAGGAAGATTAAGTGGGAAAATGCGAAACAAATTGCAATATGTGGTCAATATACAACATAATTTCACGTCACTGTTCTATGTAATGCGATTTGGTTCCAAACCCTTTCGTAGTGTGATTGTATGACATTTAGGTAGGTTTTTTTTTTTTTTTTTTTTTGGCACATTTCATCCCCTCCCTTATGGGGAGGGCGGGCCTTTTTAGAGCTTGCTATTTGCTCTTTTTCGGCCGTTGGTGTTCAATACAATTTTTGCTTTTTAGAGTTACATTTGCTTGCAATTGTGCCAAGCATTATTATTCTGGTATAATATGGAGTTTACATTATTGTTTATGAGCAGTACAGGGTTTATACTATTTTGATATTCAGGAGAAATTTATGAAGTTCTATTAGGAGACATATAGTTAAGTGTATTAAAAAAGAGATAAATGAATAAATTAGGGTATGAGAAAAAAAATATATATATATAAATATAAGTATAAGTTTAACAAAAAAAATAAAAATAAAGCGTAATGAGGGAGATATAGGTTTAACAAAAACATAATAAGTTTAACAAAAACATATAAGTTGAAGAAAAATAATAAATCATATAAGTTGAGGAAAAACAATAAAACATACAAGTTGAAGAAAAACATATAAATTATAAGTAGCATAGATTTATAAAAATAACATGTAAATTTGAGAAGTTTATATGACTATGAGAGTCATATAATTAAGGAGATGACATATATTTAAGAGGGAAGTGTATCTATTCAGATTTTCGTTTTATTGCTGTTGCTTGTTTGTGTATGTGATCGTTTTGTTGCGGTGTGTGTGCGCATGTGTGACTGTGTGTGTGTGTGTGTGTGTGTGAGTGTGTGTGTGTGTAGGGCCGTTGCCTACATCCTGGCGTCGAGATGGGGGGGACAGTGAGTGCCGCTTACGAGTGGGATCATGGTGGGAGCAAGGTCGGGAAAATGGGAGGTCGTATTTTGTGCCACTGTACGCGCTGGTTGGGTGTATTTGAACGTAGGGCGCCTCCTTTCCCGGATTTCAGAGGTCAGTAGGTCTTCCATGTCTGGTCGTTTCGTCAGTATGTGCTTGCCGTAGTTGGCGCGTAGTTTCGTAAGTCGAGTTTGTAACGGTTCTATGTTTGTGATGTCGTACACGTCGTTGCTCGGCGTCTGGGTGGGGAGTTTGGTGATGCTGCGAAGTAGTCTTCTTTCGGTTCTGTAGAGTCTGTCCGTTTGGCTTTTCGCCAGACCAGCCAGGGGTGCGGCTGCATACTCCATGACCGGCCTGACGAAGGTCTTGTATGTGTGCAGGGCCGTCTCCAGGCGGCAGCCGTGGAGGCGTCCCTGCACCTGTCGTATGAGTCCTTGTCTTTTTCTTGTTCTGTTGAGGAGGTAGTTGATGTGCGTCTGCCAGTTTAGATGCTTGTCTAGGAACACGCCTAAGTATTTCGCGGTGTTAGTGAGGGTCAGTGGCGTGCTCCATAGGGTCAGTTGTAAGTCGCCAGTGTCTTGGTTTCTGTTCTTGGTTCGGTGTCTGTGTTGGAAGAATATGGTCTGTGTCTTGGTCGGGTTGGGTCGAATTCGCCACTGCGTCATCCAGGTCTGAAGGTTTTGTAGGTAGTCTGTCGTTTTCCGTTGTATGGTCCTGGTGTTTGGTGCAGTGCAGCAATATGCAGTGTCGTCTGCATATAGTGCGACTGTCTCGTCTGGTGTCGCCGTGGTGGGGATGTCTGCTGTGTACAGCGCGTACAGGGTCGGTGATAGGATGCCTCCTTGCGGGACGCCTGCCTGTGGCGTGAACGGGTCGGATTGTTGGTCCCCTACATGTATCCTGCATATCCTGTTACTAAGGTAGGCTTGTATGATCTTAATGAATTTGGTGGGGATTCCTAGTCGGCTTAGTTTAAGGAGGAGCCCTTGATGCCACAACTTGTCGAATGCACGCTCGATGTCAAGGAATACTGCGAGCGTGCATCGTCCGTCGTTGAATCCCTTAGTGATGCTGTTGGTGAGTTTAAAGAGAGGGTCGTTCGTCGAGTGATTGGGTCTGAAGCCTGCCTGGATTGTCGGGGGTAGTCCTTTGTCTTCTGTGAATTTTCTAAGTCTGTTCGCTAATATGCGTTCGTAGGTCTTCCCTATAACGTCCAGCAGAGAGATTGGTCTGTATGATCGGGGGTCAGTCTTCGGTTTGTCAGGCTTGAGGATCATTATCGTCTTACTCGTCTTCCAGCTGGTCGGTAGCGTTTCGTAGGTGAGGCAGTAATTGAAGATAATGGAGAGAATGGGGATGAGGATGTGGGGGGGGGGGGGGGCTTTCTGTAGGTGCAGTCGTCGGATTTCGTTTTGTCCAGGAGCAGAGTTACGTCCTGTGTGGATGGCTTCGGCTATTTCCGTGTTGGTTATTTCCTTGGTCAGGTTGTGGTCGTTCTCTGTGTCCACTGTAGCTGTTGTGAGTAGTCGATTCAGTTGTAGTTCAACTGTACGTCTGTGTACTTCGTCAAAGAGATTGTCGTTGGGAAAGGAGTAGACCTCCTGCAGTACCTGTTTGAAGATGGAGGCCTGTTCACGTTTGTCTGTTGTCGGTTCGTTGTTTGTTATTAAGGTGAATTCAGTAGTTCGTCGTTGTCCCGTTAGTGTTCTGAATTTTTTCCAGAATTTGCCTCCACTCCTGTAGTCTAGCTGTTGGCAGGTGTCGTCCCACTGTGTTTGTCTATGTGTGGATATTATGCTTCTGACTCTGTTGTTTAGTCTGTTCCAAAGTCGTCTTAGGTCTGGGTTGTTTGTACGTCTTATCTCTCTACGTAGTCGCTTCTTTTGTTGTATTAGCTGTAGTGCCTCACGGGGGATAGTTGGTCTCCAGTTATTTATGATTTTCGTCGGGATTGCTTCGTCGGTGGCTTGTTTGATTGCGTTTTCCAGGCGTCTGGTCACTAGCAGTAAGTCATTGTCGTCAGTGATGCTAACTGGGAAGTTTAGTTGGTCTGTAATGACTTCGCCATATCGTTCCCAATTAGCATTTGCGTAGTTGCGGATGGTACGTCTAGTGGGAGGAGGGTCTGGAGGGTTGAGTGCCACTGTGGAGAAGGTGAGTGGTAGGTGGTCGCTCGTTATGGGATTGCCAATCTTTGGGGAGGTGATGGTGTCTGTCAGTGTGGGGCTAAACAGGATGTGGTCAGGGGCAGACTGTCCGTTGTGCCCTATGAAGGTGTATTCGTAGATGGGAAGGCGGTCTATTGGTTGCGTTGCTAGTACGTCAAAGAGTGTGCGTCCGTTTTGGTTATCTGTCCAGTCTCCGAGTTGGGGGTGTCTGGCGTTGAGGTCGGATAAGAGAATGAATTTGTCCAGGGTTTGTAGGTGTTGTAGGAATTGGAGTGGGAGGGGACTGTCGGGGGAGTTGTATAGGCATGCCACTGTGATTGTACGTCTGTTGGTTCCCCTGATTTTCACCATTATCGCCTCTAGGTTTTGTAGTGCTGGGGGGAGGGGGATTTCGGTGGCGGGTATCGAGTTTAGGACGTACAGAGCTACGCCTCCCCTACCGTCAGCCCTGTCTTTACGGAAGCAGTTGAATTTAGGGATATTGCAGTCCCTTCCCTCTTTCAGCCAGGTTTCGGCCACGCCAGCTACATGTATGTGGTCATTTATGAGAGTGTGCATTAGCAATGTTCGTCTGTTTACTATCCCCCTCGCATTTACGAAGAGGAAGTTTGTGTGGGTGTGAGCAGTGTTATCCATGTCCATGTATTAGTCTTGGAAGAAGTGTTGTCCTGTTTTAACTTAACTTCTGGTAGGTGGGCGGGGTGTGTGGTGAGTGTCGACGGGAGACCCGTTTTGAGTGTTTTCTGTTGGTTCGTTTAGAGTGTCATCATGTGCGCTGAGGAGTCTAGTTTGTGGGTGCCTCTGATCTTTTATGGTGATGTGCAGTCTACATCCTGTTTGGGTGGCTTTTATTGATTTTTCCAGGGTTTGGAAAGCGACCTGGTTGATAGTTTTAATGATGTCCTCCTTCCTGTCCTGAAACAGGTTAATCAGGGTGCCGGCTAGGACCCTCAGGAAGTCTGCCTTCAGCACCACCTCCTGCTGGATGTCCTCCACTGCGATCTGTGCTGGCTCGTCTTTTAGCTTGATTGGGGCTTGAAGCTCTGGTTTCGGAGCCTCCTTGGGGCGCAGTGGGCAGCCGTAGGAGAGTGCTGAATGGGGGCCTTCGCAGTTGGCGCATTTTTCAGCGCCAAGGCTGTTGCATTGGGAGAGGGAGTGGTCTCCACTGCACTGAGGGCACTTTGGCTTATTTACGCATTTTGTAGTTTGGTGTTCAAACGATAGACATAGTCCACACTGGGCGGGTTGTGGTGGGGGGAAATTGGAGGGCTCTGTCTCTTTCCGTGAGTAGTCTATGGTAGAGGAAATCCGTTGTGACTTGTAAAATAAGTAGTCTCAGCACCTGCATAAAACCGAATATGGTTAACATGGATATGATTTTCTATTCATTTTGGAGTTTCTACAGTTTTTTCGGTTGAGATGTAATACACTAGAATGAATGAGATGCACCTTTCTCCAATTTTTTTTCCAACAGTGACTTGTGAAAGCAATGTTTTGCTGCTATTAACAGGATAGGGGACAAATTCGAATTTCGCTTGTTGAAGAGTTCTAAAATAGCACAGATTTTTGTGGTCACTTATCGTCCTTGACCCAATTGAGGGTATTCGCAGTTGTCAACAATGCCATCTTTTAAACGTCTTGAAGTTCTAGAGAAAAATCACTAACCATGAAAAGTAAGGATTTCCTCCTGTTTCACGTTCATATAGTCAGATTTTCTACTGTGATATAAAGCTTGCCTCTGATGTTTTCGAAATAAAGAATACACTCATCACATCCAAAGTTCTTGACGCCAGTATCGTAATTCTCTTCACCCAATGCACTAAATCCATGGGTTTCTCTTAGAACTCATTGTGAGTTTCGGCAGTAGTACATCGTCTCGCCTCGACAGAATGTATTACCAGCTACCGTTTACGGCTGACGAAACTGCTGCTGAACACACTTCCCGTGGTTCACAATTATGTTAAGAGAAACGTTAGCTTACTGGCATTGAGTTCAGTGCGTTTATGCAGCATCCTCGTCACTTACACGTTGCTGGCGTGGACTGGCGATGAAGCAAGCGCACTGAATCTTACCGGCGCTTTTAACCTGCACCATCACTGCTGGCTACGATCCTTGCCAGGTGAAGAAATTAGACTGGTTTGTGATTCGAGTAAAGAGTATAAATATCTATGGAGTGAGCATTCGGATGCGCAGAACGAGAATTCTGTCCGCAACACCTGCTGCAGCT
This sequence comes from Schistocerca americana, assembly GCF_021461395.2. NCBI lineage: Eukaryota > Metazoa > Arthropoda > Insecta > Orthoptera > Acrididae > Schistocerca > Schistocerca americana. The sequence goes on from NC_060122.1 coordinate 290,198,345, forward strand.
CAAATCACGTGATTTTGGGAGGGAGCGTTTTAGCCTGTATAGCTCTTAACGTATTTTGAGTGTTACTACTTCGCTGCTACAGATAAATCACCTTCAGAAGTACCATGAAACTTTGTACATCTTAACAATTTGATACCAAGAACTGAAATTGGGTTAAAGATGTGAAGAGCTATCAATGGTACTGTGGTTTTTCGCCACAGTATCATAGCTCAGATCCCACTTAATTTACGAGATGTGAAGTGACAGCCAACAATATTATTGTAGGTTTTCTATTGCACTTATTCATATTGTCGAATCTCTGTTGGTAATGGATTACGCACTTACAGCGAAGACGGTAAGCGATTTGTACCACCTGCTTGTCCATTATTATTTTCAACTTTTTTTATTTATATACAAGTAAAACATCAATAACATTTTTTCGCCATCACATCGGAAAAGTAAAACCACGCACTACGAAAAAAAAAATAATAAAAATAAAAATTACGAATCAGTGCTCGAATTTTGCAGTAATAAAAGAAGTGACAACCAACAATATTTTTTTTATGTTTTCAGTTGCACTGATCCACTGCATATTGTCGAATCTGTTCTAGTTAATTTTGTTACAGTGATACTGTATAAGAAACTGTCTTATGTAGGAATACTTAGATACACACAAGGGTTTGAGAACCTGCATAAATTAATGAGACTGTTACGTATGAATTTTATCTGCATATAAACATAGCAGCAGTATGCATGCACTGACTGGCAGTTTACTCAAACACACCTGCAATTTATCTAGCACTTGTCTCAACACATGGCCAGAAAATCACAAAAATTCTCTGCAATACAAGACTTATACCATGTCTCGATATTTTTCAACACACAAAGTGCCTTATATCAATGTGACATTTAGAATTATACGTTTGTTGTAAATACCTACGAAAATAGTCTTCCTTTCAGATGCTTCTCTTTACATCTGTAGCAATGACAGTATTCACCATAGCTGTTACTAAAACTCAAACGTGCAGAAACATATATAAAACATGGCGAATATGTGTATTATTCAAGTTTCGCTATTACCACAAATTGTAGACAAGTAGCGTCATCCCAAAATCACGTGACTAGTCCGATTGGATTTTGAGAATTTGAGAAGTAGGCTATGCTTATTTCACAGATATACATACTCTATGGTTTCGAGACGCGATTATCGCTGACTGTCCTGAAACTAGGGCTGTGACTGGATGCTTCCCAAGGTCACGCCAGCGTGCCGTTGTTTAAAAGGCTGCTGCTCCTCGTCTACGCCGTTTCTCTCGCACCATATTCACCCACACTGCAGCCCACCGTGGCGTGCGTGGCAGAGGGTAGTTACTGTATTATGTCACACTAGAGTTTTTCCTGTTCCATTCACTAATGGAGAACGAGATAGTTAACGTCTATCTTCAGGCATTCACCAGTTGAGGTTTTTCTGCGTTTCTGTGACGCTCTCCCGTGGATCAGACAAAACTGTGACTATCTGTGCTGCTCTTCTTCGTATACATTCAATATCCACTTGTAGACCTACCTGGAACATACCAACAATCTTAAACAATATTACATGATGGGTCACCCGAGTGTTTCTGAATAATCTTTTTTGAAGCCTGACTTCATTTTTTCAGTATCCCATCAAAGAGACCACCATATCTACAGCAATGTATGTTGTGAGCTAAGGAAATAACTTCAAGAATGACAAGTACGGCTGACGGTTTTAAACAGGCACTTATTTCAACCGTTTTTTAACTTTCAACTGTAACTGTGAAAAGCAGTAACGCTTCTATTTTGAAATGTAGTATTTAGCAAAACCAATGATAGGAACTTTCAGCTTCTGTTCTAATATGTACATACTTAAATCGGTGTAAACTAAGAACATACTACTGAAAAAATTTAGAAAGTACTAAACAAGGATCAAAATTATAAACTAAACATTTTTCATATATTTTAAAATGTGCTTCACAAAAGCATTAAAATAAAAACTTACAATCCTCTTCTAAAGAAATTTTGACAGAGGTCAAAATGAGCCAATTTAAATATGCAGATTACACATTGTTTAGAACAAGTCACACAAATAGGCAACTTGCATTTAGCACAAAGGCATACAGTCTTCACTCTTTTAGTAGGCGGACAGACTATGCACCTCTTGCTCTTATTTCTCTCCAATTTAAGGTTGCTTTGATCGTTTTCTTGTGCTGCTAGCTGAAGTTTTAGAGCTGTGGCGATCCACGTCATGAGTTGAGTTGTTTGGGGAGTCTTTGGTTATAGCATCTATCTTTAATATGTGCTTCACACAAAATCTTTCCAAGCCCTTTCTAAAACAATGTGCTTGTCAGCTTCTCCAGACTTTCATGAGTCTGCTGAATGATTTAAGTATTCAGTACACTCCTGTCTAATCGACTATGTGAAAATGGATGTTTGTATGTGTCTGTATGTTCCACATCTCCAGCTAAACCACTTGGTTGATTTCAATCAAATTTGGTAGACATACTATTTACTGTTGAAAACGAAGTACTGTGGGATAAGTACCACCTAGCTCGCATAGAGATGGAGTTAGGGGGGAAATAAGATTAGTAATGTCTAGCTCCTAGGCTGCCCTGCATGACTGGCATGTTATGCTGGTAGTATTGAAGTGCATTCGAGGGGGTATACATGTGGATGGGCACAGCTGAGCAGAAAGAGGGGATGTGAGGCAGTGGATAGTGAGAGGGGGAAAGATACAATGGACAGAAAAGGGGGGAGGAGGGGGTGGACAGAGAGAGGGTGGAGGAGATGGACAGAGAGGGGTCAAGGAGATGGACAGAGAGGGGGAAGGAGGAGATAATCAGTGAGGGAAAGAGGAGGACGTGGAAAGAGATAGAGGAAGGACGAGATGGACATGGACAGAGAGATGGGGGAAGAAGGAGATGGAATAAAAGCGGGAGGTGGAAGAGATGGACAGAGGGAGCAGAAGGAGATATGTGCAATATATGTGCCATACGTGTTTGCATGCAAAGTCGGGGATAAAAGTCTAGTAACCTCTAGAACACAGGAATTGGATTGTAACATGTTCTGTGACTGCTTGAATATACTCAACACATTTGGTGGATATAATCAACACTACCTTTCATACTGTTATAATGAACAAACATTTCATGTTCGTTAGCTGACGCTTTTACAGAGTTGTCGTGAAGCACAGAAGTCAAAAGAATGGCAGATTTGTTCTTCTTTGTTGCATAATTCACAATTGTCTATCTTTTATGAACCCTAACAGTGATGATCCAATTTGTCTATCGTTGTGGAGAAAGAGCTCCTTTGGAATTTCCTTTTTGGTTTCCTTCATGGTCTCGACAGCAATTACTTACAAGTGCCATCGATGTGTACCAGTTGTCTGTCTTGATGTTACGATTGGAGTTGAAAATCGGCTGACATAATCGCATACATGCTTGCACTGGTATTCGATAGCTTCTCTATTCTTTCAAAGTGACTGATTTTTTTCCACTATCCAAGTACATATTGAAGTAACTAGCGCGTTTTTGACTCTGCGAGACACTGCATTTTCAAATCATATTTGTTGGGTTTGCTCAAAATATCCATTTGAAACGTGCATTGTGCCCTTAAAGCAAGCAACAACTCATCAGTATTTACATTAGCATCGGCTGAGTAATTTACTTGTGAATTCTTATTGAAGCTCTCTATATTTTCTGTCGTTATGCATCTTGTATCAGATTTTTCCATTACTTTTTATCTTCAGGATTAGCGAAGTGAGGGTATAATAAAAGCATATAAAATCACAATGAAAACTTACATAGTCGGAAAACTTATCGTTCAGTTCCATCTGTCGCGAATAGCAATATTATGGTTTCATGGTTCAACTTTAATACTACAGAGTAGAACGATAGACCTACAAAGGTGTCCAGTCCTGCTAAGTGCGTTCCTTCAGTCTTGTGTTGTCTTTAGCCTTGTGCCGAACCTTAGCTCTGCTAGTTTTTTGTTTCTTCAAAATAGTATTTTATTCTTGATAATATAATATTATTTGACAGCTTTATTTTGGTCAAATGGTTCAATGCGTCTTTAACATGAACTGATACAAGGAAATCTCTTAATATGATGGCTCTTGACAGAAGCGTTTCATGCAGGCGGTGTTTTAACCCACGAAACCTATTTTTCACACAATATGAAGTTTGAGTCTCGATCATTCATTATCGTCATTCTCTAAAAACTCGTTTACTGTGTTTGTGTTCGGAAGGTATTGGGTGCAGATATTGAATTTGCGCCACTTTCGCCTTCGTAGCTGCACAGTTCATCATTCAACAATTGCTCTAATATGTCATGTCGATTTCCATAAACACTTTTTAAATTTTCCAATACAAATAGCTGAAATAAAACAGTAAAACTGAAGAAATAAGACAAACAACTCGTGAATAGTCGTAGATCCAGTGGGCCCACACTTACACGTATACTGATCTCAGGAGCAGCGAGCGAAACATGTCCGTCACACAGCGCAGTCTTCGGATTACTGCCGGAAGCTAACTAGGAGCGTGGAGAGCTGTGGCTCACGCTACGTATTTGACAGATATTGGAAGTTCGATCGTGGGTCACATGGAGCCACGACTACAGTTAAAGTGTTAACGCAAAGATATCCAGGACAAGGGCTATACTGATTATTACTAACATTTTATTGTGGACGATATTATGTACAATAATTATTGGCAATTTTTGTAGATCTTCGTTTTAGCTAACGTATAATTTTTATTTGGTAAAATATCAGAACGAAGATGTACATATGATGGATGTAGTACATGGAATAGATGTGAATAAAAACTGATGAAACATTACCTCAGACTCACAAAGTCTATCAATTGCTCTTCCATAAACATTGCGTTAATTATGTTGGACGGACATGTCATTTTGTTTCAGTAATATTTTAAAAAACTGCAATAATATTTGTGACATACATAACAATCTGAAAAATTGCTCTGGATAATTCTTAAGCTGTTGTTAGAACCAGTGAAAGCACCTGCAGATCTGGACATTGCTACATTCAAAGGGTGCACCCATACGTCCTCTACTTCCAGCTTGCCAATAATCTCTTTTTTGGCGGGAATGAACCACTGTTTACTGCCGTCAGACGATGCAGAGGCTACCGTTTTCGCTTCACAACATTTTATTTATTTACCAAGGATCAGCTCACAATAATATAGGATTTGTCAAGGTAACACAATGCATATCATTAGGTCAAAATATACAATATGAAGATAAGACAGGTAGTCTGTGAAGACAGGACAGGTAGCCTGTGAGGATAGGACAGGTGGTCGATCTTGTCTCGATTAAGGAACGATCGGGGCATTTACCTCAGTGATCTAGGAGAATCACAGAAAACCCAAATCAGGATAGCCTGATAGAGCAGGTCCATTCTCGCTAATATGAGGTCAGCGTGTCAACAGCTTCCTGTGTTGTTTAATAACTCCCTATTGTATAATGTTCCTTTATACACACAATTTTTCATTTAACTTGTAACATAAAACATAGCTCTGCTCTTCATTGCTGCACGCACTAAGGATATCCGCTGATGGCTCCTCGACTGCGAAGATGGCTTCCATCAACACTAAGACTCCCTTCCCGCCACACTCAACTTCTCAGCACACTTCAGAACCCGAGTCAGCACACATTACTACCATACTTTTTACATCTAGACACATGACTCTCTTGTGAAATCACTAAAATATGATGATATACTGAAATGCGACAAGCTGTTGTAGCTATCCCCTTTCATTATTACCCGTTACCCTAAGGCTTCTAAATTATCTTCAATCGTATGGTATGCATTACTTATGAAGAAAGTTTTGGCTGTCTTTTTAGGAGGATGTATTTTTATAATCTTTTCATTCCCTTTATCATACAAGTTTATCCATTGATATAAAATGCTGTTTTGAGTTTTTTGTTTGTTTTTCCTGGTTAGTTGTAATTCCAGGCCTATCGCACACAGTATCATTAGATTGCCAAATTTCGCAGCGAGAGAAAATAGCATATTAGCAGCTCGAATTCCAGCTACCTCTACCGAATCGGTACTAGGAGACGAGAAGCTTCGAAAAGGTGAGCGAAATGTACTGGCTCGGAAGATACAAACTGCACTGACGTAAGGACGATAAAGTAGATCCATCTTATTTAATTACAAGCAAACCCCGATTCTTTAAAGAATCGAGCTTTCATGTATAAAAGAGCTTCTAACTTCTGACTACTTTACTAATGTGTTAATGTGTTAAATATTTGACGTTAAGCATGTAAGAGAGAAAAAGCTTTAAAAAGTTTTATGTTGGTTGGAAGTCACCAAGTGCTGTGGTTATCAAACACTGGGTCATTATATTGTGGGTAATTTGAGCTAAGTTTTAAGCGAAAGCTAATTTTTAACGAATCTCACACCCAAACCTCCAGATGTGAGACACTCAAATCGGTACGAAAATGTTGTATGTCGATTGAATATCAACGAAAACACCGATTTAATTCGTGCTCTGTGCTGTCGTCCAGTAGAACATGCGTGAACTATAATTAACAACAGAACGACGAAGCACAGGAAAAACGTATCTGCTAGTGATTGTTTTGTAGATCTCGAGTTGTTGAGCTGGCGCCGGCACCGAATCTTAGCGTGTTCGGTCAGAGGGTTACAAGCCTTCTGTAATAAAAAGACCTGAGTGACTGGCTCAACGAGGAACTTGAAACGGATGTCATGGGACGTCCAACCCGAAAGAACGCGACAAGCAGTAACGAACAAAGCGGGACGAAAAAAAAAAATAGAGTGTGAAGTCGTCGTTCCAAAGATTCTGTGTTCAAACCACACTAAAGACAACCTTTTTTAAAACTTGTTTACGCGTGAAACAGTTACATGGGAACACATTTTCCTGACGTTAAAATGACTTCCCGGGGGTCGTAGCATTGTACTTTTAGCAGTCTGCTTTCACTTCGTTATTTCAAAGTAGCAAACCCGTAGAGTACACTGGTATATATAGGTGTGGTGTTCTGTTGCACATGTCCGGCAGGACACCACACATATCGCACATGTCTGCTGGAACACCACACCTTTATATACGAAGGCACTCTATAGGTTTGCTGCTTTCAACTAACGAAGCGAAAGCAGACTGCCAAAAGAACATCGCTACAAACTGCGGAAAGTCCTTTTACTCGTCAAGAAAATGTTCTCCTATGTAACTGTTTCACGCGTAAACAGTGAAAAAAGTTGTCTTCACTGGGGTTTGAACGCGAGACCTTTGGTATCACGACCTTACGCTCTACCAACTTTTTTCTTTTTTATACAGTAAAACATAATAAAACAAATAAAAACAAAATCGAGTTTCGAACAAATGACAGAATTAATACATATTCATGTCGCAGTTCGATGTAGCAGTCAGATGGCGATCCAGTAACTGTAAAAAAAAGAAAAGGTAAGCAACAGTTTTGGGTTATTGCAGATAACGACTGAGGGCCACGACGACGACACATACTATGTTACGTCAAAATAATCAGAAAATCACTTTAAGTAAGCAGCAATTAAATTTGTATGCGAAGATTGAGAAAGAGAATAAATTTCAAAGGGAAGATTTCATTTGTTATTATTAAGCAAGAGATAAAAATCCTAAGGGAAGGTTACATAGGTTATTGTAAAAGGGAAGGTTATCATTAACAAAAGAGGTATAGAGGAGACGGGAAGGTTTCAACTGTCTTTCGAATTTTGTTAGCATTTTCTCCACACCCTTAGCAGGCATCGGACCAACGCCTTTTTTAACACTCTTGAGTGTTCGAAATTTCTGTAGAGCTACTGGCCCATAGTTACCGTTCCTGTAAAAGAGCATTAACAGCAGTGTGCGATTTAGCATTGAAGGACTCATGCCGAACACCTGAAATGCTAACTGAGGGGCAGCCGTGTACCGTGCGTCCTTTATTTTGCATGTTATTTCGCTTACAGCGCCATATAGTGGTAACATTTTCATTAAATTTTTTGTTTCCATAAATTTTCCCCCCCTCTCCGATAATATTACGTTCAGATTTTATGTCATTCTGAGCAGCGTTTTGAAACTGGGATTTTAATAACGATCACCCTGCGCATCGCTGAACGGACCTGTAAAATTATACCATTGCGCGACAAATAGTACGTGAGGGATGACACTGACACCGAAACCTCCACATGTCAGACACTCAGATTGGTAGCAAACGTTGTACGTCGGTAGAGTTTAGTTCGTGCTGTGTGCTGACGTCCAGTGGAACGTGCGTAAACGGCAATTACAAGTAATACCAGAACTACGAAGCACAGGAAAAGCGTATCTGTGAGCAATTGTTTCTACGATCTCGATCAGGTGAGCTTGACCTATCCAGCTTTCGGAAGTCCCGCCGCTTTTCTATTACTTCCGTCACTTTTTCCTTGAACTGAGCTACGTCCGTACTGTGATACTGCCAGTGCATTTGACATCCACGAAGGCGATCTATGGTTTCTTCAACAGCACAGGTCACCGAATGTGGTTCAGGGGAAGCATCCCCATGTCGACTGGCGTGCCGTTTGGCGATCGGTGTGCGCTCTATGTTTCTTTTGGCGTCAGAACAATTAAAAACCGATTTTTGGCATCCGATGTGGTCGGCCTTAGTGGATGGGCTTACCTAACTAATAGTACAACTTATGCGGTCATGCACATTCAAAATGGCTCTGAGCACTATGGGACTTAACTTCTGAGGTCATCAGTCCCCTAGAACTTAGAACTACTTAAACCTAACTAAACTAAGGACATCACACACACCCATGCCCGAGGCAGGATTCGAACCTGCGACCGTAGCGGTCTCGCGGTTCCAGACTGTAGCGCCTAGAACCGCTCGGCCACCTCGGTCGGCCATGCACATTCCACAGCACGGTTGCATTAATGTGCAACTCACACCAAGGACGTCGTATTGCGATTCATCTGTGATTTGTGACCGAACTCATTTACGTAATGACATTTACAGCCCCATCCAATGGCAAAATTTAGTTGAATTCCTCATGTTTTCACATCATTTCCCCCTCCTTCGATAATATTCCGTTCATATTCGACGTCATTGTGAGCAGCGGTTCTTTTTTTACAGCGTTTTGAAACTGGAACTTTAATTATAATCACTCTGAATGTGGATACTGGCCGCAAAATGTGCTGTGCATTGACTTAACAGTAAAGAAGTAGCAAATTAATACATCATGCTTGATGTGGCAGTTTTAATGCATGAACAGCGAAAATGTAGTAAGCAATCACTTTTTTTCTTTCATCATTTTGCGGGGGTTGTCAGCGAGAAATGATGTCGTAAAGGTTTGAAATTATGTCTGAAGTTTGCCGCAAGTCACTAAGTGATCTCATGCAAAAATACTGGATAAATAAAGTCTGAGTATTTGCGCATGGTCAGTTACGCTGCCTGGAGATGTACACACAGTTTCTAACTGTAATACGGGTTTCTCAGTGTTAGACTTTTAACATAACATTGTACGTCTTAATGAGTACATGCCGACAATTTTAAATTTTTAAATTCGATCAGTAATTATGTGAAATATTGAAATCAAATTTTGTTATCTCTGGAACCCGTTAGATAGGCAACCTGCAGCTGTGACCGTGCACCTCGAACTTGGTTAGTCATGTAGAGATTCAGATATTTAAGCAGAACAACAATTTCAAATCGTAGTTCATTCTGTTTCGAAGATGCCTTTGATTTAAAAAGTAAATTAATTTTCAGACAACAGCGTAATGCTTGGAAGTCATCTATAATGCAATAGAAATTACATACATCAAAAAAAGTTTTGCATCACCCCGGTTCCCAGAACTCCTGAAGATAGGACGTTGACTGTGGATATTGTACCACAGAGATAGTCCCGTTGACTGTTCACAGATGTCACTAAACCCACCCAAAGATGTAAACAACCATGCATGAGCAGAGCCTATTAGACGGAGCAGGTCCGACAGTTGATCAGTTCCAGTCATTCCACCAGGAAGGAGGTAAACGGCTCGCGTTCTCTGTAGTTCAACCATGCCTAGACGGTCAATACCGCGCTTCTATCGTGTCCGCACTGTTACTTTGTGTCGGGAAGGGCTCCCAACAAGGGAAATGTCCAGGCGTCTCGGAGTGAACCAAAGCGATGTTGTTCGGACATGGTGGAGATACAGAGAGACAGGAACTGTCGATGACTTGCCTCGCTCGGGCCGCCCAAGGCCTACGTCTGCAGTGAATGACCGCTACCTACGGATTATGGCTCGGAGGAACCCCGATAGCAACGCCACCATGTTGAATAATGCTTTTCGTGCAGCCATAGGACGTCGAGTTACGACTCAAACTGTGTGCAGTCGGCTGCATGATGAGCAACTTCACTACTACAACAAGCGCGGTACAGATGGGACCAACGACATGCCTAATGGACCGCTCAGTATTGGTATCACGTTCTCTTCGCCTTCACCTTCAACCAGACATTCGTTGCAGACGTTTTTGGAGGCAACCCGGTCAGGCTGAACGCCTTAGAAACACTGTCCAGCGAGCGCAGCAAGGTGGAGGTTCCCTGCTGTTTTGGGGTGGCATTATGTGGGGCCGACGTACGCCGCTGGTGGTCATGCAAAGAGCCGTAACGGCTGTTCGATACCACGACGAATACAGGCATGCATCAATGCAAGAGGACGTACTACTGGGTATTGGTGGTACCAGTGTGTACAGCAATCTGGACCACCACCTCTGAAGGTCTCGCTGTATGGTGATATAACAAGCAATGTGTGGTTTTCATGAGCAATAAAAAGGGTGGAAATGATGTTTATTCTGATTTCTATTCCAATTTTCTGTACGGGTTCCGCTCTCGGAACCGAAGTGATGCAAAACGTTTTTTGATGTGTGTATTACAAAAACTTATTACTTCTTGTGATAAATGCATGGAAAACATACTTTTAAGACCCATGACGCTAAACTGAACTTGACAAATATTACATATATGAGCGAATACTAGGAGCAAAGGAAGGAAGACTGGGTTTAGCGTCTCGTCGACATCGAAGTCAAATGGTTCAAATGGCTCTGAACACTATGGGACTTAACTGCTGAGGTCATCAGTCCCCTAGAGCTTACAACTACTTAAACCTAACTAGCCTAAGGACATCACACACATCCATGCCCGAGGCAGGATTCGAACCTGCGACCGTAGCACCTCGAAGTCATTAGCGACGGAGCACAATATCCGATTGTGTCAAGGATGGGGTAGGAAATCGGCCATGCCCTTTCGAAGGAGCCATCCCGTCATTTGCCTGAAGTGATTTAGGGAAATCACGGAAAACCTAAATCAGGATGGCGGGACAAGGGTTTGAACAGTCGTCCTCCCGAATGTGAGACCCGTGTGGTAACCAAAGCGCCCTTTCGCTCGGTTACTAGGAGCACTTGGTACGGAAGATTCGTAGAAGAGTTTTGCGTCGATGGAAGATGAGTGGCTGTAAGTGACAGACAACAAGCTCCATCTTGTAAAGCCCACTTCGCGACCGTGGCGTACCTCGTTCTAGCCACGTCGATAGGACGGTCCTCCTTACTCGCCTCCGTATAGGCCACAGCCCTATGACGCAAGGTTTCCTGCTCCGGAGAGAGGACCCTCCAATGTGTGGTTTTTGTGGCGTACATATCACTGTGCACCACATTTTATTGGACTGTGTTTTATTTACTGACCAGGGGCGGCAGCAGATTTGGCAGCAGAACTGCCCTCTATTTTAGGTAACGGTCAAACGAATGTGGTGAGAGCTTAAGGTTTTTTAATTTTTCCAACATGTTCGCGAAAATCTTAGGGAGGTGTTTTTAACGTGTTAACATGTTGACTGGTTCACCCCTGTATTTGTGTGTGGTCAGCCATTCATTTTTCCTGTGCCGTTCGTTTAGATACTCTGTCGTTTTATTTCTGTTTAAATCCCGGCTATAGCACTTTTCATCCTCTGTCTTAAGCCGGCCGCGGTGGTCTAGTGGTTCTAGGCGCTCAGTCCGGAATCGCGCGACTGCTACGGTCGCAGGTTCGAATCCTGCCTCGGGCATGGATGTGTGTGATGTCCTTAGGTTAGTTAGGTTTAAGTGGTTCAAAGTTCTAGGGGACTGATGACCACGGATGTTAAGTCCCATAGTGCTCAGAGCCATTTGAACCATTTGAACCATTGTCTTAAGACGTGTGAGATAGGGTGATTGTGTGGTCAACGCGAATTTGATGGCAGTGAGTGCATCAGTGTCATTTTATAGGTTTACTCCACATTGTGTGATAACAATTTTCGTTATTTTATCCGCACCTGTTTCTTTTAATGTGCGTAAGGGCGCTGATAACCTCGCCGTTGAGCTCCCCTAACCTCCAAACACACACACACACACACACATTCGCTGGAGAATGGATCATTAGTAGTATTCCGATTTACCTGTAATTACAATAATTATAGAACTCATGCTTCTCCAACTCAAACAGCCTCAGACAAACCGTGATAAACAGCCTGGATGACTGGTTTGGAAAATTAAATTGAGGCGCATCGTTTACTGCAGATATGGAACTTTTCCACAATCAATAAAGCGCCTCTAGCAATAGGTGTAATACACCAATTACTGCAGAAAGTGGAAACGTCCAGAATGTGTTCCCTTTTTGCTGTAAACGATACGGGGAGAAAACTGAGAAAACAGGAACGATATTGCACTGTTACCTTATATTGGATTCTTCACAGAAGAAAGACAAACTTATCGTTGTTCTCATGAAAACAGAAGACTTTGCAGATTACAGTACTTGGGGCCAAAATTATACAAAAAGCTTGCCTATTAATGATTCTAATAGTAAAGGTGTTCCAAAGGAGCAAGAGATTTGTTTTGCCCTGTCAGAGTACCATGAATTTAGTTTCAGTAAACATAAACACAGGTAGCTCAATTTAAGATAGACTTCTATTTAAGGAATACTCACATGAATCTAGTACCTCTGAAGTATACTAACTACAAAGCCAAAATACCCACAAAAATCTTAAAAATGAATGATATAAAAGAGTTTAATTTACATTCGACAAGAAAGGATGGATTTTTGGAATGAAATTTGATATACCCGACAACAGAGATGAAGCTGAGAGAATGTTTAAGTCCGTGAACTTATTTTGAAGTAATAATATTTATAATGTAATTGCCGGCCGGAGTATCCGTGCGGTTCTAGGCGCTCAGTCCGGAATCGCGTGACCGCTACGGTCGCAGGTTCGAATCCTGCCTCGGGCAAGGATGTGTGTGATGTCCTTAGATTAGTTAGGTTTAAGTAGTTCTAAGTTCTAGGGGACTGATGATCACAGCAGTTAAGTCCCATAGTGCTCAGAGCCATTTGAACCATTTTATAATGTAATTAGTTTGAGGCAAATATTTAAAACAAATTCGTACCCTCAAAATACATGGTGAGAATTATTGACCTATATGAAGTAAAATCGTCATAACTTCTGAACGGTTTGCGTTAGGACGTTCAAATCACACGGCTGGCAGCGGGGTATGATGGGAATTAGTATGCGCACTATGGTCTCTGTGTGGATTGCAATGTCCCGTGACGGAATAACCGGAGCGATATTTCTTGATGGCACGGTGACTACCGATGGTACGTGAAGGTTTTGGGAGATGATTTCATCCCCTTTATCCAAAGTGACCCTGATTTCGACAACATGTGGTTCATGCAAGGCGGAGCTCAACCCCATCGAAGCAGGAGAGTGGTTGATGTCCTGGAGGAGCTCTCTGCGGACCGCATTCTGGCTCCAGGGTACCCAGAGGCCACTGGCACGGGCCTCGATTGGCCGCCATATTCTCCGGATCTGAACTCATGCGACTGCCTCTTGTGGGGCTATATTAAAGACAAGATATACAGCAATAACCCCAAAACCATTGCTGGGCTGAAATCAGCCACTCAGGAGAGCCTGGACACCGTCGATATTCCGACACTTCAGCGAGTCATGCAGAATTTCGTTATTCGTCTGCGCCACATCATCACCAATAATGGCAGGCATATCTACCATGTCATAACCTAAATCCGAATATCTGTAGTGAAGTTTACGTGTTGAAAAAAGTGTGTGCATGCCGTAGTTTGTAACTAATTTACGTTTTTTCATATACACTCCTGGAAATTGAAATAAGAACACCATGAATTCATTGTCCCAGGAAGGGGAAACTTTATTGACACATTCCTGGGGTCAGATACATCACATGATCACACTGACAGAACCACAGGCACATAGACACAGGCAACAGAGCATGCACAATGTCGGCACTAGTACAGTGTATATCCACCTTTCGCAGCAATGCAGGCTGCTATTCTCCCATGGAGACGATCGTAGAGATGCTGGATGTAGTCCTGTGGAACGGCTTGCCATGCCATTTCCACCTGGCGCCTCAGTTGGACCAGCGTTCGTGCTGGACGTGCAGACCGCGTGAGACGACGCTTCATCCAGTCCCAAACATGCTCAATGGGGGACAGATCCGGAGATCTTGCTGGCCAGGGTAGTTGACTTACACCTTCTAGAGCACGTTGGGTAGCACGGGATACATGCGGACGTGCATTGTCCTGTTGGAACAGCAAGTTCCCTTGCCGGTCTAGGAATGGTAGAACGATGGGTTCGATGACGGTTTGGATGTACCGTGCACTATTCAGTGTCCCCTCGACGATCACCAGTGGTGTACGGCCAGTGTAGGAGATCGCTCCCCACACCATGATGCCGGGTGTTGGCCCTGTGTGCCTCGGTCGTATGCAGTCCTGATTGTGGCGCTCACCTGCACGGCGCCAAACACGCATACGACCATCATTGGCACCAAGGCAGAAGCGACTCTCATCGCTGAAGACGACACGTCTCCATTCGTCCCTCCATTCACGCCTGTCGCGACACCACTGGAGGCGGGCTGCACGATGTTGGGGCGTGAGCGGAAGACGGCCTAACGGTGTGCGGCTCCGCAGCCCAGCTTCATGGAGACGGTTGCGAATGGTCCTCGCCGATACCCCAGGAGCAACAGTGTCCCTAATTTGCTGGGAAGTGGCGGTGCGGTCCCCTACGGCACTGCGTAGGATCCTACGGTCTTGGCGTGCATCCGTGCGTCTCCTGCGGTCCGGTCCCAGGTCGACGGGCACGTGCACCTTCCGCCGACCACTGGCGACAACATCGATGTACTGTGGAGACCTCACGCCCCACGTGTTGAGCAATTCGGCGGTACGTCCACCCGGCCTCCCGCATGCCCACTATACGCCCTCGCTCAAAGTCCGTCAACTGCACATACGGTTCACGTCCACGCTGTCGCGGCATGCTACCAGTGTTAAAGACTGCGATGGAGCTCCGTATGCCACGGCAAACTGGCTGACATTGACGGCGGCGGTGCACAAATGCTGCGCAGCTAGCGCCATTCGACGGCCAACACCGCGGTTCCTGGTGTGTCCGCTGTGCCGTGCGTGTGATCATTGCTTGTACAGCCCTCTCGCAGTGTCCGGAGCAAGTATGGTGGGTCTGACACACCGGTGTCAATGTGTTCTTTTTTCCATTTCCAGGAGTGTAGTTCAATAACTTGCACCCTTTATAAGCCTGTTAATTTATATTTCACATTGTTTGTTGCTAAAAGGGAACACATTCAACTGAAAAAAATTAAGCTACCGATAACACAAAATTGGAAAACTACCGATAACACAAAATTGGAAAAAACTGCATAATCTAAGATACTGTACACCATATATTTCTAGAAAGAATATAGAATAATTTTGCTTTAGGGTTTATGTATGAAGCGGTTTTTTGTCCCTTCTGCAATATTCGTGAAAGTGGACTCTCACTTTCTGCAGTTAGCACTCCACATGCATGTGAGAAATTGTGTTATGCATTCACAGAAAGGGCCAATCGATTTGTCACCTGTGTTTTGGGTGCCACGTATCAGCCGAACTCAGATGTTTGCTGCTGGCTTACCTTCTGAATGCTGTCGTTGCTCCGCGATTTTACTGCGTTTAACGGTTTTCTTGAGATTTCGTGACTGCGGACGGAAACATTTCATGTTCCTGGCCAGCCATCTCGTCTCACACTGTTGCTCAGCAACGGTGTGGGTCGCTGCAGAAGCACTTCTGTTGTTGGGAACTGCGGCACTATGTTGTTTATTCTTAGAAGATACGGAAAAGAATAAGTGCATAGTTAACGAATTATTCATCGGTAAAAGAAGTGGCATAAGTAAGCTGAGACGACCGGGCAACGCCCATCAGGATAAGGTACCTCTGGAAAGAAAAATGAGAATAAATTAAAATGGGAAGAAAAATGGAAAAATTAGTAAAATCGATTAGTCAAGGGAAGGCTTACGCTATGTTAAAATAACCAAAGATAATTTTGGAAATCAATATGTGGTAAAGATACGCTCTTAGAACAGAAGTGCCAGGACATACACTATGTGAGCAAAAGTATCCGGACACCTGGCTGAAAATGACTTACAAGTTCGTGGCGCCCTCCATCGGTAATGCTGGAATTCAGTATGGTGTTGGCCCACCCTAAGCCGTGATGATAGCTTCCACTCTCGCAGGCATACGTTCAATCAGGTGCTGGAAGGTTTCTTGGGGTACGGCAGCCCATTCTTCACGGAGTGCTGCGCTGAGGAGAGGTGTCTATGTCGGTCGGTGACGCCTGGCACGAAGTCGGCGCTCCAAAAGCGTCCCAAAAGTGTTTTATAGGATTCAGGTCAGGACTCTGTGCAGGCCAGTCCATTACAGGAATGTTATTGTCGTTTAACCACAGGTCGTGTATTACGAACAGATGCTCGATCGTGTTGAAAAATGCAATCACCATCCCCGAATTGCTCTTCAACAGTGGGAAGCAAGAAGGTGCTTAAAAAATCAATGCAGGCCTGTGCTGTGATAGTGCCACGCAAAACAACAAGGGGTGCAAGCCCCCTCCATGAAAAACACGACCATACTATAACACCACTCTGGCAGACGACGCTCACCGAGCATTCGCCTTACCCACGTCCTCCCATCGGATCGCCATATTGTGTACCGTGATTCGTGACTCCACACAATGTTTTTCCACTGCTCAGTCGTCCAATGTTTACACCAAGCGAGGCGTCATCTGGCATTTACCGTCGTGATGTGTGGCTTTTGAGCAGCCGCATCAAGTTTTGTCACCTCCCGCCTAACTGTCATAGTACTTGCAGTGGATCCTGATGAAGTTTGGAATTTCTGTGTGATGGTCCGGATAGATGTCTACCTATTACACATTACGACCCTCTTCAACTGTCGGCGGCCTCGACCAGGTCCGCCTGTACGCTTTTGTGCTGTACGTGTCCCTCCACGTTTCCATTTCACTATCACATCGAAAACAGTGGACCTAGGGATGTTTAGGAGTGTGGAAATTTCGCGTACAGACGTACGACGCAAGTGACACCCAATCACCTGACCACGTTCGAAGTCCGTGATTTCTGTGGAGCGTTCTGTGGAGCGCCGCATTCTGCTCTCTGACGATGTCTAAAGACTACTGAAGTCGCTGATATGGAGTACCTGGCAGTAGGTGGCAGCACAATGCTCCTAATATGAAAAACGGATGTTTTTGTGGGTGTCCGGATACTTTTGATCATATAGTGTATATTGATAGACATTAGTATGGGGTGCATGCCCTCTTCGACTTAATGACGGCTTCAACTCTGCTGGCCACACTTTCCATGAGGCGTCTCAAAGCGTGTGGAGAAGTGGCTTCTCATGCGCCGAAATCAGAGAAGATAGTGATGTTGGACGCTGGAGGATGGAGTGAAGTCGGCGCTCTAATTCAACCCAAGGTGTTCCATTCAGATCGGAACTCTGCTCAGGCCAGTCCATTTTAGGAATTTGCTTGTCCAAAACAGGCGCTTCTTTATGGCAGCGTGATTATCATACCGATATTATCACTCACCGTCTCCCAATTGTTCCTCTATTTACGCAGTACACTTGCTGTAAATTGCCTTCATAATCTTTCGCATTTGGGGTTTTCTTCACCGAAAAAAAGGGACCACTCCCCAAATACCAAATATACCCCCATACCATAATATCAACTCCTCCGTGCTGCACTGTTGCCACTCCATATGACGGCAGGTAACGTTCGCCAGGCATTCGCCAAACCCAAACATTTCCTTCAGATTGCCACTGGGTATAGCATGATTCATCTCTGCAAATCACTCGTTTCTGGTCATCCGCTGTCCACTGTCATCGTTCTTCATACCACCTCAAGCGTCGTTTACCACTGGCTACAAAAATATATGACTTATGAAGCTGCTCGGCCACTCTATCCTATTCTTTCTAACTCCCTATGGGCAGTCGTTGTGCCACCCGCACTGCTGATAGCACTTAGGAACTCACGAGTGATTCCTTCCGCTGATCCCATGCGGTTTTTTACAGCCGTTCTCCGCAAAGCTCGACGGTCCCTGCCCGTTAGTAAATTATGTCTGCCTGGTCTTGGTTTAATTGTGGCTGTTCCTTCGCGTTTGCGCTTGACAATCTGATCACCAGTAGTCGACTGAGCTGCCTTAGAAGGGCTGAAATGCCTGTAATGGATTTGTTAGTCAGGTGACACCCAACGACTCAATCACTATTCCACGTTCGACGTCACTGCAGATGACTTCTTAGGAACTGCGCTGTCAGAAATAAAAATGGAAGATTAGGGTTTAATGTCCCGCTGACAACTAGGTCATTAGAGACGCAGCACTGTCTCCGATAGGAGAGGGATGAATAAGGAAATCGGCCGTATCCTTTTCAAAGGAAACCTCCCAGCAATCTCGTGAAAATCACGAAGAACCTCAATCTAGATTAACGGTTGGGGATTTGAATCGCTGACTTCGAGAATGCGCGTCCATTGTCCTACTACTGCAAGTATCGCTCGGTCGCTGTCAGAAATAGCTACCATCAAAGGATAATGCGACAAATTACTTAACTAAACTTTCAACCTACGTGGAAGGTGGGCCATTGAGTGTAAACTGCCTAACAAAGGAATACAGCAGTAGAGAAGCACCCCGACAAGCATTACGAGGACGAAATGTTGACAGAGCTTGTAACACATTTTTATCCAATGACTGAGAATAATTCGCAACTAAATACCTGGTTTCAACGATGTAGGTTATAAACTCATACCTAGCAATACAACATCTTTTTGTACCACCACCTCTGACGAAGATCTTAACACTGAACCATTTGAGTTTTTGATTGGTATATTCTCATGATATTTCTCTTCTGTTTAAAGCTTAATTTAAGTACAGGTATTTAAAAAACTTTAGTGCATAAGACTCAGCAGAACAGATGTCGAATTTCCCTGACGTATGCAACAGCCGCTCTCATATGTTTAACGGCTTTTGGAAATACCGAGTGTTCTTTCTCCAAGCTTACGTTCTACAATGGGTCAGGTTTAATTATCTGGTCTGGCAGTACTACAATTAGAAGGTGGTGCCAAGAGCAACAGGCTTGTGTCAGTGGCGAGAGGGGTTCCCAGAACCCTTCTGCTGATAACGGAGACACTTTACAGCATATTTCTGCTTGCTACGTCACTTTGTAAACTACATTTTCGCCTCATGCCGGATTTTATGTGCGTATTTTACGTGTACAAGTAGGCTAACTTTGAACCTCTCTATCTCATAAGCGGATAATGACATCAAGAAAATTGTTAAGGTTGTTCGAGATCTGGATCATTGGAATATATCGTACAAATTACAGCCGTTTGTTTTGCATAGCCATGTTGCTATCCGCATACCAGTTTTGGCGCCCAAAAACCATGTTTTTGGGGTGTTTCTTGGTGACGGATAAAGATTTTTGAAAACGGCAATATGGTACATGTAGGTATATGCCGTTAAAACTTGAGCAATTTGTTGCGGTTACTTAATACTTTGATTTCGCCTCAAGCCGGAGTTTACGTACGTATTTTACGTGTACAAACAGGGTAACTCTGAACCTCTGCACCTCGGAAACAAATAAAGATACCAGGAAAATTTTCAAGGTTTTCTTTGCGATAGGGATCGTAGGAATATATCGTACAAATTTCAGACATTTACTATACATATCCGTCTTGTAACTCGCGGCTCGGTTTTGGTATGCAAAAACTATGTTTTCCAGGTTTTCCACGAAACGCCCTGAACTAAATGTAAATGATGCCTCCATAAGCTCCTTAAGACGATCCGTAGACCACATCTAAAGTAAAATGAACCAGCTGATTTGCTCCATTTGCCTAAGCTGGACGAAGTGTGTCGTATCAAACTTCGACTCTGTAGTGTAGGATAGTTACAGTGAGACGATCCTCCTGTTGGGTATACAAACAGTACCTAGCCCACGGGATATCCAAAACACTTGATCCTATCCTTCTATCACCAATGGAAACCGAAGTATGAGCCCCGGAAAAACGCTGTTTTTATGCACAGCGTTTTGCAACAAGGTAAGCAGCACATGCGCAGCAATACGTAGTACAATTTGTGAGTCGTTCGGCGACCTCCGAGCAAAACTGACAAAAGTGACATGGGCGTGATAATTATTTCTTTGTTATGTGAGGAAGAAGACTATAAATTTATATATATGAACGTTCGTACCTCGAAAATAACAGCAACGTGGGGATAATTACACGGTCAGATTTACCAACAAAACTGAAAACAAATGCCTTCAATAGACAAGCCCCAAAAGAATTACCAGGCACGTGAGGTCGACTGACTCACGTAATTGTTGGAGACGAAGCTTTTCCATTAAAAACCTATTTGGTGAGACATTATATCCTAGCACACAGCTGGATGACTATTCGAAAAAAGTATACGGTTACAGACCTGTCCGAAGAGCTTCAGATGACACTTTTGGAATACTGTGCCAAAAATATAGGATTTACTATCTCAAGATCTACCTCAGTCCGGAAAACATGTAGAGAACGTAATTCTAGCCACTTGTGCCTTGCACAGTTTTCTCAGACACGCCACACTGTTGTTCCACAACGAAGTAACTGAAGAGCAACAATTAAGAGACCTTCATATAAGAGGCAATTTTGTAAATAATGCTATTCAGATACGGGATGGATTCAAATATTTCAGTTCCTCCCTAGGTAGCTTTGTCTGGCAAAACGATATGATAAACAGGGGTGTCATCGAAGAGAAGATAAGCTGTAAAAAATGTAATAATAAGCATGTAATCACAAAAAGTAAACACCTAATCGTCTGTTTCACAAAATAAAAAAAGTCTAGTTTTTCGTGCGTTATGTTTACACCCATTTCCTAGGCAATTTCTTTCCAGATGGTGCTTTTTCTAGTACTGTTCGTACAGAATGAATATTAATAAAACCGATAAATTACAGGGACGGATAACTGATGGAATGGAGGGTAAAAGGTTCTATGAACACGTGTCCAGAGACGCATCGTTGTCACAGTAAGTGGCGCTGACGAATTATTGTTTCTTTGACCACGTGCCGTGTGTTCCTAGTGTGTTGATACCTATGTGATAGACGCAGCGTACTGTAAGCAACAGAGTGGTCAAGTATTCATGTCGGGAAGAAGCCGAGATGGTGTTTTTGCAGCAAATGGAAATGGTCGAGAGGCAGCACAGCTATACCAAGACAGGTATCCGCATAGACACAAACCACATCACACAAAATGTTAAGGCGGCGGACTAAGCGTACACGATTTGGAAGACTTGGTTCTACAGGATATTGAGATGAACTCTAGAACAAGCTCCAGGCAAGTGGCCCGCCAACATAGTATGAGGCAAACTTCCTGTGAGTTAGTATGGGCAGAGGTCATTGTTGGCGAGCGGAATAAAATAATAATTGGATCATTTTACCGACCTCCCAAATCAGATGATACACGTGCTGAAAGGTTCAAAGAAAACTTGAGTTTGATTTCAAACACGTACCCGACTCATACGATGATAGTTGGTGGTGACTTTAATTTAGAGCGGGTCTAGGCGCTACCGTCTGGAACCGCGCGACCGCTACGGTCGCAGGTTCGAATCCTGCCTCGGGCATGGATGTGTGTGATGTCCTTAGGTTAGTTAGGTTTAAGTAGTTCTAAGTTCTAGGGTACTGATAACCTCAGATGTTAAGTCCCATAGTGCTCAGAGCCATTTGAACTATTTAATTTTTGAGCTTTAATTTACTCTCGATATGTTGGCGAAAATACATGTTCAATTCCGGAGGTACGCATAAAATATCATCCGAAATTGTGCTAAACTTATTCTCTGAAAATTATTTCGAGTAGTTAGTTCATGAGCCCACGCGAATAGTAAACGTTTGTGAAAACACTCTTGACCTCTTAGCAACAAATAATCCTGAGTTAATAGCGAGCATCAAAACCGATTCAGAGATTAGTGAACACAGGGTTGTCGTAGCGAGATTGAATATTGTAATCCCCAAATCCTCGAAAAATAAGCGAAAAATATACCTATTCAAAAAAGCAGATAAAAATTCACTTGACTCCTTCCTGAGAGACAATCTCCACTCATTCCAAATTAATAATATAATTGTAGACCAGATGTGGCTTAAATTCAAAGAAATAGTGTCGGCAGCAATTAAGAGATTTATACAAATAAATTAACAAACTACGGAGCTGATCCTCCTTGGTACACAAAACGGGCTAGAACACTTGCAGAAACAACGAAACAAACATGCCAAATTTAAACAGACGCAGAATCCCCAAGATTGGCAATCTTTACAGAAGCTCGAAATTCATCGCGGACTCCAATCCGTGATGCTTATAACAGTTTGCACAACGAAACTTTGTCTCGAAACCTGACAGAAAATCCAAAGAGATTCTGGTCGTATGTGAAGTATGTTAGCGGCAAGAAACAAGCAATGCCTTCTCTGCATAATAGCAATGGAGATACTATCGAAGACAATGCTGCCAAAACAAAGTTACTAAACACAGCCTTTGGAAATGCCTTCACAAAAGAAGGCGAAGTAAACATTCCAGCCGGACGCGGTGGCCGAGCGGTTCTAGGCGCTTCAGTCCGGAACCGAGCGACTACTACGGTCGCCAGTTCGAATCCTGCGAGCATGGATGTGTGTGTGAAGCCCTTAGGTTAGTTAGGTTTAATTAGTTCTATGTTCTAGGGGACTGATGAACTCAGATGTTAAGTCCCATAGTGCTCAGAGCCATTTTTTAAACATTCCAGATTTCGAATCGAGAACAGCTGCCAACATGAGTAACGTAGAAATAAATATCCTCGGAGCAGTGAAGCAACTTAAATCACTTAATAAAAGCAAGTCTTCTGGTCCAGACTGTATACCAATTAGGTTCCTTTCGGAGTATGCTGATGCATTAGCCCCATACTTAACAATCACATACAACCGTTCGCTCGACGAAAGATCCGTACCCAAAGACTGGAAAGTTGCACAGGTCACACCAATATTCAAGAAAGGTAGTAGGAGTAATCCACTAAATTACAGGTCCTTACCGTTAACGTCGATATGCAGCAGGATTCTGGAACATATATTGTGTTCGAACATTGGCCGGCCGGTGTAGCCGAGCGGTTCTAGGCGCTTCAGTTTGGAACCGCTTGACCGCTACGGTCGCAGGTTCGAATCCTGCGGGCATGGATGTGTGTAATGTCCTTAGGTTAGTTAGGTTTAAGTAGTTCTCAGTTCTAGGGGATTGATGACCTCAACTGTTAAGTCCCATAGTGCTCAGAGCCATTGGAACCATTTTTGTTCGAACATTATAAATTACCTCGAAGAATACGGTCTAATGACACACAGTCAACATGGATTTAGAAAACATCGTTCCTGTGAAACACAATTAGCTCTTTATTCACATGAAGTATTGAGTGGTATTGACAAGGGATTTCATATCGATTCCGTATTTCTGGATTTCCCGAAGGCTTTTGAAACTGTACCACACAAGCGGCTCGTAGTTAAATTACGTTCTTATGGAGTATCGTCTCAGTTATTTGACTGGATTTGTGATTTCCTGTCAGAGAGGTCACAGTTCATGGTAACTGACGGAAAGTCATCGAGTAAAACAGAAGTGATTTCTGGCGTTCCCCAAGGTAGTGCTACAGGCCCTTTGCTGTTCCTTATCTATACAAACGATTTTGGAGACAATCTGAGCAGCCGTCTTCGGTTGTTTGCAGATGACGCTGTCGTTTAGCGATTAATAAAGTCATCAGAAAACCAAGACGAAATGCAAAACGATTTAGAAAAGATATCTGAATGGTGCGAAAAGTGGCAATTGACCCTAAATAGCGAAAGGTGTGAGGTCATCCACATGAGTGCTAAAAGGAATTCGTTAGACTTCGGTTACACGATAAATCAGTCTAAACTAAAAGCCGTAAATTCAACTAAATACTTAGGTATTACAATTACGAACAACTAAAATTGGAAGGAACACATAGAAAATGTTGTGGGAAAGGCTAACCAAAAACTGCGTTATATTGGCAGGACACTTAGAAAATGTAACAGACCTACTGAGGAGACTGCCTACACTACGCTTGTCCGTCCTCTTTTAGAATACTGCTGCGCGGTGTGGGATCCTTACCAGAGATGGCTGACGGAGTACATCGAAAAAGCACAAAGAAAGGCAGCACGTTTTGTATTACTGCGAAATACGCGAGAGTGTGTCACAGAAATGATACCGTATTTGGGCTGGACAATCACCTACTTTCTCCTCCGAATGCAAAAATGTTTTGTTGACACCGACCTACATAGGGAGGAACGATCACGACGATAAAATAATGGAAATCAGAGCTCGTACGGAAAATAAAGGTGTTCATTGTTTCCGCGTGCTGTACGAGCTTGGAATAATACAGGATTGTGAAGGTGGTTGATGGACCCTCTGCCAGGCACTTAAATGTGATTTGCAGAGTGTCTATGTAGATGTAGATGTAGAAAGTACGATTATGGGTATTCTGCATGACAGCTGCTACTATCCGTATGACCAGCAGTCCCATGGAAGCCCATTTGAACATCGGTTGCGATGTGGATGCGATGCAGCTCTGTAGTATGTTGCTGGACGATTTTTTTGTCGTTGCACGCAAATCGTCCATTTCCGGACACACATTCATGGGATCTTTTCTCCTCTATTTCCTGTCAGGAAACCGGTCCTGCAGCTCGTCGGTTTTATTATTGTTCATTCTGCATAATGTTAATTTTGTTCATGTGACTCTGGATATCCAGTTACGTGCAATTAACTCATCCACGTCTAACATCATTTAGGTAAAAAAACTGCCGTTTCGCACGTCAAAAGAGCTACGATCTCAGTGATGTGCAGTGTCGCAACGCTAGCTGTACCGCATTAGCGAGAACGGAATAAGCGACGCCGCAAGGCGTATCATACCAGGTGTACCGGTATGAAATAAGCGTTAAGATACAAATGAGTCGATAGGGAACATTTGTTGTGAACGAGCCTTACTTTTTTTTGTTTGGTTGGTATGACATCAGTCAAAGATATTTAGTATACATCAAGTCATGAAACAAACAACATCATATGTTTACATCGTGTTAACAATGTCGAAATTTGTACCAGAAAGTGATGATTTGCGGAAAGCATTCATTTTTTGTTTTCATTTGAAAAAAAGTGCTGCAGAGTAGCATCGAATGCTTATCGAGGCATATGGTGATCATGCTCTATCAGAAGCAACAAGCAAAAGATGGTTTCAACAGTTCAGAAAAAATGATTTTGATGTAAAAAATGAAGAACGTGGAAGACCACCAAAAACGTTCGAAGACGCCGAATTGCAAGCAATATTGGATGAAGATGATACTTTGAGTCAGAAGCAAATGGCAGCAATGCTAAACGTTACACAACAAACAATTTCTGACCGTTTGAAAGCTATGGGAAAGATCCAAAAGTGTGGAAAATGGGTGCCACATGAATTGTATGAAAGGCAAATGGAAAACCGAAAAACCATTTGTCAAATTTTGCTTCAAAGACATGAAAGAAAATAAGTTTTGCATCGAATTGTTACTGGCGATGAAAAATGGATTTATTTTAAGAATCCTAAACGGGAAAAATCGTGGGTTAATCCGGGACAACCATCAACATCGACTGCAAAATCAGATCGATTCGGCAAGAAGACGATGCTCTGTGTTTGGTGGGATCAGAAAGGTGTCGTGTATCATGAGCTTCTAAAACGCGGTGAAACTGTGAATACTAATCGCTATAGACAACAAATGATCAATTTGAACTATGCATTGATCGAAAAAAGACCAGTATGGGTCAGAAGACATGGAAAGTAATTGTTTTACACGACAATGCACCTGCACACAAAGCAAAACTGGTTCAGGATACAATCAAAACACTTGGCTGGGAGCTGCTACTCCACCCGCCGTATTCACGAGACTTGGCCCCTTCCGACTACCATTTGTCTTCATCAATGGGACACGCATTGGCTGAGGAACACTTCGATTCCTACGAAGAAGTCGAAAATTGGGTGTCTGATTGGTTTGCTTCAAAAGACAAACATTTCTATTGGTGTGGTGTCCACAAATTGCCAGAAAGGTGGTCAAAATGTATAGAAAGCAATGGTCAGTACTTTGAATAAAATGTTTTTACTTTTCAATTCAAATTAGTGTTTCATTTTTGCAAAAGAACGCTCATTTCATACCGGTACACCTGGTAGGTGGCCAGCTTGTCAACTTTGCCACGCACTGCTGTGCCGCCTAGTTCCACTGTCGGGTAGTGCGTTCTGCCTCAAACGACTTCATGTAAACAATATTTGGTCGCGTCGTACCGCACCGTTCTGCTGCAGTGCCATTCCGCTCAGTGCGGTCTTACCTTAAATAGTGCCATTGGACAGGCGCACAGATACCGCCGCGCTTCAAAGCCACCGTATTAGAATTGCACCTATAGGCAACAATCTGTAGTGCTCCCCTACGGTGACGGGCGGAACGGCCGGTGGCAAGTCTGGGTAGAGCGCCGATTTCCTGCTTGGACGTGAGCCGCAGGTGTGGAGGTGACTGGAATCGTACGGTTGACCAGAAAATTCGTGCTTATTCGAGGGTCACTCCAAAAGAAATGCACACTATTTTTTTAAAATCCATCTTATATTCTACATGTTTGAAAGTCTTACAGTGTGTAGCTACATCCTTTAGGAACAATATTTTCGTTTCTGCACATAATTTCCATCCCTCTCAACTGCCTTACGCCATCTTGGAACCAGCGCCTGTATACCCGCACTGTAAAATTCTGGACCAACCTGTTGGAGCCACTGTTTGGCAGCGTGCACAAGGGAGTCACCATTTTCAAACCTTGTTCCACGAAGAGAGTCAGTTTCCCAAAGAGATAATAGTCACATGGAGCCAGGTCGGGACTGTAAGGCGAGTGTTTCAGTGTTGTCCATCCGAGTTTTGTGATCGCTTCCATGGTTTTTTGACTGACATATGGCCGTGCATTGTCGTCCAACAGCAAAACATTCTGTTTTTGCCGATGTGGTCGAACACGACTCAGTCGAGCTTGAAGTTTCTTCAGTGTCGTCACATATGCATCTGAATTTGTGGTGGTTCCACATGGCGTGATGTCCACAAGCAAGAGTCCTTCGGAATCGAAGAACACCGTAGTCATAACTTTTCCAGCAGAAGGTGTGGTTTTGAATTTTTTTTTTTTCTTGGGTGAATTTGCATGATGCCACTCCATTGATTGCCTGTTCGTCTCTGGTGAAAAATGATGGAGGCACGTTTCATCACCTGTCACAGCTCTTCCAAGAAATTCATCTCCACCATTCTCGTCCTGTTCCAAAAGTTCGCTGCGTACCGTTTTTCTTGTTTCTTTGTGAGCCACTGTCAACATCCTGGGAACCCACCTGGCACAAACCTTTTTTAACGCCAACACTTTCAGTATTCTGCAAACACTTCCTTCCCCCATCCCAACGTAGCGTGACAATTCGTCCACTGTGATGCGTCTGTCAGCAGTCACCAATTCGTTAACTCTCTGCACATTGTATGGAGTGTGCAGTACGAGGCCTGCCGCTGCGAGGACAATCCTCAATATTGCCGTGCCCGCTTTCATCACGTAACCTGGTTGCCCACCGACTAACTGTACTGCGATCGACAGCAGCATCTCCGTACACATTTTTCAACCTCTTGTGGATGTTTCCCACTGTCTCGTTTTCACAGCACAGGAATTCTATGACATCACGTTGTTTCTGACAAACGTCAAGTGTAGCACCCATCTAGAAGACATGCTGTGACAGCGCCACTCACGGGAACAGGTTGAACTAAGTTTGAAAACAAGCGGGAAGGATGTATCTACACACTGTAAAACTTTCACACATGCAAAATGAAAACTGTATTCTTACAAAAATAGTGTGCATTTCTTTTGGAGTGACCCTCGTAATAATGCTCTATTCTTGTCAGTTACAAGGCAGGACATGAGGCTGTTAGCCTCGGTGACGCAGATAGCGCGGGCGCGCGGCGTGCCGGCGTCGGCTTTTCACCCGCCCGGCAGGCAACACGTGCGGGAAGCTGCAGTTAGTGACGTCCGCGAGGACGCAGAGCCCTGACGCAAGCGCCATACCGTCGGCGAGGGTTGACACTGGCAGCTACTCGTGGCTCGGCCGTTCCGTGACAACACATGGCGTTCGAACCGTTGTGCCGGCATGACCAAAGAAGATGACGTGGCGCTGATCCACGATAATGGTGGCCGGTAGAGGCTGGGTGACAGAAACAGTGTAGTTGGGCTGCAAACAGGCCCAGTCTCGTAACTGACAGCACACCAAGGAGGTAGCTGACAACAGCGGCAGAGGGCGAGGCGAGAGGACGCGCCTATAGCGGTTTTAGAAGAAGCACTTGCCTGGTACATAGTAATTGAGTTAAGTTTCTGTTTTTTTTCACATACTTCTTCGAAGCAGTCCAAAGTGAACTATACCTACGCATTTTAGTATTAGACTAATGTTTAGCAAATTACTCTTAGTTTTTGTTCTTGCGTAAATCTTAGTACATATCCTTGTGTGGGGCGGCTTCCTAGTGTAATTTTCCGCCGCCAGAAGCGCCACGTCACACAACACGTGACTCAGTTTGAATCAAGTGACCATTGACTACCGGACTCCGACAATCAGTTCAGCGTCAGAGGCTGATGCGAGAGGACGCGTCTGTAGCGGGTGCAGCATTTGCAGTTGTCTGGTACAGAGTAATTTAGTTTAGTTGCTGTTTTTCTGTTTCACGTACTTCTGCATAGAAGTCAACTGTATAGACTAGTGTTTAACGAAGTGCTCGTTTTGTTTTTGCGTAAA
The DNA here is from genome assembly GCF_021461395.2 of Schistocerca americana. Taxonomy (NCBI): domain Eukaryota; kingdom Metazoa; phylum Arthropoda; class Insecta; order Orthoptera; family Acrididae; genus Schistocerca; species Schistocerca americana. Next base: position 290,227,476 of record NC_060122.1, read on the forward strand.
TCTTAGTGCACGTCCTTGTGTAAGGTGGCTTCTTCCTCTAATTTTCCGCCGACAAAAGCGCCACATCACGTTTCTACGTCTACATCTCGCGTTAGTACATAGTGTGATCAAAAAGTAACGCGAGTTTAATTTCCCGGGCTTTATTTATTTTTTAACTTGTTGGTACACAGGTTCCTGATATATGTTTGCATTTCCAACTGTTTTAAATATTTAGTTTATTGTTGACGGTAGAAAATGTTATACGTGTTTTCGAGTGCTCGGTGGAATTTTACTTTCGTCGAGGATGGATCAAAGAATTTGCATTAAATTGTGCTTCAAAATGAAATAAAGTGCAGCATCACATTCGAAATGTTGACTGTGGCTTTTAGCAAATCTACTATGAGTAAGACAAGAGTTTACGAGTGGTATGAGAGTCGAGAAGACGTTGAAGACGACGAGCGCCCCGGACGCCCTAGCCCACAGTAACTGACAACAAAGTGGAAGATGTAAAGAAAATAGTTCTGGAAAATCGTCGAATCACCATGAGAGAGGTTGCTGATGTCGGCATATCCTTTGGTTCATGTCAAGCAATTTTTTCAAGTGTCTTAGGTGTGTAGGATGTGTAGCAGCAATGTTTGTTCCGAAACTGTTGAGTTTCTACCAAAAACGACGTCGCGTAGACGAGCTCAGGAATTGCTGAATTAAGTCCACAACGACCCAGAACTCCCAAAGAAAGCTATAACAGATGACGAAACATGGGTAAATGAGTTCAATGTCGAAACTAAGGCCCAGCCGTCCCAGTGGAAACTAGCTGAAGAGCCAAGACCGAAAATAACTTCGACAAGTTCGATCACGTATGAAGGTTCTTCTCACTGGTTTCTTCGATTACAATGAGATATTGCATCATGAGTTCCTACCTTATGGTCGTATGGTCAATAAGAAATGCTACCTGGAAGCTACGCGGCGTTTGCGTGAAGCAGTCCAAAGTAAACGACCAGAATTCTGGCAAAACCGCTCGCGGAAACTGCGCCACGATAATTCTCCCGCTCACATCTCAATAACTGATTGTGGTGTTTTGGCAAAAACAAAACCGTTTTGTTGCCTCGGCCATCGTATGCACTGGACTTAGTCTCCAGTGACTTCTTACTATTCGCCGGCCGGGGTGGCCGAGCGGTTCTACGCGCTACAGTCTGGAACCGCGCGACCGCTACGGTCGCAGGTTCGAATCCTGCCTCGGGCATGGATGTGTGTGATGTCCTTAGGTTGGTTAAGTTTAAGTAGTTCTAAGTTCTAGGGGACTGATGACCTCAGAAGTTAAGTCCCATAGTGGTCAGAGCCATTTGAGCCATCTTCCTATTCCCAAGGCTGTAGTGAGCCATGAAAGGACGTCATTTTGCCATAATTGATGAGAAAAAGAAAATCTTTGAACGAGCTGAACATCATAACGAAAAGAGAGTTCCTGAAGTGCTTCCGAAATTTGTAAATGCGGTGGCACCAGCGTATTGTATCGGAGTGGGATTACTTTGAAGGGGACAAAGCTGATGTTGATGAATAAATATAGATGCTTTAAGAAAAAACAAAAATCCCCGTTACTGTTTATTACACCTCGTGAACAGCATATAGTTTAGATCAGTGCGCTGGAGACTGCATATTTATTTCCCACAGTAGCTTTTGCGTAAGCGGACCTTCCAGTAAAAGATAACTGTTGATACATCCATTTTCAGTAGAGATATTTATGTCTGTTTTTTAGTATCTTGCAGTCTCAGACTATACTGAGAACGCTGCAGTGTTAATTTTGGTGTTTTTACGTTCTCCTCGTTATACAGAGGAGTCCAAAAAAAAAAAGAAGACTTGCAAACCAATTGACGGAGTTGGCTCATTTTTGGTGAAAGTGTAACTTAAAGTCCAACTTAAAGATATCACTGTAGGTGTTCGAAATGGTCACCATTAACATCCACACACAAACGATGCCGCCGAACTGCAGCACGAACTACTGATTGCAACGTGTTCAGTTGGATATTTGTGTATGAATGTACGATGGATTCTCAAAGTTCATCCAATGTGCGTGGCTTTTGTCGATAAACGACGTCCTGGCCAGAGGAGTTAGGTCTGGGGAACGTGGTGGATACTCCACAGCACCTCTACGGCCTATCCATCGTCCTGGTAGATTTTCGTCGAGATACGCCCTAACACGACGTTGGTAGTGGGCTGGGGCACCATCTAGTTGAAAGTAAACTCTTCCGTCTCCATACAAGTCTCGGATGGCAGGTAAAATGGATGTCTGAAGCTTCTGAAGGTACACCTCACCGGCAACCGTGCCGTTAAAGAAGAATGGCCCAATCAAGCTCCGGTAAGACAACCCACACCAAACATTTACTCCTGGCAAATTCACGGCTTTGTCTACATGGACGTTCGGATTTTCGGCGGCCCAGTAGATGCAATTGTGGCGATTTACTGTACCATTGAGTTTGAATTGTGCCTCATCAGACCACACAGTCATCTCTGGCAACTCGTTGCGCACCATGTTAGTAAACCACTCGCAGTACTCCATTCTACGATCTGCGATCGTTCATTGCGTGTAGCAATCGTGGGATGTAGCACTTCCACTTTGCTGTCTTCAAAATTCGCCGAACACTTGAGCGACTCACTCCAGTTTCACGGGCACACAGTCTCACAGAGTTTGTGGTGAGCGAGTGAATTGTTGTAACACGCGACGGGAGTTAGCTGGACTTGTTACTGTTACAGATCGTTGTTTGTGTACATCTTTAACACAGCCTTCGGCTTCAAATTTGTCTCGAATGCGACGAATCGTTAAACGTGTCGGTGGCTCTGTTCGATACTCATTTCGCCATTGCCGTTGAACCTCATTAATGTTTTCGTACTTAAAATACCACTTCAAAACTGACTTCTTTTCATCGAGTGTAAGCCTTGCGCAAGCCATGTTTACTCGAGTAACTAGATGCAACTGAGAACAAAACACTGACTATCTGGCGACTGTCATCTGACGAAACGAAACAAGGCAATACAATGCTTCTGTGGCGATTGCCGGAACTACAAACTATTACACTATCAAAGATGAGACAACTCCGTCAATTAGCTTGCCAGTTGTGGACTTTAACAGTGGCTACATTTTTTGGACCCCTCTGTATTTTGCGTACATTCCAAACTCAATAGCGCCACAGTCGGGTAATTTTCCCTTTTGCGCCGTCTGCTGTTACTTTCTAAGTTACTCTTGACTGCTTTGTTTGTATTTTTTGACACCTTATGCCAATATTTTACACGGTATGATAGGGCTATGGACTGTGCTTGTTGTGAGCGGACACAAAGAGAGTTGGCTGCTGTCCGTAAATAGCTGGCAGCCGTGTTGGCTATGGTCGACAGGCTTCTGGCTAATGCTCAAAGCTGCGACGACATCGGGGCGCCGGTGACGAGACATGAGACACCCTTGGTGCCGCTGCCGGCCGCGGTGGTCTAGCGGTTCTAGGCGCGCAGTCCGGAACCGCGCGACTGCTACGGTCGCAGGTTCGAATCCTGCCTCGGGCATGGATGTGTGTGTTGTCCTTAGGTTAGTTAGGTTTAAGTAGTTCTAAGTTCTAGGGGACTGATGACCACAGATGTTAAGTCCCATAGTGCTCAGAGCCATTTGAACCTTGGTGCCGCTGGAAACCCATGGTGACCTGGTTATCATTGCGTCTTCCAATACGCAACACCTGACTGGTTCACTGTCACTTTATATTGAGTGGCAGACATTAGTGCGTTGAGACAGCACTTCTGATGCCTCTCCTGTTGGGCCAGTGGTCTATTTTCCTTCCCAGAGGGTTGGTTTGCTAATCATTGGGAACTCCAATGTTAGGCAGGTGATGGAGCCCGTCAGGGGAATAGCATTCAGGGCGTGAACGAATGCGAGTGTACTCGGTATGTTTGGCGGGGGGTCTCGTGACGCGGAGGAGGCCCTGCCGGCCGCTATCGAGCGCACTGGGTGCAACCGGTTGCAAATAGTGGCACATATCGGCACGAAAGACGTCTGCCGCTTATGTTCTGAGACACTCCCCAGCTCCTTTCGGCGGATAGTTGATTTGGTGAAGGCAGCTAGGATCGCATATGGGGTGTAGGCTAAGCTGTCTATTTCTAGCATCGAACCCGGGATCAGCTGCGATGGCAGCGGAGTACGTGTGGCTTTCAAGTTAGGGTACTCCGCCCCACCCCTCGTGGGATCAGAGACGAATTGCCTGCCAAAATCGAGGATGTATCAGCCACAATGTTCTCAGGAAACGTTCGTCATCGAAGATGGAATATAGAACAGGTTAATATGATTTCAGCAAACTGCAGGAGCATCCAAGGAAAGGTCCCACAACTAATATCGTTTATTGAAGGGTATAATGCCCAGACAGTGTTAGAAACAAAAAGTTGGCGGAAAAAGGCAGGGAATAGCAATAAAAGCCTAAGCTCAGACTGGAATATTCATTATAAGGATAGGTTTGTCGCCAATGGTGGTGGTGTATTTATTACAGTAAGAAACCGACATTATCTAGCGAGGCTATCACGGATCCCGTATGTGAATTCATCTCGGTGAAGTTAAGCGTCAAAAGTTGGTCAAAAATTGTAATCAGATGCTTTTATAGACTACCTGGGTCAGGAGATGTAGTGGTAGAGCGCTTCAGAGAGAACTTACAGAATATTGTTACTTCAGCTTGCCAGGTATAGATTAGTAAAGTTATGCATTCAAATCTATTGTCGGAAACAGGGTTTTGTGTGACATTCTGAAGCTATGTTCAAAAATTGCTTTATGCAGATAGAGAACCAACTCATGAGGGTAACGTCTTAGACTTCCTAGCAACAAACAGACCTGAAGTTAACCGAATCAGTTAACGTAGAGTAGGCTATCAGTGATCACAATGCTGTGACAGCAACTATAACTACATGTTTTAACAAGGATTGTTAAGAAAGGTAGGAAGATAGTTTTATTTAGCAAGAGTGACAGGATACAAACTGCATAGCATCTGGGTAGCCGGCATCAATTACTCAGAGATGAGGACGAAGATGTGGAGCACAAATGGAAAAAAATTCGAAAGCTTGGTTCAATATGCCTTAGACAAGTAAGTTCGAGCAAGGTCTTAAGCGACAGGAAAGATCTACCGTGGTTTAATAGCCGCGTTAGAAAACTGCTCCATAAACAAAGAGAGCTTCGTCTCAGCAGCAAGAGAAGTCAAAACGTAGCTGATAAAAAAAATCTGAACGAAGTGAAAATGAGCGTAAGGAGAGCAACGAGAGAAGCGTTCAATGACTGAAAGTAAAATTTTGTCATCCAATCTAAGTGAAAACCCTAAGAGGTTTTGGTCTCATGTAAAATCAGCAAGCGGTTCGAAATCATCTATGTGTTCACTTGGAGACATACTGGCACCGAAACGGAAGATAACTGAGAGAAAATCGAAATACTGAATTTGGTCTGCCGCAATTGTTTCACCATGGAAGATCAAAGCACAGTGCCTCCTTTCAATCATCGTACGAATGTCGAAACGGCAGATACTGAGATACTCCGATAACGGAATAGAAAAGCAATTGCAACCGCTTAATAGTGAAAACGCAAGACCAGGTGACATACCTGTAAGGTTCTACAAAAATAATGCGAAAGAACTTGCACCCCTTCTAGAAGCAAATCATCGAAGATCGCTGGAGCAAAGAATGGCACCTAGCGACTGGCAAAAGTGCAAATCATTCCCGTTTTTCAATAAGAGTCTTAGGGCAGATGCACTTATTTATATGCCTATATCGTTGACGTGAAGTTGTTGTAGAATTACAACATGTTTTATACTAAAAAATATGAAGTTTTTCCAGAATGGAAAACAAAATGGATTCCGCAATCATAGATTTTATGAAACTCAGCTCGCTCTGTTCCTCCAAGAGATCATAGCGCAGTGGACAACGGCGCTCAGGTTGATGCCGTGTTCCTTGACTTCAACAAGGCATTTTACACCGTACCACATTCCCGTTTAGCGGGAAAAAAATACGAGCTCATCGACTATCGGACCAGTTTTACGACAGGATTCAAGACTTCCCTGCAGACAGAACTCGACACGTCACTCTTAACGGACAAAATGGACAGATGTAAAGGTAATTTCCGGAGTACCCCAAAGAATTGTGACAGAACTGTTACTGTCTAGAACGTATGTAAATGATCTATTAGAAAGCGCCGGATGCTCTTTAAGGCTGTTCGCAGATGATGCGGTTTTCTGTAACAAAGTAACAACGCTAGAGGACAGTAGCAATTTGCAGAATGGCCTGCATAGGATTGGTGAATGGAGCAGACTCTGCCAGTTGATTCTGAACGTAAATAAAGGTAACAAAATGTGCAACATAGGAAAAGAAAGTCGCTACTGTACAACTACACCATTAATGACAAACCGCTGGAAACAGTATATAATGTAAAATATCTAGGAGTAAGCATCCAGGGCGACCGTAAGTGGAATGACCACATAAAGCAAATAGTTGGAAAAACAGATGCCAAACTGAGATCATAGGCACACTCTAAAGGAAATGTAACTCATCCATCCAGGAAGCGGCATTATAGGCACTTGTTCGACCAGTTCTTGGGTATTGTTGTTCAGTATGGGATCGTTATCACGTAGGACTATAGGACTTAATATCTGAGGTCATCAGTCCCCCTAGAACTTAGAACTACTTAAACCCAACTAACCTAAGGACATCACACACATCCATCCCGAGGCAGGATTCGAACCTGCGACCGGAACGGTCTCGCGGTTCCAGACTGAAGCACCTAGAACCGTTCGGCCACACCGGCCGGCAAGGTCGACTCACAAGTTACAAAAAGGTGTAATGTAATTTCATGCGTATTTCTTGTGTTATACAGGGTGTTACAAAAAGGTACGGCCAAACTTTCTGGAAACATTCCTCACACACAAATAAAGAAAAGATGTTATGTGGGCATGTGTTCGGAAACGCTTAATTTCCATGTTAGAGCTCATTTTAGTTTCGTTCTTCCAACTACGCTCAATGGAGCACGTTATCACGATTTCATACGGGATACTCTACCTGTGCTGCTAGAACATGTGCCTTTACAAGTACGACACAACATGTGGTTCATGCACGGTGGAGCTCCTGCACATTTCAATCGAAGTGTTCGTACGCTTCTCAACAACAGATTCGGCGACCGATGGATTGGTAGAGGCGGACCAATTCCATGGCCTCCACGCTCTCCTGACCTCAACCCTCTTGACTTTCATTTATGGTGGCATTTGAAAGCTCTTGTCTACGCAACCCCGGTACCAAATGTAGAGACTCTTCGTGCTCGTATTGTGGACGGCTGTGATACAATACGCCTTTCTCCCGGGCTGCATCAGCGCATCAGGGATTCCATGCGACGGAGGGTGGATGCATGTATCCTCGCGAACGGAGGACATTTTGAACATTTCCTGTGACAAAGTGTTTGAAGTCACGCTGGTACGTTCTGTTTCTGTGTGTTTCCATTCCATGATTAATGTGATTTGAAGAGAAGTAATAAAATGAGCTCTAACATGGAAAGTAAGCGTTTTCGGACATATGTCCGAGTAACATATTTTCTTTCTTTGTGTGTGAGGAATGTTTCCTGAAAGTTTGGCCGTACCTTTTTGTAACACCCTTTATATAGCTCCCGCCGATATGAAAAATGTTGTTTTGAAAAAACAAGAGCTTACAGTTTCAACTTGCATTCTTAGTAATAAAATTGAACGAACCTTTAATCGGCAATGTGAGTACCGTACAGTTGATCTCTTTTCGCCGATGTCGAAACGCTCTCATATCCATTAACTGGCTTCCGCTCAACAATCGAAAAGTTTCTTGCACAATTAGGATCACTTTTTGAACCTTTTCTACTCTTGTAAATACGTCTGTTTGTTATTTTCTTGTTAGTTCTGCTTCGCATAGAAAACAAGCGTTGTGAGAAGTTGAGCAGACGTGTGACAAGCACGTGCTTTCAGACTGTTTACCGTGAACGAATCATGTTACAAAGAGAAATCTTTTTGAGAACAGTGTTTTAGTTGATAATAATGCCCTCTGTGATCCTATGCGAAACTAACAGGACTCCTATTCTTTTGATAACTATTACAGTATTACATCGGTTGCATTCGAGCCCTCGGATGTGACAGAACCGCACACAGCAAATCGCCGTTTTTACATAGCCGTAACATTTATGGCTTGCTTTATATGATTGAATCATTAAAAAAGAGTCTCCAAGGAACATTTTACCAGAAAAATGAGGTTAAAAATGTAGGCTTGTCTACCCCCTGAAATACGTCCGCTGGTCGTTACTATACGACATTAATTGCAAGGGTCTCAATACACTTCACTGGGGCACATATGATGATACTTCCACGTATGTTGATAACCGTCCCCCACGACAATATGCTGCATCCCCCTACCAAAAAGTCCACAAGCCATTCACAAATTTAACTTAATACGCTACATGAAGGTACTTTCGACAACAATCGTAGGTGTGGCACTGAGTCAGTTTTCGGAAATATGGAAACACTGCCTTACTTGACTACCTTGATAAATGGCTTTCAGGATTCCTCTGAGAAAAATGACTGTTGGGTTTCACTTTATCAGTGTTTTCGGAAGCCATGGGAATTGGGGTGGAGGTCATTCTGTTTGAGATAGCTGATTATGTTTGAGCTCAGAATGTGTTCAAATATTCTACAACAAATGGATGTCAAGGATACTGGTCGGTAGTTTTGTGGATAACTTCTGCTACCTTCTCGTCGGGGGGGGGGGGGGGGGGGGGGAGGGACCGGTGATTTCTTCCAATTATTGAGCACGGTGTTAGTTCGAGGGCTCTATGGTAGATTATGATTTAAAGAGGGACTAACTCCTCGGCAAATACGGTGTACAGTCTGAAAGAAATTTCATCAGGCCCTCACGCTTTGACCGATCTTAGCGATCTATATCACACATGTTTGTAGTGGTGCGAGAATTAAATTGAGGCAATACTCTTGGTTTGTCCTTTGTAAAGGGATGTTTGGAAAGGTAGTTCAGCATTTATGCTTTTGATTTGCTACCCTCAATTTCAGTTTCTGTCTCGTCCATGAATATCTGGACACTAACTATTATATATCTAACAGCCTTTACTTATGACCAGAATTTATTCGAGTTTTATGGGAGATACTTCGATAGTATTCTGGTACTTCAGTCGTTGAAGGGTTCACGCATTGCCATCTTGACAGCCAAACGCATTTGATTCAGCATACCTTTATCTAAAACCCTATGGTTTATTTTGACCACCTCCATAGGTGAGTGATCAGTGTAGGTCCTTGTCATGTGGAGGTGCCGGGTTCGATCCCCAATACTGCGGAGGATTTTCCTTTGGTGGGAGAGCTGACACGTGATACCCTCAACCTCATGATGCCAACTGAAATGTTACTTGAGTGAGAAACAGCGGATCCACGTTCTGGATAGACGGCAAAGCCGCCGGGAAAACGGTGTGCCGATCACATGCTTCTCAATACCGCACCCGCATGACGTCACAAGGCGGAAGATGGACCCTGGCCGAGGATGACACAGCGATAGGTTGTCATCCCCTTGGCCTTCAAGGCCTGGACGAAGAGTTCATTTGCTCTTTTTACACCTATTATGTAGTAGTATCTGTTTCTTTTGATGTTTTTTGTGGTGACTGTACACCATGGAAGGTTTTGATTTCGAGTCCAACCAAGCGTTTGCAGCATCAGTCACTACGTCATCATTGTGAAAACGTTGTCCTTTGAGGTCTTTTCTATATTTGAGAAAAGAAAAAGGTCTGACGGAGCCAGATCTGGGGAATATGGCGGATGACGTAACAAATCGAACCCACAGTCACGTAGAGTTTCCAATGTTGAGAGGGCTTTGTGCGCCGGTGCGTTGTCCTGATGCAAATGAAATCCGCGCGCTAATGTTCCGCGCCTTTTTTTCTTCGTCTATTCTCTCAAACGGCGCAGGAAGGTGTAATAATATGATCCATTGATAGTTACGCCCTTTTGCAAGTAATCTACCATAATTACCCCTTCTGCATCCCAGAAGGCCAATGCCATCACGTTACCGGCTGATTTTTGCACCCGGAATTTTTTTGGGGTAGGGGATGAAGGATGTTTCCATTGCTGTGACCGTTGTTTTGTCTCAGGATCAAAGTGGTGAATCCAGGTTTCGTCCATTGTTACACATCTTGCAAGAAAGCCGTCTTCATCCTTGCCAAATTGGAGGACAACTTCTTCACAATACAGCACACACTCCCTTCTCTAATCTGCATTCAAGTCTTTCGGGACCCACCGACATGAAACTTTCCGCATTCCCAAAATATCCACAACAATGCCACGAGCACGCCCAAGAGAGACTCAAATTTGGTTTCAATGTACTGCAACGTTGTTCGACGATCCTCAAAATCGTATCGTGAGTGCAGTCATTGTTTCATAAGTGGCAACGGTGACAGGCCTTCCGCTCCTTGGCGCATCTTCCACACTCGTTCTTCCACGTTTGAGTCGGACACCCAGTTTTTCACTGTTGCATAAGACGGAGCACTGTCCTTAAATGTATACCGCAAGCCCTCATTCTTGGGTGTCATTTCCTTCAAATGAAGACATTCAATCACAGCACGGTTCTTTATTCCCCTCAATATTCGCCATTTTGCTTACACTACGGTATAAAACGCAAAACTAAGGACGCTGGAGCCGCGAAATTTGACTTGCTTACCCACAGAGGGTCACCATAAAATTAGGCGATTTTTTTTGTGCGAGGTGTTACGGTAACTATCTCGGGCTAGAAACTTTTCGGTCGCCCCTCGTACATACTGTAGACGTAGGTTTTCCCTGAAGTTTCCGGTTACGTCTAGATATTAATCTGGTGGTCTATAGAAGGATACGATTATAAGTTTATGCCCACTTTTCATACTGAGTGTTGCACAAACAATCTCGCAAGCAAGTTCAATGTGTATCTCGGTGGGTATTGCGACAAATACACCACTCGATTTACCATTAGCCTATCCTTTAGCTAAACACTTAAAATTTCTCCAAAAAATATCAACAATCAGCGGAAGACGAAGGAACACCTACGAATGTGAACCGAACGTGACCGAACGGCGTCCACTCGCGCTCGTCTGCCGTTTACTTCCTTCGCTGATGCTCATTCGCTTGTGTTCGTTCCGTTGTAAACTAGGCTTAAATGTACCCTACGACAACTCTCAACGCCGGGGCTGATGGTGTAGTTGTGTCGATAGAAGTCTAATGGTACCGATCGATACCCACAGAATTTTACGCCGCATTCAACCTAGTCAGCGTTAGCTAGCAGACGGCACAGATCTCAGTGCTCCTGCAAACTCGTAAACGAAACTAAATCACTAGTTTCAAGTACCGGGAAGTGGATATCTTCTGTACATGATCATAAACAATAGCCGACGTTAACATGAAAAATATCGCTAGAACAATTTCACTACGCTAGCAAACGCTATTGAAAACTAACGTTGGTAGCGACCGGAAACAGGGAATGTCGACCTGACATCACACGCGTTCACCCAACTACTGTTGAAACAGCAGCTTTCGATGTGTTCGACGGACAGTTTAATCACATCTTGCAGAAACAGTCGTAGGGACTGCAACCTCTTGACAGCTGTAGCGATAATACCGATACGAACGACTAATCGAAAAACTGCTAATTTTAATGGCGTTGCTTACTTATTCCCCCATCATTAAATAGGGTGGCGATTTTCCAATAAGATTAATCAAATGTAATTCGATGTTCAACTAATAATCAGCCTCCATACTAACGTCAAAGTATAACAACAGAACCTTCGTACGCCGGCCGGAGTGGCCGAGCGGTTCTAGGCGCTTCAGTCCGGAACCGCGCGACCGATACGGTCGCCGGTTCGAATCCTGCCTCGGGCATGGATGTGTGTGATGTCCTTAGGTTATTTAGGTTTAAGTAGTCCTAAGTTCTAGGGGACTGATGACCTCAGAAGTCCCATAGTGCTCAGAGTCATTTGAACCATTTCTTTTTAGAACCTTCGTGCAGAGTAGCCGACTCGCTCTGTAACCTGACGTGGTTAAGTTCAAAAGGGAATGATTAAAACTATATCCGCGTGGTTGCCACCTACTTTTTGATGGTTTGCGCCGACTGTAGTTTGTTTTGCGAGTTTCATTGCGGATTTCAAATTCTCATCAGCTGTTTCATTTAATTTAATTTTTTTTCCTCACGTGAGCCGAGTAGCACAAGTGAATCGACTATTGCCGCCTCTGCACACGAATCTGTATGCTGCACACTACCTGCTGCTACACGCTATTTACCTCCACCGTTGATACACAGAGAAGTTGATTTTTGCTTCTTCAGTCGGGTACAGTGTGTGCTGTATCCGTTCCGTTCCGTTCCAGTGAAATAAATGGGGGCTTGTTAGGAATACCAAGCGATGATGCCACTGGATTCCACACTCATTTTTTCTTGTGTGCGTTCGTAAACTGGCATATCTCAAATCTGAGAGCACAAATTTTGCGATCCTTGAATAGATACTGAGTGGTTTTTTTTTTCATAAGATCGCCCCTTCTTGCATTTATAAACTATTTGTTGCTCCTGGAGAATGAAAATAAAAGATTTCGCTATGAAAAAACCGCAGTGTATGCAAATTGTATCACAAAACATTTTTACAATATCCGTACATTTTAATAACTATCTCATCATTTATATATGGATAACGTATTGCAATCAAATAGGTTTCTTTCTTTTCATGAACTATCTTATAACCTTGTTAAGTTCCCCAGTTTCTTGGCAGTTTATACTCGCCACATTAATTACTTGCAAAAAGAGCTACATTTTTTCTTTTTTAGTCTGGTAGGTAACTGCTGCAATATGTTTTCTTTTTGTGAAACTGAAGTCTAAAACCATGTTAGCAACTGATATGTTTATTTTCATTCGGGAAACGTTCAGACACTTACACTATTGGCCATTAAAATTGCTACATCACGAAGATGACGTGCTACAGACGCGAATTTAACCGACAGGAAGAAGATGCTGTGATATGCAAATGATAAGCTTTTCAGAACATTCACACAAGATTGGCGCCGGTGGCGACACCTACAACATGCTGACATGAGGAAAGTTTCCAACCGATTTATCATACACAAACAGCAGTTGACCGGCGTTGCCTGGTGAAATGTTGTTGTGATGCCTCGTGTAAGGAGGAGAAATGCGTACCATCACGTTTCCGACTTTGATAAAGGTCGTTTTGTAGCCTAACGCGATTGCGGTTTATTGTATTGCGACATTGCTGCTCGCGTTGGTCGAGATCCAATGACTGTTAGCAGAATAGGGAATCGTTGGTTTCAGGAGGGTAATACGGAACGCCGTGCTGGATCCCAACGGCCTCGTATCACTAGCAGTCGAGATGACAGGCATCTTATCCGCATGGCTGTAACGGATCGTGCAGCCACGTCTCGATCCCTGAGTCAAAAGGTGGGGACATTTGCAAGACAATAACCATCTGCACGAATAGTTCGACGACGTTTGCAGCAGCATGGACTATCAGCTCGGAGGCAATGGCTGCGGTTACCGTTGATGCTGCATCGCAGACGGGAGTGCCTGCGATGGTGTACTCAACGACGAACCTGGGTGCACGAATGGCAAAACATCATTTTTTCGGATGAATCCAGGTTCTGTTTACAGCATCACGATGGTCGCATCCGTGTTTGGCGACATGGCAGTGAACGCTCATTGGAAGCGTGTATTCGTCATCGCTATACTGGCGTATCACCCGGCGTGATGGTATGGTGTGCCATTGGTTATATCTCTTGGTCACCTCTTGTTCACCTCTTGTTCGCATTGACGGCACTTTGAACAGTGGACGTTACATTTCAGATGTATTACGACCCATGGCTCTACCCTTCATTCGATCCCTGCGAAACCCTACATTTCAGCAGGATAATGCACGACCGCTTGTTGCAGGTCCTGTACGGGCCTTTCTGGATACAGAAAATATTCGACTGCTGCCCTGGCCAGCACATTCTCCAGATCTATCACCAATTGAAAACGTCTGGTCAATGGTGACCGAGCAACTGGCTCGTCACAATACGCCAGTCACTACTCTTGATGAACTGTGGTATCGTGTTGAAGCTGCATGGGCATCTGTACCTGTACACATCATCCAAGCTCTGTTTGACTCAGTGCCCAGGCGTATCAAGGCCGTTATTACGGTGTAACCTCTCCACAATTAATATTGTTAAATAAGAATGCAAATTGGAGCCAACTGTAACCTCTCCGCACAATCTATTTGAAATGGTGCCAAATGTAACCTCCCAACAGAAATAATTAAACCTGAAAAATTTTATAAGGGCAGCAGCGCTGACCTTCGGCCCTGTGAAATAATTGAACCTGATAAACTTTATAAGGACAGCAGCGCTGACCTTCGGCCCTGTATTCTGAATAACAAAAGCAAAAATTCTTACCTCAGAAAAAACTGCATCTATATCTGCTCTTATCTATCGACACAGCTTCGTGCAACTCTGGCATATGTTTAATTTTGATTATTGGAGGAAATGCTTAGGAAATATTCTTTAAATTGAAATGAATGTTTTTCTTTAAAAGAGTTACTTTACAAAAAAATTATTATTGGGGCATTTTTTGAACAAATTAATTACAATTAACATACATTACTAGACGTGCGCAATGCTGCTTCATTACCTTCTACAACAATACTCATCGTCCACCACAATCCTGACCAGAGTCACGAGCAGAGCACACAGTCGACGCATGCCGACTCCGTACTCCCGTATCCGACTGACTACTACTACAGACAGAGTACAACTGAACACTCGTGCAGCCAAGCGCAGACCAGCAACGATAAACAACTCTCTGGTCAGAGATTCTGTCATGCCTCGCCATCGCTGGTAATGAATACATACGTGTTTCATAACCCTCCACTGGGGGGGCAAAATTTGGCAGCGATGGTGAGTCATTTGGACTTGCCATGAGCAACAAATTTTTTTTAACTAACTAACTTTACAACCACAGAATATACAGATATATAGGTGTAGAACATGAAGTAAATATAGTGCACATGCACCGAGTACAGAACATATCAGGTAATGCCAAAATATATATACAATGAGTACAAAACAAATTAACAAATGACATAAGTGCACATGCACTGTAGTTCAGACCATATCAGCAAATCAAAAAATGTATAGGTCATGAATACAAATCATGTTAGCAAAAATGATTTTTCACTATGTTACAAGAATTAGGATAGGAAAGGGAAGGATTGCATCATGGTTGTAGCACTTTAGGTTGCACGCAGCTGCACTGAAAGTCCATATCTTTCTACAGAAGCACAACACCAAGTGAGACAATCTGAAGTTCTTTTCCCAGAAGTATTAATCAGCGTAGCCAAGACACTGAAATGTCGTAGTAATATTCCATGTTATCTTTTTGGTGGTACATTAGGTACACCAAACAATGGGACCATAGTAGCATCTCCATCGTTCACGTTGGTGGACAGCATGTCGTGTCAACACCACGTTCTTGTAAGGTACTCCAACGCAGAATTAGTGCAAAAACCAAATATAGTGCTCCATGATCATGAGGATATACAGGAAAAACGGATATTGCAGTAATTTCAGGTAATTAGGTCAGAAGGTGAAGGACTTAAGTCACATACTAGTCTTCATTGAAAATTACACTAATAGCTGGTGGCACTCATTGCCCAGTTATTGAACATTTCTGTACCATGTATGTAGTATTACAGAATAATGTTCATGAGTCGTTTTAGAGAGAACATTGGCACTCATTGTCTAATTATAAACCATCAGAAGTCTTCATTAAAACAGGAACTAATAAGTGACATAGTATTACAGAATAATGTTCATCAGTCGTTTTACAGAGAACATTGGCACTCATTGCCTAATTATAAACCATCAGAGGTCATCATTGAAAACAGGAGCTAATAAATGACATAGTACAACAGAATAATGTACATAAATCGTTTTACAGAGAACATTGGCACTCATTGCCTAATTACAAACCATCAGAAGTCATCATTGAAAACAGGAGCTAATAAATGACATAGTATTACAGAATAGTGTTCATAAATCGTTTTACAGGGAACATTGGCACTCATTGCCTAATTATAAACCATCAGAAGTCATCATTGAAAAGAGGAGCTAATAAGTGGCATGGTATTACAGAATAATGTACAGAAATCGTTTTACAGAGAACATTGGCACTCATTGCCTAATTATAAACCATCAGAAGTCATCATTGAAAACAGGAGCTAATAAGTGGCATAGTATTACAGAATAATGTACAGAAATCGTTTTACAGAGAACATTGGCACTCATTGCCTAATTACAAACCATCAGAAGTCATCATTGAAAACAGGAGGTAATAAATGACATAATATTACAGAATAATGTACATAAATCGTTTTACAGAGAACATTGGCACTCATTGCCTAATTATAAACCATCAGAAGTCATCATTGAAAACAAGAGCTAATAAATGACATAGTATTACAGAATAATGTACAGAAATCGTTTTACAGAGAACATTGGCACTCATTGCCTAATTATAAAGCATCATATATATATATTTTAAGCAGTGCATTGCGTTGGGTAATTACTGAAGAATGAAAATATTTGCGTTTGAGTCGTTGCTGCAAGTGAAGATGTGTAACGTCATTCGTCATGAGTCAGCTGTAGCAAGATTATGAAACGAGTATATATAATCACATTCATAAATGACATAGGTTTAATGAACAACTGCTTATAGCACATTAATTTCATAAATAATTTCTCCTGCAAAATACAAAAATGGATTATTAAACTGAAAGAAGAAACGCATTTTATCCTGAAAAGTAGTGAACTTCGAATTAACAGGTAGTGAAATGTGTATAAAAAAAATGTGTTCACTAGCTGTCCTTTCCAAAACCTTCAGTCATCATACTATGCAATATAACACATACTGTCAAAACGAACTGCAACAAATACTTAAATAACTACATAGCGTCTCTTAACTAACAGCAAATATATAAACTTCATCATTATTTTCATCTGCAAAGAAAAACTTCATTATCCATATCACCATAACTCCATTAGTATCATCACCTGTAAAGAAAAACTTCATTATCCATAGTAGCATATTCTTCATCATTATTCATCACCATTCATTATCATCTGCAAAAAAAAGTCACTTCATTACTCATTACACAACTATTCCTTATTTCTAGCATATTTCATCCCTAAAACTAAGATGTGTAGTTCTGTCTGACAGCCTGCATCAATCGCCTTGTATTCTGAAAGAAAAAATTAGTTAAGACTGCTATTCTACGATGTGTATAGTATATTCTTGTTAATGCTTGTTAGTCCTGATCCATTTACGCTTCCTCGTGAGGTTTTTTTTGCATCTTCTTTCGTTCATTCCGAAGGTGAAATTCCCATTTCTGTTTAATTTATTTCGTTTACACGTTATTTCTTTCTGAAAATGATGAACAAAGATTAATGTCTTGCATTTAATTCATATACCCATTAGATAAAAACTGGTTTATAGTAACATAATTGAGCATACAGCATAGCATGACAGAAAACGTTATATGTCAAAAACATAGATAGTGTTCAGAGGCAAAAATGTACCCAGTGTATCACAATGTAGCAGCAAAAAAAAAAAAAAAAAAAAAAAAAAAAAAAGTAGTCACGATGTTGAGATATCATAAGGCAAAATGTCAAAGTCAACTGGTGTTTGCTATATCTTAACTATTTCATAGTGCATACAAACAAAACAGGAAAACAATCGTACATACATAAAAAATGATGACAAGAAATGTGACTTTCTTTGTGTTCAGCTTGTATGTTGTGTAGTTAATAGAGGCGAGAATTAAAGACTTTAATGGAGAGAGATTTAATAAAATTAATATGTCACTAGATAAAATTGCATAATTATTCATAAGATACGTAAGTTTATCTGGAAAAATGTGCACGGTCTGATGTGTAACGACAAGAAGAGCGACCTGCTAACCTTACCTTGTCGGGCACTTGTCAAGAAAAAGTACGACAATCATCAGTAAGTATTCATGTGAATATAATTGCATAAGTGGTCATAAAAATTAGCAAATGGCATTACAGCATGTTAAATCATAAAGTATCTTCATTCAATAAAAGGTTTGATGTTCGATATGTGGTGGTTTCCTTTGGTTTTTCTGGTTCTCAAAGTTTCGACGTGTACAACATTGGGGTGAGGAATGCTGCGAATTCGATATGGACCTGCATATAGAAGCTCAAATTTACTACATCTACTTTTTCCTTTGTTAGATAAATAATGTGTGCATCTTCTGTCCAATGTGAAAATCACGGCGTGTACAAACCTGTTTTTGCTGTCTTCTCCGGCGCTCTGCGGCACGTTTGATGTTGTTCAGCGCAATTTCAATTATTTCATGATGTCGTAGTCGACGAGATGTAGGAAAGGTTACTAATTCTTTAATTTTGTTAGGTGGTTCAATATTTTTCAGTATAACAGACTGTTATTAAATGTACGCTGAAAATTGTGCTCATTATTTTAACGTCTGTCATAATAGTCATTTCTATACGGCGCATTGCGATAGGAATTGAAATAGTGTGTTTTCTGTACGTACTGGTTTCCTTGTTGCTGTGTGTTACTATTTGTTGGAGCTGAGACTATACGTGCACGCGGCGAAACATTAAAGCTTGGTTGACCTTGTAGACTGCATTGTTGGTTAGGTATGCTAACCGGCTGGTTTTGTTGCTATTGCGAAGAAAAACCTCTATTGTTACTAAAAATGT
The DNA here is from genome assembly GCF_021461395.2 of Schistocerca americana. Classification (NCBI taxonomy): domain Eukaryota; kingdom Metazoa; phylum Arthropoda; class Insecta; order Orthoptera; family Acrididae; genus Schistocerca; species Schistocerca americana. The sequence continues at coordinate 290,246,243 of NC_060122.1, forward strand.
GGTTCCTATTGCTGATAATTTTACACATACTGATGATTATAATTTTATCTGTTATTAAAATTACGGCGATAGTTGTCATTTCGCGAATGTCTAAAGAGAACTGTCACTTTCGGTAAAAACTTGTCATATCGGGTTTTCTTGACTCATTTCTTAATCCTAGATAGAGCAATAGTTAAAGAGCTGTTTTGATAGATATAAAGGATAGAAGAAGAGAAGGCAGCAGTGCAGAAGACTAAAGATGAAACAGCACTACTACGGCTTGGGGCCCTATGCACGCTACGGCACATATTCATTAAAGCGTAATGAATCCCCTGAGGTTAATTACGCGCTACAAATAAATTTTAGCTTTTGCGTTACAGGCAATGGTGGTAAAAATTCAAAAGAAAATTGTAGTATCCAGTCCAAAGCTAGTTTCTGCATTACAGGTAATGCTGTTGAAAATACAAAAATAAATTGTCGTATACAGTTCAAATCGTGTATCTGTGCTCTGTCATTATTAAATTCCTTAGATTTTCTTACGGATAAAAATTGCTGATAATCAACGTTATCGTCTCTGAATTTGTGAACACGTCAGGCTTGTGTGAGAATCTGTTTGTCTGTGTCATTTCAGATTTTAAGTCGCGTAGCTTTTCGGATTTTAAGTGCGTAGTCTCTGTAAATTGCTTAAGTTATACTGGCTGTGTGAGTGTGACAAAAGTTCGCAACGTGGCGTATTCTGTGACGTGTTATTAACTGAAATAATTTTCATTTCTGTTACTTTAATACTTTCGTCAATTTGGCTGTTCTGCTGTTCACATTTCTTATCGTTTTCCGTATCCAGCGTGTGTGACAGTTCTGGTGACTTTAAATTAAACTCGTCGTGTACCTGTGCTCTGTCATTTTCAAATACTTTAGATTTCCTTACGGATAAGAATTGCTCGTGATCAACGTTATCGTCTCTGAACGTGTGAACAGGTTCACGATTGCATAAGAATCTATTTGTCTCTGTCACTTCGTATTCAAAGTCACATAGTTTCTGTAAATTGCCTAAATGACAATGGCTATGTGAGTGTGACAAATGCTCGCAACGTGGCGTATTCTGTGACGTATTAGTGACTGAAACACTTTTCATTTCTGTCACTTTAATACGTTCGTCAATTTGGTTGTTCTGTTGTTCACATTTATTACCGACTTCCGTATTCAGAGTGTGTGAAACTTCTGGTGACTTTAAATTAAACTCGTCGCGTATCTGTGTTTCGTTTTTAGGACATTGTTCAGCGACTGCACTAATTTCGTCTCTATGTGATTCTGTTGTGGCTGCATGTCTATTACCTAATTCTTGTGCAACAGTTCTAATTTCTTCACTACTGTTCGTAGCACAAGTCTTAGTATCCTCACGTAATTGTTCTTTAGTATCTTGACGTTGCACGGTAACGGTTGTAATCTGTTCATTAACTTCTTTGTTCTGTTCATTAAGGTTGTCTTGTTTTTCGTTCGTCAGTTTGGGATTGTTGTTTGATTTTTCATACCACTGTTTGAGCATTTCAATAAGTTGTGTGAAATACTTGTCTATTATTTCATTAAACTCTTTGGAATTGTCGTCAAGTTTTTTATTAAGTGGTTTATTCGATTCATTAAGGTTATCTTGTTTTTCATTTACTAATAATGCCTCAACTGGATCCGTGCCAAAATTACCTACTCTATTCTCTGTGCTGTTTGATGGCATACCTGCAATTGTCACGTTTTGTGTAACCATTCGGTCATTTTGTGATTCTTGAAAATGTTTGCTAATCGGATGTGCACTGTTAGTCGCTACACCGGGATCAAATGAATCTGTCGTACTCTGATTACACTGTTCATTTTCATTAGAAAAATTTGTCTGTTCGTCACGTAAATCCTGCAAACCGGGTGTGTCAAGATGGGCAGCGCTCATTGCAACAGAACGTCCCGCGTCACCAATTGTCGTTAAATTAACAGAGGGCACAATTGAATTTATTTGCTCATCATTAGCAATATAATCATTACCGGTGATCAGCACGCACTGATTGTCCGTAAATGGGGAACTGCCATTATTACACTGCGTGTCGCAAGTACTATCGCTCAAGTTATTTGAGTCGGCTATTTCACTCATTGTACATCGCGATGTACTGTTAACAGTTTTTCGCGGCATTTTTCTCAAAACAAATTAATCACAAATGAAATAGGCACAATGCAAAAAGCAACAAACACAAATATAACAAAGAGCAACGAATTGCCGATGATCTGTGAAAGAAAGTGACAAAATTAGTAAATGCGTTGCGCCATATGCTAATTATATTTAAGTAAATAAGAGCAGATATATGACTACTTCTCAGAAGATTCACAAAGGAGTACGATCCTGGTCCGGATGTCGCCAAGTGTAACCTCTCCACAATTAATATTGTTAAATAAGAATGCAAATTGGAGCCAACTGTAACCTCTCCGCACAGTCTATTTAAAATGGTGCCAAGTGTAACCTCCCAACAGAAATAATTAAACCTGAAAAATTTTATAAGGGCAGCAGCGCTGACCTTCGGCCCTGTGAAATAATTGAACCTGATAAATTTTATAAGGACAGCAGCGCTGACCTTCGGCCCTGTATTCTGAATAACAAAAGCAAAAATTCTTACCTCAGAAAAAACTGCATCTATATCTGCTCTTATCTATCGACACAGCTTCGTGCAACTCTGGCATATGTTTAATTTTGATTATTGGAGGATATGCATAGGAAATATTCTTTAAATTGAAATGAATGTTTTTCTTTAAAAGAGTTACTTTACAAAAAAAATTATTATTGGGGCATTTTTTGAACAAATTAATTACAATTAACATACATTACTAGATGTGCGCAATGCTGCTTCATTATCTTCTACAACAATACTCATCGTCCACCACAATCCTGACCAGAGTTGCGAGCAGAGCACACAGTCGACGCATGCCGACTCCGTACTCCCGTATCCGACTGACTACTACTACAGACAGAGTACAACTGAACACTCGCGCGGCCAAGCGCAGACCAGCAACGATAAACAACTCTCTGGTCAGAGATTCTGTCATGCCTCGCCATCGCTGGTAATGAATACATACGTGTTTCAACGGGCTGAGGTGGTTGTTCTGGGTACTGATATCTCAGGATCTATGCACACAATTTGCGTGAAATTGTAATCACATGTCAGTTCTAGTATAATATATTTGTCCAATGAATACCCGTTTATCATCTGCATTTCTTATTGGTGTAGCAATTTTAATGGCCAGTAGTGAATATGGTAGTAACATCATGAAAAATTGGTTAAAAATTAACAGCAGAATTTGTGACGATACAGGAGCAAGTGATATGTTAAACACTATTTCGTATGTACGAAACGTGCAAACAACCATCCTAAATGAACGTTTATTATTCATAATATTGCTAACTTACCTCACAGCATCCTTTAGAAATCGACAAACTGATATTTCAGGATTATATTTCTGGCTGCTGCTACTATTTGAAGCGACAAAGTAAGTGCCATTTGAACGTGCTCCTTCACTCCATATACACAACATACAATCGTTTCTCAGCGTTTTTATAACGGATTGACGCATGGAAGCGCTGCAATAACGATTTGCAGAAAAACTGCGGAAGTTTCGCAATACATTGTCTTGGAGTCTGATCGAATGCTGTTGACCATACGCTTGCTGGTCACAAAAGCCTTTGTTTTTTCATGCACTTTGGTGGGTCTTAGGTATAGGTATTTTTCCGAAAGTTAAAATTCCGTTGCTCCCTCCCCCTAATCCTGTTCCAATCAGCAACAAAAAATAGACTTTGTGAAACTTCAGCTGAACAGGACGACTGCTAGGCGACTCCCAAAAGCCTTGAAGTTGGAGAACAGTACAAACATCGATTAATTCCATGAAAATGGGGTATGCTCTTACCCTTCGCCACCACGCCATTTTTTAATTCTAAAAGAGAACTATAGGATAGGAAAAATTCTGAAACAGCAAGTGGGAACCAATTTAGCGTTGGAGAGAAGTGTAAGGGTAAAAATTGTAGAGGGAGACCAAGAGATTCGGAGGTGATGCGGCTTGCACAGGATTGAGTAGCATGGAGAGTTGCGTCAAACTAGTCTTCGTACTCAAGGCCACAACAACAGTGCCATTTCAACGTCACTTGTTATAAAACATTCTGAAGCAAATGTTAAAAATTTCCAAAATTATTTGGAAAGGTTGAAAATTTAAGAAAAATTAAGGTTTTGTTCTTAACGCACACAGCTTCTCTGAGTGATAAGCGTTTTTATTTACAACTTTTGTTGAACCATACGTCGAGTGAGCAAACAGACATGGAAAATATTTCTTTTTCTAAGAAAGGGTCTCTTAGTATTTGAATGATTTTGTAACGTCCAGCAATGATATGGAAAATAAATTGTTTCTCAATGTTATCTTTTGTGAAAATGTTATTGTAGTCTCGCATGAGTTCGATACAGAGAGAGAGCGTATCGTAGAGAGGCACTACGGCAATCACAGTGAAGCAAATTGGACAATCCTCCGCCATCCTTCTAAAGTCAAAACAAAGGAGCACGGTACATGATAATGCGTAAGAAAATTACGAAACCATAGGTATAATAATAAATTCACATATTCACTTAAAATTAAATACGCGAAACTTTTTTGTGTTGATGTAGACCTATAAGACAAATGTACAAAACCACTAACGGATAATATTTCTAAACAGTACGCACTTAAAATAAGATATATTGGTTATATTACTTCTTTGGTGCGTGCATTTATATGTTGGGGTAAAAGTTAGGCACGATCTCTACAGTAAAAAAAATCGGTGACTGCTAATCCTACAAGTACACACACGTACTATCTAGCTTTAAAAACAAGGGCAGAATGACGGATGATTAAAATAAGGGAGCCACAACCGCTTTCGGCATTCGACTGAAATCGGAAATGGGTCTCGTGACGTCCCTCTCTCGCTACTTTTGAGAGGATTCACCCTATTTCGTTGTTCCCGTATAAAAACTTGCTTGTTAGCCAGTATGCCGTTTCAAGGTAAAGGCACGTTGAAGATAAATCACAAACGCGTCACTCTAGGTACGATATGCAGGAATTAAATGTCACGTAAAGAGACATCAACTGTAAAAGCATTTAGGAGATTCTAAGATGAACCACAACAATGTTAGAAACTGTATACGATCAATGTGGTAATGTGATTAGAGATGTGCAGTTACTGAGTCGAAGTAAGTACATTTGCATCCTGGTACATGTTAATTATTTTTTTCATCTTCGTGTTTGTAACACATTTTGGGACTTTCTTATTCATGTAACAGAAGTACGTTCTGCAATATTCGATGTTATTTGCATATAAGAGCGTGGATTCTCGGGAATGATTTCTTCGATTTCGTGACATCAGTCTGATTAAAAAACGAAAGATAAAATTGCTGCGACTGGAACAACAAGCAATGATATTTATATTTTTTCTTGTCAGGAATATTTGACCGTTTTTCTGAGTATGTCGCGATTTCCAAGGGAGTGGTTAGCTAGGAACCTAAGGGCAGAGCTTAAATTGAGGCCGAATGAAACGAGGAGCAACCGTATTTATAGTCTTGCTTGTCATAAATGTTAATCTTCGATCGAGTCCTTAACAATGCGTTCGTAAATTTGGCGGTCAAGACAAAGGTCGCGCCACACAGTGTGCGATGGACGTGACGTGACCCATTTGCGATTTCAGTTGAACACCATTTTCGCGCCTGTGGTATTTCCTCATTTTAGTCACTCGCACCCAATGTCTTCCGAAAATATGGCGGATAATAGTGCAGCGTGTCACCGTAGGAATAGGTAAACAAGATGCCACAGACACTCTATGTATGCTCTGTCTCTTTGGTTTGATACCTCCACACTACTCTCTTTCAATTTTTTCAATTCTACTTTTGTAATCATGATCATCCTACCATGTTGACAAGCCTTTATCGAGGAAGCTGGTTCTGATTTCATGAAGGTAGTTTATGTACCAATACTTCAAAAGACGAAAATTCGATGTTTGTAGAGGACGAAAAACATCACTTTGCACATATTGTACCTCTTCGGTTAATTTTATTTCTTCTTCCTCTTCGTCTGCTTGCGGCATTACGTGTGCAATATTTGCCTGAACCGTTGCTCAAACATCAGTGTCAAACAAGTATAGAGCCACAGTCTCACGAACTAAACATCAACATCGTTAGTAAATTTTTCTCAGCAGCTTTATTTCGAGGTCAATATTCTAATAACATTTCTGTTGTTCTATGAACTGGTTTTGAAAAGGAGTATGATTTGTTACCAGGTTTTCAATACCATGCCCAATAGCTTTCGCAACAGTCATTATGTATACCTCAATTTTATCACTGACGCTGCATACATAAACAACTTTAGAGAGCTCGAGAGTAATAAAAAGTAACTCAACTTGCTGGAATTGTGGTTGAGGTCATTACTGCTGGTGATCTTTGCTGAATGGTTACACGAGTTTTGTAACATCGAGGCAGGCCGTTCTTTTTGGCATAATGTACCAAAGCATCTTTATGATTTATGTTAAAAGGGTTGTCCTCAATCTCCATAAAAAAAATCTCTTTTTCACTTTTCTTTGTTTTTGTATTACCAGCGCCATGGACATTTATTCTAGTAGGTAGTAGTGCATTTTGTAAAAAAAAAAAAAATCTGTTTTTGAATCTCTAATACTGCGTTTTCCTTTTTTGTAAGCATTACAACTCTCGGATTGTAAAACAAAACGTTTAAAACTTTTCATTCTATAAGTTGAGGAAGAATCTATCACAAAAGGGCAAAGTTGTTTAAACGGTAATTGAAAAAGACAGCTTTATCTTTTGAGTGACTTCTCATGGTTGGGGTTCATAGTCATGTCTTCTTGAAAGACATCATTGTTAAAAGCCTCAGCTACGACGATGGCATGTGTACATGCCGGAGGAATTTAATGTTTGATATGTACTGACGCACAATCTTTTGCAGTGTAATACATGAGAATGGCCTGAAGACAGAAAGTGCACTAGTGAAAATAAATATTTTCTACAATCAATATCGAGTACGCTGTCTTTCAAAACGACTTTATCTTTGTCTATAAAGAGAGAAAAATCAAGCAACATTATAAAAATACAATTACTATAAAAGAAATTTTTCAAATAATAAAAAGTATAAGTCTAGTAATAACAACATAAGTTTTTCTAATAATATTTACGAAAAATCGTGTAACATATCTCGCATGGAAAACATTCAGTGTTGTTTCATATTAACTTGTTGTTGTTGTTGTGGTCTTCAGTCCTGAGACTGGATTGATGCAGCTCTCCATGCTACTCTATCCTGTGCAAGCTTCTTCATCTCCCAGTACCTACTGCAACCTACATCCTTCTGAATCTGCTTAATGTATTCATCTCTTGGTCTCCCTCTACGATTTTTACCCTCCACGCTGCCCTCCAATACTAAATTGGTGATCCCTTGATGCCTCAGAACATGTCCTACCAACCGATCCCTTCTTCTGGTCAAGCTGTGCCACAAAGTTCTCTTCTCCCCCATCCTATTCACTACTTCCTCATTAGTTATGTGATCTACCCATCTAATCTTCAGCATTCTTCTGTAGCACCACATTTCAAAAGCTTCTATTCTCTTCTTGTCCAAACTATTTATCGTCCATGTTTCACTTCCATACATGGCTACACTCCATACAAATACTTTCAGAAATGACTTCCTGACACTTAAATCTGTACTCGATGTTAACAAATTTCTCTTCTTCAGAAACGCTTTCCTTGCCATTGCCAGTCTACATTTTATATCCTCTCTACTTCGACCATCATCAGTTACTTTGCTCCCCAAATAGCAAAACTACTTTACTACTTTAAGTGTCTCATTTCCTAATCTAATTCCCTCAGCATCACCCGACTTAATTCGACTACATTCCATTATCCTCGTTTTGCTTTTGTTGATGTTCATCTTATATCCACCTTTCAAGACGCTATCCATTCCATTCAACTGCTCTTCCAAGTCCTTTGCTGTCTCTGACAGAATTACAATGTCATCGGCGAACCTTAAAGTTTTTATTTCTTCTCCATGGATTTTAATACCTACTCCGAATGTTTCTTTTGTTTCCTTTACTGCTTGCTCAATATACAGATTGAATAACATCGGGGATAGGCTACAACCCTGTCTTACTCCCTTCCCAACAACTGCTTCCCTTTCATATCCCTCGACTCTTATAACTGCCATCTGGTTTCTGTACAAATTGTAAATAGCCTTTCGCTCCCTGTATTTTACCCCTGCCGCCTTTAGAATTTGAAAGAGAGTATTCCAGTCAACATTGTCAAAAGCTTTCTCTAAGTCTACAAATGCTAGAAACGTAGGTTTGCCTTTCCTTAATCTTTCTTCTAAGATAAGTCGTAAGGTCAGTATTGCCTCACGTGTTCCAGTATTTCTACGGAATCCAAACTGATCTTCCCCGAGGTCAGCTTCTACCAGTTTTTCCATTCGTCTGTAAAGAATTCGTGTTAGTATTTTGCAGCTGTGGCTTATTAAACTGATTGTTCGGTAATTTTCACATCTGTCAACACCTGCTTTCTTTGGGATTGGGATTATTATATTCTTCTTGAAGTCTGAGGGTATTTCGCCTATACATCTTGCTCACCAAATGGCAGAGTTTTGTCAGGAGCGGCTCTCCCAAGGCCGTCAGTAGTTCCAATGGAATGTTGTCTACCCCGGGGGCCTTGTTTCGACTCAGGTCTTTCAGTGCTCTGTCAAACTCTTCATGCAGTATCGTATCTCCCATTTCATCTTCATCTACATCCTCTTCCATTTCCATAATATTGTCCTCAAGTACATCGCCCTTGTATAAACCCTCTATATACTCCTTCCACCTTTCTGCCTTCCCTTCTTTGCTTAGAACTGGGTTGCCATCTGAGCTCTTGTTATTCATACAAGTGGTTCTCTTCTCTCCAAAGGTCTCTTTAATTTTCCTGTGGACAGTATATACCTTACCCCTCGTGAGATAAGCCTCTACATCGTTACATTTGTCCTCTAGCCATCCCTGCTTAGCCATTTTGCACTTCCTGTCGATCTCATTTTTGAGACGTTTGTATTCCTTTTTGCCTGCTTCATTTACTGCATTTTTATATTTTCTGCTTTCATCAATTAAATTCAATATTTCTTCTGTTACCCAAGGATTTCTACTGGCCTTCGTCTTTTTACCTACTTGATCCTCTGCTGCCTTCACTACTTCATCCCTCAAAGCTACCCATTCTTCTTCTACTGTATTTCTTTCCACCATTCCTGTCAATTGTTCCCTTATGCTGTCCCTGAAACTCTGAACAACCTCTGGTCCTTTCAGTTTATCCAGGTCCCATCTCCTTAAGTTCCCACCTTTTTGCAGTTTCTTCAGTTTTAAACTACAGTTCATAACCTGGAAATGTCTTACAATTTAAAACCTGGTTCCTAAATCTCTGTCTTACCATTATATAATCTATCTGATACCTTTTAGTATCTCCAAGGTTCTTCCATGTATACAACCTTCTTTCACGATTCTTAAACCAAGTGTTAGCTATGATTAAGTTGTGCTCTGTGCAAAATTCTACCAGGCAGCTTCCTCTTTCATTTCTTAGCCCCAATCCATATTCACCTACCACGTTTCCTTCTCTCCCTTTTCCTACTACCGAATTCCAGTCGCACATGACTATTAAATTTTCGTCACCCTTCACTATCTGAATAATTTCTTTTATTTCATCATACATTTCTTCAATTTCTTCGTCATCTGCAGAGCTAGTTGGCATATAAACTTGTACTACTGTAGTAGGTGTGGGCTTCGTATCTATCTTGGCCACAATAATGCGTTCACTATGCTGTTTGTAGTAGCTTACCCGCATTCCTATTTTCCTATTCATTACTAAGCCTACTCCTGCATTACCCCTATTTGATTTTGTGTTTATAACCCTGTAGTCACCTGACCAGAAGTCTTGTTCCTCCTGCACCGAACTTCACTAATTCCCACTATATCTAACTTTAACCTATCCATTTCCCTTTTTAAATTTTCTAACCTATCTGCCCGATTAAGTGATCTGACATTCCACGCTCCGATCCGTAGAACGTCAGTTTTCTTTCTCCTGATAACGACATCCTCTTGAGTAGTCCCCGCCCGGAGATCCGAATGGGGGACTATTTTACCTCCGGAATATTTTACCCAAGAGGACGCCATCATCATTTATCCATACAGTAAAGCTGCATGCCCTCTGGAAAAATTACGGCTGTAGTTTCCCCTTGCTTTCAGCCGTTCGCAGTACCAGCACAGCAAGGCCGTTTTGGTTATTGTTACAAGGCCAGATCAGTCAATCATCCAGACTGTTGCCCTTGCAACTACTGAAAAGGCTGCTGCCCCTCTTCAGGAACCACACGTTTGTCTGGCCTCTCAACAGATACCCCTCCGTTGTGGTTGCACCCATGGTAAGGCTATCTGTATCGCTGAGGCACGCAAGCCTCCCCACCAACGGCAAGGTCCATGGTTCATGGGGGGAGGCATATTAACTTATCAGTAGCAAATCACAAGCTGCTGGAATTAAATTTCATATGTTAATTAAATTAATGAAGCCTTCCATTAGTTTCCATTACCAGTGTGTGCAAACGAATTTAACTGAAATAACTGCAAAAAATTATCAGAAACCTTACTTTCTGAGTGAAAATTTCAGACTTTATCGCAGTTTAGGGTCTCCTTGCAGCTCTTTGATTGAGCCGAAAATTTACGCACATCGTTTCATAATTCACTGAAAGAAGATAAGAGAACTTCTTCTGGACGTATAGAGAGTTGAAAATAAGGATCACCTAGAGTACAATCGTTCTTCTCTTGATGACGTTGCACTCCAAACTGAGTATGGATTACAAACAAAAGATTTTTCTCCGTTCAGTATTTATATAGCAGCGGATTTAACTAAAACTGATATACATTTTGCCCTTCTTGAATGGACCACTGCACTCGGCTGCAGCGCGTACTTTCACTTCTGTTGCCCTTTCCCAGGAGCGTTTCATATTTCTTTCCTTTTATAATTTCTTCCTTTCTTCCCATCTTGTAATGGTTCAACACAACCTTTTTTGTTCCAAGAGGATGAAACGAGAAGGTAAGAACAGTTGTTTCGTTCTGTAGCTTGCCACTGTGGCCGAGGGACTATTCGTCTAACTGTCCCTGATCGCTAACAGAGGAGGGGTTCGGTGAGCACAGGAAGAAAGATCTGAGAGGAAGGAGAGATTTAGGCGCGGAGGGGGAAGGGGGCAGCTGTGATTATGTCTCGCAGTTTTGGTACCACGCGCGTGCTTTGTATTTTGCACCGAGTGTCAGTACGAGAGTGTGACACTTGAAACACTTGAAAATTACTGAATTTCAAGAAAGTATCTTACTGACGTTTTCGTTTTCAATAATGGTACTCGCTACAAACTCAGTATCACTTGTCAAAAGCTGCATTCGCTGACAACATTAAATATTATTCCCTCGCTTCCCTTCATATTCCTACAACACTCGCAGCGTAGTCACAGGTAGCTTCCACAAAGAGCCCAGAATTGCTTCAATACAAATTTTGAAGCAAGCTGGCAGCCCAATACGATGTTCATAACCTATTGTAACGGCTGCTACATAGGACAAATTAATATTTATTATATTATCACGCGAATATTTCTAAAGTATTAGATGCTACTGGGCAGGCCGAAAATTGAGGAACTTTCGAATACTATCTTATTACGTCCTTCAAGTAATTTCATTCGCTATTTCCATTCTCCTGACTTAACTATGATGATGTCTGATAAAGGTTGTGTGTGGTTATTGTAGCTTACATTCGGTTTACTAAAAAAGCTGCCACTCTCGTGAATAATGTTAACTGCTTTTAGGTCATGGATCCGGAAAGAAAATTTCACTTTCAGTGATCTCGACGATATCGAGGCATTACCAAAACTGAAGGGCAGTTCTCGTTTATTATACACCACACGTCATACCACTATCATTTTACTGACGATTAAGCACACGCGAGCTACCACAAATTACTCGTAAAAATAATGAGGAATCGCTCGACTTTTTAGCACAAGAATTAACCTCAACGCAATACAGAAAAGAAATATTGCTCTATGCCGATACCCAAAAGAAACGTTTTGTTTCAGAGGGGTGGAACTACTTTATCTCCAGATGAAGAGGGGTCATGGGGTTTTAAAGCGCAGCTACACGAAAATTTCTAACACTCTAATAACTTCACAGACGATGAACATTTAACCATATTGAAAAAAGAATTCCGTTCGGAGGCAATTCGGTGGATGCCTTGTTTCAGCAAGAACAACTTTTAATTTCACATGTATCCAACATGTAAGAGTACAGATTTGTTAACCCTTTTATAACTAATTGAAATAAAGCGGAACAGTAGCGGAAGTCTTCCTTGAAACGAACTGATTTCTAACGAACGTCATTTGAACGTGATACAAGTTCCCCGTGGTTCTGTAACAAAAAATTAAATTTAGAAGAGAACGAATTCCCGAAGTGCAATAAGGAATTGTTCTCCGAAGAACCACATACTGACTTTTTCGTCAGTTAAAACCTTACTTTTTGGAGGAGTTAGACTCTCGGCAACAAAATTCAATCAAAAAATAAATAAATAAAAACTTTTTACCGCACTTCTGATAGCTGTTATTTAATTTTTTAGAGTTCCATACCTCAATCGGTAAAAACGAAACCTTACAAGATCACTTTGTAGTCCGTCTGTCTGCCTCCCTGTCCGACTGTTAAAAACCCATGTTCTCAGGAACGCGTGGACGTATCAAGTTGAAATTTATGTTACATACTAAGGTCTACGATCCCTTGGCGGTGTAAAACATTTAAGGTTCCACCTCAATGCACTCAAAAGACGCAGCCCTTTTTGTCACATATTTTTATACTTGCAAGCTCACTGATCAAGACGTGTAGGGTACTTCCCGTTATCCTACAGTCATGAAATTTGGTAAGAAGCAAGCTTTCACAGAACAAGTAAAAGGAAAATACGAACACAGTAAATTTTAATAACAACATGAAACAAATTTTTTTTGTCATATGCTACCCATCTATCGGTCTATTCGGCTGTTAAGATTCTTTTTTTCCCAGAAACAGGTAGACGTATCAAGTTCAAATTTACGTCGCATTCTTAGGTCTGAGGTCCTTTGGCGGTGTACATAATTTAAGCTGCCAAATGAATTAAATCTAAAGACACGGCCATTTGTGTTACATATTTTGATTATGCCTGAGCGCATTCCATCGCAGAAGATTACGCTCGTTGATCTTTAAACACTGATTCAGCTAACTCAAACATTATTCAATAAAGAATTTTTTAAAAAATTTGAATAATTGGTGTTGCTAATTAGCATAGCGTGTTAATATAAGAAATTATAATATAATATACTACAATAATTACAACAGCAAATGCGAAATTACACAAATAATTTAAATTTAAACATTAAAATAAAAATATTCTCGAAAGTCTTGGAATCTCCGAGACCGATATCTTCCCAGTATCGATATAGATAACAGCAAAAATCGTAGACAGTATCAATACATACAGTAATTAAGATTGGACAGAAGCCTCAGAGCGCTAGTTTACTCGCAATTAGCCAGTTTTTTTAAAGTCGTGGTGACAAGAATTACGTAATTCATTTTTCTACAAAGAATACGTCACAGTGACATAAACACCGGATATCTCTTCCACGCCATTTCTTTTTGATTTGTAGTTCGAATAACTACCTAACAGGCTTTCCTGCGAAGACAACAGCTGTAGCCATCGTTTTGTGTCTTGAGAAAGCCTACAATACCACTTTAATGCATAACATTCGAGGACAGTTCCACTAAATGGATTTTCGAGGACATCCCTTCGTACTGTTGCGTCCCTTCCTTTTTTGGTGCTATTTCCAGTATCAAATTGGAGAAGTCTTATCAGAACGGTTTGAACAGAGGAAGCGTTTCCTTCAGGGAAACATCCTAAGTGTCAACCTCAACGTTGCCATCAATAACGTAACGATTAAGGAGCCAGTACAGTGCTCATTATTTGTGGACGATTTCGCTACTCATAGAACAATGCTAAAGTAAAACGCCAGTTGCAAATGATATTAAATACGTTGTAACAGAACATACTGGTTTCGGGTTCTCGCCAGAGAAAACTATGCTCGTGAACTTCCAACAGCGACGATTCATATTTCACGCATCTGCTTTGATAGTGAGGAACACATTCCTGGTCATGAAAGAGTCGGTAATGATCTGGACTTCATATTTGATAACAAACTGAGCTGGATAGTAGACCTAAAAGACTCAAAACGAGGTCCCAGGAACAGCTGAACTTCGGGAAGTGCCATCAACACAGGTGTTGGAGGACACATAGAACGCGGCTGTTCCAGTCCGCAGCGCCTACGTTTCTTAGAAATGTTGACGTTATCCACCCTGAAAAGATAAGGTTGGCCATAGGCGCCTATTGGATCAGCCCAATATCTGCCCTATACAGGGTATCTCAAACCTGTTGGGCAAACTGAAACAGGTGATAGTGAGTCCACAACCGATTATATTGAGATAGGGAACCAGTGATCGGAAATGAATATTGATTTGTTATGGACATACATAGCGTACACCGTATGACATCATGGTAATTGTCCAACATGAGGCGTATGCAGCTCTGCCGCACTCTCGCAAAGATCCTGGGTGTCTGTTGTACACTGGAACAGGCAGCAGGTGATAAACAGCTTCCACCCCTGACCACCAAACAGACATACTGTACAGGACTTACCTCATAGCTCACGAGAGTTGTCAGACATGCATTTTATGCACGGTGTGGCAGGATATAATGCCCGTAAGTCAGCACGAAAGTACGGAGAATGTTTTTCCAATAGGCGCCGTCCTAACTGGAAGAAATTTATCCCCGTGTATATCAACGCAACAGTGACAGAGTCGTTCACGCCATAGAGTGCCGATCGAATTTCCCGCCAAAGATATGTCTGAACACCAGACTTTGAGGAGATGCTGTTGGATCGTGTGGCCAACTACCCAGCAATAAACACCTATCAACTTTCCCCTGAAACGCACACTTCGAAGGATACTGTATGGGGGTACTGGTGGAATAGGTATTACACCCCTAACATAAGGAACGTGTGCAAGCAAGCACTGGGACCAACGGATTTAGACCCCGCCTTTACGTCCGTCAATCGATTATGCACCAGAGCGCTATAGTGCCGAACTTCTTACAGTTTGTATCGTTCACGGATGAGGCCTCATTCACATGTGATGGTTTCAACAGCAGCAACATCCGTCTCTGTAGTGGGGACCATCCCCATGCCACCTACATCGTTGGCCACCAGCAACGCTTCCCTGACAACATAAGGGCTAGCGCTGTCCAAGATCACCTAATATCTTATTTGCTGCCTTCCCACCTGACTGGTCCTCATTACCCGGGTGTTACCTCGAGGTGTGCTGACACAGCTTCTGGAGACTGTATCTCTTGCTGTCCGCCAAAGGATGTGGTTTCAGCACGGCGGTGCACCAGTCCACTTCGATATTAATGCCCACGAGCACCTGAACAACACGTACCCTCATCGTTGGATTGGAAGGGGAGGTCCTGTCCTATGGCCAGCGCGGCCGCCGGATCTCACACCTCTGGACTTTTTGCTATGGGGTTATCTCAAGAGGTTGGTGTATGCAACCTCCTTAGAAACGGATGAAGACCTGTCTGCTAAGGTCCAAGCTGTGTAGCTCCGAGGACAACGAACACCAGCTCTGAAAGAGTGGGGTAGAATTTTACGCTACATTGCCGTGCATGCATTGAGACTGGCGGTCAATTAATGCGAGTTACGGTGTTGTACGGTGTGGGCTTTTTTGTTCATAACGCAATAAATTGGACCCACTACCACCTGTTTCAGTTTGACACAAAAGGCTTGAAACACCCTATATACTGATGCGGGTCACGCCCCACAGTCCATCTAACGGCAATTCCTCAAGTTGCGACACTCAAATAGTTTATTGCATGATTCTCAGTGACCAGTATTCCACTTGGTTCATGGTTCACCCATAAAAATAACTCTTACGGATCGGTCTGGAGTGACATGCCATTCGGAATCTGCTCGAAGGCAGCACTTGCCGTGAATTGTATCTCAGTCCTAATCAGAGGCAAAGCCAACAGCAACTGTCGTTAACGAAGAGGCCTAGGATGATTTCAAAGCTACAGAAATCTCCGAAGCAGAGCGCTCAAAATTACGTTTTACAATATTTTATGTGAACACCGTAAGTATGAGCCTACCTGCACTGTCAGGCCTAAGCAAGGGGACAATTTCGGCTGCTCTTTGGTTTGCCCGGCCACCTACGGAAGGAATCTAGTGTTTATGATGCGGATATACATGCTGTCTGAGGGCACTAGATTAGATGAGACGTATTCGAGCTCTGAAATTCCTCCTCCGGTCCGATTCCTAAGCGCACTACAGTCCACTCGGTGCATTAAACCAGCAGCGTAACCAGAACAGTCCATCCAAGGTATCCTTCACTTACAATTAATACGGAAAGGGATTACATTCTGTTGGGACGCAGGATATATGAGAAATGAGGACGAATTGCAGGTATAACAGCTGGACACGCCTCCACGCTGCCTACTATTGCACAATATCAAGTATCGGTACATTCAGTAATCTCGCTATTTACGCACAGAGCTGGGTGACATCGGGAGAAAAACTCGCTGGAAATTATGGCTACCAGCTTACAAATGATGAAATCAACTATCTGGCTGACGCGTCCCTTTCTCCAGCCGACAAAATGTAGCAAATTCCTTCTCGCTCACCTGTACATAGAGCACTAGCTTTGCCTAGTAGAGCGAGAGAATCCGCCAGTATGCCCTGCTTGTGGCGTACACCACGTTTTCGAAGAGTGCTACTACATTTTGGCCGAGGACTTGTTCTGTGCTCCTTGGCTGAGGACTTGTCCTGCACTTTGTGCGATGACGCATACAGTGTCATATGTGTCGTAAATTTTTATTTCTCCTTTCGGCTTTTATACATAATGTTGGACAAAAATACTTAGCTGCTTTCGACCTACCAAACTTTTCGTTTGTGAATTCTTCAGGATTTTATTACAGATTATGTGGGACGTATCTCTTTAGAATGTCTTTTATCCTCTGCAGTTGCTTACTACTCATGTACATTATAGTTTTTAACAGTTCCTTAGTTTTTAACAATTCCTCGCCAGGCCATACAAACCCCACGGCTTAACTTGGAAGATAGATTAAGGAAAGACAAACTTACATTTGTTGCATCTATGGAGTTAGAGAAAGCATTTTACAATGTTGACTGGAATAGACTCTTCGAAATCCTGTTGATAGCAGGGATAAAACACAGGGAACGAAAAGTTATCTGCAACTTGGACAGAAACCGGACTGCAGTTCGATGGGGATGAAAGGGAAACAGTGGTTGAGAAGGGAGTGAGACAGAGCTGTATCCCCTTCTAAACTTTGTTCAAGCAGTAACGAAAACCAAGAGAAACCTGGAAAAGAAATTAAAGTTCAGGGAGAAGAAGTAAAAACTTTTAGGTTTGCAGATGATCCTGTAATTCTGTCAGATATGGCAAAGAAATCGGTTGAACGGAGAAGATAGAGTCTTGAAAATATGCTATAAGAAGAATATCAACAAAAGTAAAATAAAATAATGGAATGTGATAGAATTAAATCAGGCGAGGCTGACAAAATTAGAGTAGGGTATGATACGCTTAAGGTAGTCGATAAATTTTGCTGTTTGGACAGCAAAATAACTGACGCTGGCGACGTAGAAAGAATATAACGTGTAGACTAGCAATGGCAAGGTGAGCGTTTCTGAAAAGAGAAATTTGTTATCGTCGAATATAAATTTAATTGTTAGGAAGGCTCCTCTGAAGGTATTTGTATGGAGTGTAGTCTTGAACGGAAGTAAAACGTGGACGATAAGCGTTTCAGACAATAAATAGAAGCTTCTGAAATATGGTGCTACAGACTAATGTTGAAAGTTAGATGACTAGATCGAATAACTAAAGATGAGGCACTGAATCGAATTAGGGAAAAAAATGTGTGCCAAAACGTGATTAAAAGACGGCGTCGAGTGAAAGGAGACATTCTGAGACATTGGGGAATTGTAAATTTGAATGGAAGGGAGAGTGGGGGATAAAAGTTGTAGGAGACAAAGGCTTGAAAAACAGTAAGCAGGTTCAAGTTGATTTAGGTCGCAGATGAAGAGTCTTGCACAGAATAGACTAGCGTGGGGAATTGTCTCAAACTAGTTTTCAGACTGAAGACCACAACAACAACAAGTTTGTTATGACTATTCTTTGGGATTAATATATATTTCTACATACATTTCTTTTAGCCTCGAGAAGGCAGCTGAGGATCTATTTGAAGATAAAGTATTGATCTTAATTTCCAAAGTGTTAAAAAGAACGAGGCGATATGTATACATAGTCCACTGACGCCTTAAGCGACGAACGGAAAAGTGAATGATGGATCACACGGCAGATACCGTAACAAACCTTCGAAGAGTCTGCTTGCCTGCTGGATAGGTTATACAACCGTTATAGCATCCATCTGTCTCCTAGATAACGGTCACTTGTTCACTTTTCGTGTAACACAAGCCTTAGGCAGAGGAAGAATAATCGGTCTATCAGCGATAACGCTTTGTCCTTAGAGCCTGAAAGCGAAATTAGTTTTTCATTATTCTTTTTGCAGCAAGAGTCGGGTATAGGCACCCTACAGTCGGCTTTATTTAGGAACTTTTCACATACATGCGTGATAAGTCTTTACCTTCGAGCTCATAATCATAGAATACGAAAGTTAATCAAAGGCAGACTTGAAAATTAGACATTCTCTTTTCTTACTTATGTTTTATCCATTATGGCACGGACGGAAAGTAAAAGGCGGCGTGACGACGTTGAATAATTAACGGAATACTTGCATGGAAGTTGTGGGGCCTGGTCCCCCAGGAAATATTTACAGAATCTGCTCGTAGTAGCCGTTTCATAATTAGGGATATCTTTCTGAAAAGCCTGTTTATGTAGAAGAAATTTCTAGTGACTGCTGTAAATAATTTTTACATGACCAGGGTGTATTCGACCCGGGACAACCGGGGGATCCGGGAGAAACCCGAGAATATTTTCATCCGGGAGAAAACCGGGAAAAACCCGGGAATTTTTTAGAATTCCGGGAATTTTTCATTGTTTTAGTTTTCTGTGAAATTTCTGTAATTTTGCAAGAACTAAACAAAGGATATTACTGTATCCCGCTACTGCAGAATAATACGTCAACAATAAAACATGTTGTTGTTGTTGCAGTGGTCTTCAGTCCTGAGACTGGTTTGATGCAGCTCTCCATGCTACTCTATCCTGTGCAAGCTTCTTCATCTCCCAGTACTTACTGCAACCTACATCCTTCTGAATCTGCTTAGTGTATTCATCTCTTGGTCTCCCTCTACGATTTTTACCCCCCCCCCCCCCCCCCCCCCCCGCGCTGCCCTCCAATGCTAAATTTGTGATTCCTTGATGCCCCAAACATGTCCTACCAACCGATCCCTTCTTCTAGTCAAGTTGTGCCACAGACTTCTCTTCTTCCCAGTCCTATTCAATACCTCCTCATTAGTTACGTGATCTACCCACCTTATCTTCAGCATTCTTCTGTAACACCACATTTCGAAAGCCTCTATTCTCTTCTTGTCCAAACCAGTTATCGTCCATGTTTCACTTCCATACATGGCTACACTCCATACAAATACTTTCAGAAACGACTTCCTGACATTTAAATCTATACTTGATGTTAACAAATTTCTCTTCTTCAGAAACGCTTTCCTTGCCATTGCCAGTCTACATTTTATATCCTCTCTACTTCGACCATCATCAGTTATTTTACTCCCTAAATAACAAAACTCCTTTACTACTTTAAGTGTCTCATTTCCTAATCTAATTCCCTCAGCATCACCCGACTTAATTAGACTACATTCCATTATCCTCGTTTTGCTTTTGTTGATGTTCATCTTATATCCTCCTTTCAAGACACTGTCCATTCCGTTCAACTGCTCTTCCAAGTCCTTTGCTGTCTCTCACAGAATCACAATGTCATCGGTGAACCTCAAAGTTTTTACTTCTTCTCCATGAATTTTAATACCTACTCCGAATTTTTCTTTAGTTTCCTTTACTGCTTGCTCAATATACAGATTGAATAACATCGGGCTGAGGCTACAACCCTGTCTCACTCCTTTCCCAACCACTGCTTCCCTTTCATGCCCCTCGACTTTTATAACTGCCAACTGGTTTCTGTACAAATTGTAAATATCCTTTCGCTCCCTGTATTGTACCCCTGCCACCTTCTGAATTTGAAAGAGAGTATTCCAGTTAACATTGTCAAAAGCTTTCTCTAAGTCTACAAATGCTAGAAACGTAGGTTTGCATTTTCTTAATCTTTCTTCTAAGATAAGTCGTAAGGTTAGTATTGCCTCACGTGTTCCAACATTTCTACGGAATCCAAACTGATCTTCCCCGAGGTCGGCTTCTACCAGTTTTTCCATTCGTCTGTAAAGAATTCGTGTTAGTATTTTGCAGCTGTGACTTATTAAACTGATAGTTCGGTAATTTTCACATTTGTCAACACCTGCTGTTTTTGGAATTGGAATTATTATATTCTTCTTGAAGTCTGAGGGTTTTTCGCCTGCCTCATACATCTTGCTCACCAGATGGTAGAGTTTTGTCATGACTGGCTCTCCCAAGGCCGTCAGTAGTTCTAATGGGATGTTGTCTACTCCCGGGGCCTTGTTTCGACTCAGGTCTTTCAGTGCTCTGTCAAACTCTTCACGCAGTATCTTATCTCCCATTTCGTCTTCATCTACATCCTCTTCCAATTCCATAATATTGTCCTCAAGTACATCGCCCTTGTATAAACCCTCTATATACTCCTTCCACCTTTCTGCCTTCCCTTCTTTGCTTAGAACTGGGTTGCCATCTGAGCTCTTGTTATTCATACAAGTGGTTCTCTTCTCTCCAAAGGTCTCTTTAATTTTCCTGTAGACAGTATATATCTTACCCCTCGTGAGATAAGCCTCTACATCGTTACATTTGTCCTCTAGCCATCCCTGCTTAGCCATTTTGCACTTCCTGTCGATCTCATTTTTGAGACGTTTGTATTCCTTTTTGCCTGCTTCATTTACTGCATTTTTATATTTTCTCCTTTCATCAATTAAATTCAATATTTCTTCTGTTACCCAAGGATTTCTACTAGCCCTCGTCTTTTTACCTACTTGGTCCTCTGCTGCCTTCACTACTTCAACCCTCAAAGCTACCCATTCTTCTTCTACTGTATTTCTTTCCCCCATTCCTGTCAGTTGTTCCCTTATGCTCTCCCTGAAACTCTGTACAACCTCTGGTTCTTTCAGTTTATCCAGGTCCCATCTCCTTAAATTCCCACCTTTTTGCAGTTTCTTCAGTTTTAAACTACAGTTCATAACCTGGAAATGTCTTACAATTTAAAACCTGGTTCCTAAATCTCTGTCTTACCATTATATAATCTATCTGATACCTTTTAGTATCTCCAGGATTCTTCCAGGTATATAACCTTCTTTTATGATTCTTGAACCAAGTGTTAGCTATGATTAAGTTATGCTCTGTGCAAAATTCTACAAGGCGGCTTCCTCTTTCATTTCTTCCCCCCAATCCATAATCACCTACTATGTTTCCTTCTCTCCCTTTTCCTACTGACGAATTCCAGTCACCCATGACTATTAAATTGTCGTCTCCCTTCACTACCTGAATAATTTCTTTTATCTCGTCATACATTTCATCTATTTCTTCATCATCTGCAGAGCTAGTTGGCATATAAACTTGTACTACTGTAGTAGGCATGGGCTTTGTGTCTATCTTGGCCACAATAATGCGTTCACTATGCTGTTTGTAGTAGCTAACCCGCACTCCTATTTTTTTATTCATTATTAAACTTATTCCTGCATTACCCCTATTTGATTTTGTATTTATAACCCTGTATTCACCTGACCAAAAGTCTTGTTCCTCCTGCCACCGAACTTCAGTAATTCCCACTATATCTAACTTTAACCTATCCATTTCCCTTTTTAAATTTTCTAACCTACCTGCCCGATTAAGGGATCTGACATTCCACGCTCCGATCCGTAGAACGCCAGTTTTCTATCTCCTGATAACGACGTCCTCTTGAGTAGTCCCCGCCCGGAGATCCGAATGGGGGACTATTTTACCTCCGGAATATTTTACCCAAGAGGACGCCATCATCATTTAATCATACAGTAAAGCTGCATGTCCTCGGGAAAAAATACGGCTGTAGTTTCCCCTTGCTTTCAGCCGTTCGCAGTACCAGCACAGCAAGGCCGTTTTGGTTAATGTTACAAGGCCAGATCAGTCAATCATCCAGACTGTTGCCCCTGCAACTACTGAAAACGCTGCTGCCCCTCTTCAGGAACCACATGTTTGTCTGGCCTCTCAACAGATACCCCTCCGTTGTGGTTGCATCTACGGTACAGCCATCTGTATCGCTGAGGCACGCAAGCCTCCCCACCAACTGCAAGGTCCATGGTTCATGGGGGGGGGGGGGGGGGGGAATAGACGAGAGAAAAAAACGAAAATAACTTATATTGCAAAGGAAATGCGCTATATTCAACAACGACGCACAGTGATCACGCCACCGTCTGCCAACAGCAAAATGTGTCAGAGGCTTTAGGAAGCCTATGCAATGCTTCATAACAACAAATTGCCTCCGATGAGCGTGAAGTCACAACTGTTACATTAGATTCGTTTTTGCAGTTACGAGTGGGCTCGTGCATGCGCAGGTGAGTCGCGTTTGAGTAGTAGATTCTCCCGCTTCAGGCTACAGGAATGTGGCTGTTGGCTGTGCAAGCAATCGCAGCACGCAGCTAGATGCTACCGATTCTTGAGGAAGAAAAACTTGTTGCGCAAAGAGCGCCTAGCATCCAGCGCACGTTGGTCTATCTATTATTCATATGATTTTGAAACGCATCCCTGTTGGTTTTTGAACACATTCTGAGTTGATTTCTGAATGAATCATAAGTTGATTTTTGGATGCGTGCATAGTGTATGTGATGTCTCTTTCAGGATAATCCTCGTCGCATCTAGAAATAAACTTTCCACAGACAATAAGGGGACGGGGCTATATGAGCTGAGCGGAGTAAGACCAATTGCCGTCTGATTATGTGGTTGATTGGGTTTGCGAATGATCAGTGTTGTTATATTTACTAGCGAAATCCATAGATTCAGATTACCAGAATGGAAATAAACGACTAACAGGAATAATAGGTGAGAAAGATTACGTATTATCTTCTCGGTGTATCCAAGAAAATGAAATTCTGACAGAAAATTTTTCACTAGTAAGGACCAGTTGTACTGTCCCCGGCTAGCAGCCACTTAAGTTCTGTTCTGGAAGTAACGCGGAAAACGCGTTGTACGAACACGTAACAACGCCTAACTGGAGAATAATCGCGGGATGACTAAACCTATGATTCTGGCCGGGTTAGTGAAGTTAATCGGCGAATAAATTTTGACAATAGCTACAGAATTGGTGACGACAAGATTGTTTGATGGAACGAGGAAGGAGAAGAAACTGGGACATCACACAAATTATGGAAGAATAAGACTATTCCAAATTTATATAAAAATTTCGCAATACTACTTTTACATCTCATGCTTGAGAAACTGGTGCGTGTGAATGAAATGTGAAACTATTTCCTAACATAAAGCTTTTTGCTTGTAGTAGGCCTACTACGCATTTGATATTGATACTTAGTGAATTATATTCTGTCGTGTTATAAAAATGACCAATTGTGTCAAAACAGTCTCGTTTATTTGGCGTCTGTTTCAAAATTTCTGCAATATTAGAAAGGACTATTTTGTAAAAAAATTGTTCAAATGGCTCCGAGCACTACGGGACTTAACTTCTGAGGTCATCAGTCCCCTAGAACTTAGAACTACGTAAACCTAAGGACATCACACACATCGATGCCTGAGGCAGGATTCGAACCTGCGACCGTAGCGGTCGCGCGGTTCCAGACTGTAGCGCCTAGAACCGTTCAGCCACACCAGCCGGCCAAGCCCTATTTCGTTTTATCTAGCAGCCGATGACAAAATATACGTAATCAAATCGAGAAACTACACCAGTGTTGTGTATTATTCATATCAACAGTTTTTTCAGTATTAGATAAAGACATTTCGATTTTTCATGTAGCCAAACGTTTGACGAACTTTGAAGAGGTAATAGAGTCTTTCACAGACAGGAAAGCACGCTATGTAAAGCTGTAGCAAGATTAGAGAGAAAAAATGCCAGGAGCTAATTGAAGAAATGTGTACTTTATTGCTTGGCTCTTGTCTTTATTGGTTTTATGTATCCTATATTTAATTTTATCTGACACAAAACAGCAAGTTATTAGCTAATAGGCAATCAAGAGTGCATATTTTCTGAAGAGTTATTGTTCTCCCAATTACAAATAATGCCAACCGCTAGTAATTGCGAGTTTTTTTTTTTTTTTAAAAAAAAGAGGGGCAGGCTGTCAAACCGGCCGAATGGGAGCAGGAGAGACGCCTCATGACAATTCAGTTTCCACTTGTCTAAATATAGTTTGAAGGCATCCATTACAAAATACACACGTTTAAATTCCACGGAGCGAAATACAGTAACGTGCTATAGAAGAAAGCTGTCTGAAGAGGCGTGGCACTGCACTTTGGCACACTTAACACCAAACAACATGTCTTACATCTCCTCGTCCAGTTAGCAAATATTGTAGAACCAGGGCTGATGCGCATAGCAGTCTGAGTTATAGCGGGTAGTCTCCACGTGACCCGTGTTTATATTTAGTGATTTTGCTGTTTCTCCTTCGTTTACAAGAAATAAAAACAAAACGGATATCTGTGGCCGGGCGCTATCAAGTGATTTAAAATACATCCACATAATTATGGAAGGCTAAAATATGTTATTAGTTTCAGATTTTATTTTATTTCCACCTTTGTGACTGTCAAGCATTAATCGCCTTGCAGAAAAATGAAGTTATTTTTGTCTGTTTGCTAAAGGAATTTGACTTTTATTAACCTTTGCGGCAGAGGCAGTCAATGTATTTGAAACGAAATGTTTAATTCCACAGTACTGGCTACTTTCAACTGTTCGCTGCATTTCAAGTGCACGTTTTCATCCTCTAGCAGGTATGGCATTAGGCCATAATGAAAACCACACAGAAAAGCTTAATATCAGGTCGACGTCTATTTAATTGGGAATCTGGACACACGAATGTGCACTTTAAGTATGCACTTTAAATGTGCACATTTTAGTATGGTTCACGAAATTCCGACACTCTTGGAGTATCCTCTGATGTCTTGTTTCTTTTATGACATAATGTAAGATCTTTCAATGTTTTATACGTACATACATACGGGCTTCCTGCGTCATGGTAGCTGCGCAAGCGCGGTGTCGCCTGTTATCTGGCGCTCTCTGGCAACTGCTGAAACGAACCTATTTCTAACAGGTCGCGGAGAAATATTGCGAATGGTGGTGTGGAAAGCGTTACTTTCAAAGTAAATATCCTTTTACGTAAGTTGAACTATGTGCGAGAATGTACCATGAATTTCTTAAACTACAGAGCGTTTGTCTCGCATTTTAAAATCAACTCTTTGATGACGAGCCGTTTAGAAGAATTTCGAACCCTGAAGGTCAGACATTTATGTCATTATTAAAAATTTTACTGGCACATTTGTGTGATATATCTTAAAATGTAACAGGCGCAAAAAAAGACCACCATTATTTGCGAAAGCTTAGCTTCTCTTTCAGCTTATTACCCTTAGAGACCAATATTATATGTGAAAGCTTTTCTTTTCTTGTAGCAACACTATATATATGAATTCAAACTATTAACTTTCCCTGTTTGTGTTTTTGCCCTAATTAAGTGATGTTGCTGTTGGCTGACTACATCACGTGTCCTATGCTCTGAATATCCGCTGTCATCAGCTGGCGACATCACGTGACATGAGCTACGAACGGCTTACAAAAGCGCATCGCAATCTCGATTTCAATGATTCGGAAAGTAACATGTGGTGTTTGGTGGCATTCCAATGTATACTTTCGTAATGCGAAAATACGTAGCGTACATGTTGCTGCACATCAAAGATATTTCCAAAACGTGCCTTTTTCCCTGAGTTTCGTTTTCTAAAGTGCCGGGAAATTCAACGCCCGTGTATAAACATAACCATTCAAGGGTTTGATAAGTTCTGCAGGGAAAATATACTGTCACTTAATACAGAAAAAGTGTGTTTTCAACCGGGAGAAAATGTATTCTTAACCAGGATATACGGGAAAAATACGGGAATTTTTTTTTCCTTGGCCGCGTATACACCCTGATGACGCACTGTGGAATATTTTCTGAAATAGACAACGTGTTTCCTCTTCTGGCGTTCCGTATTGCACAAATAATTCTGGCTCTCATTGAATTTTTTTGTCTTTTACTGGAGATGTGAGAAGAATATTCAGAGCAATCTTTTCTTGGAGGAACATTTTATGCACTTTCACAGGCGAGTGTACAGACGCTAGGTGTTTGTTGACTTCCTCTCGCCGTACACGTTGGCTTTTGACTTATCAGCTTTCCCCAGTGTGTAAGAATAATTACCTAATTTTTGTTGGAATAAATACTATACAGCTGTACTTTGTTATGATCCTTAGAGGTTGATTACCATTGAAACCTTAACTTGATATCGTCTTCTATATTGTCAGGGGGCTCTTAAGGAATGAAGCTCATGCAAACGGTATCGATAATATAGGGCCTACTTGACCAATAGATACACTAATTTGAACATCGGTGTCATTAGTGATGGAACAGCTGTTGTAACTGAAAACAGACAGAAATCGACTCAGCCATTTTGAAGGAATCATTCCGGCAATCGCAAACCTAAACTGGGATGTGCGGGTGGAGATTTTAAATTTACTTCTGTTGAATATGTGGCCAGTGCGCATGGGCGTTCCAAGCGAGAGCACAAGTGAGCAACTTCACCCCTAAACAGAATGATAAATGCTCCTATCATAGCATAAAAAAGGCGAATATGTCCTGGCCACAGGTAGGGATGTAAAAGAAGGGGACTAGGTTTTCTACTTATCAGGCACCTTTAAACACATTTAAATAACAAATTTTTGACATAAACTCGCTTTTTTACTTGTTAGTATTAGCACCCACATCATATCATATAATACATCGTGTCACATAAAGCAACATGATACACGAGGTCATACTCAAGAAACAAATCCCCTGCCCAGAAAAACTTATTTAGCTGTTACATGTATGCGCTTCAGCTTTTTGATACTATATATTGTTTACTATGGCTGGCGAATCTCCTGGATTTTGGGCACAATATCAGAGACTTTAGGTATAAATTGCAAGTTGCAGTGTGCCAAGGCCTTGCAGCTAAGAGAGCACTCTGCACTAGGGAAGTAGGTATAACCCGTAAAAAAGCGCGAATATGTCAAGATTTTTTATTTAAATATCTTTGAAGCTGCAGATAAGTCAAAAATGTAGTTCCCTTCTTTTGCATCCATAACTCTGCCTAGAACATAATCGCCTTTTTTGTGCTATGATAGGAGCATTTTTCATTCTAGTTCCCAACTTTTACTCATCCATAATTTTGACATTAGACCGCTACAGCTTGGCAACCGACGTAGATTTTTGTTCACTCAGGAGACGACTGATCAGGTGTAGGTTTTTTGTCGTCTTTCTAACCATGTTGCTTATCTCACGGCAACGGATAAAGCTTTCACAAAACAACAGGGCTACTATTAATTACATGTATTTGTCTACCATCTTACATAATCTGAACCGATTCGCACAACTCTGAAACACGGAAGTGGCGCGCGTAAAAAGAAACTCACAGAAAGTGTTTTTTGCACGTAAAATCCACATGAAGCTACATGTTTGAAAAATAAGTATTCAGTTTTATCGTAAGAATTACTTATTTGAATCAATTTAAACCGTTTCCTCGCATTCAGATGACGTAAGAATGATTTTTACGTGCCAAATTTACCTTGACTTTAAACCATCGTATCTTGACAAAGGATAAAGATTATTGGATAAAAAAATTCGTTTCGACATTATCCATTTATCTACCTTAGTGCAAAGTTTGAGCAGATTCGTACATGTTTAACGTATAGAAATGTGCGCTTCAAAACACTCTTAGAAAAATTTGTTTTTTACACGTATTCGTATTTGCACGTAAAATCCGAACGGTGTACGTACAAACGTTGCCATTAACTGCACATTAATTTCAGCCCAGTTACAATCTTTTGCAAAAGGAATTAATCGATTCGCACAATTTGCCTCGGCGCCAGATCCGGTTCGTCGTTCAAACCTTGCTTAATGTACTGTAACATAGCTGCAGTAAGACATATGTTCGAAAGGTTGCACAAATGGCCGTTGTTACGGGCCAAACGAAAATATTTGTACCCCATGTTCCTAGCTTAAATAAGAACCGAGCACCAAAACGTCCGCAAAGCCCGATTCTGCGCACGGCTTTCTCAAACACAGAGTCGTGTGACTGGGGCCTCCCGTCGGGTAGACCGTTCGCCGAAGTCCTTCGATTTGACGCCACTTCGGCGACTTGCGCGTCGATGGGGATGAAATGATGATGATTAGGATAACACCACACCATACACTCAACAAGAGCACCATTCCTTGTTCCGTAACATCGAAACGGTAGTCCATTTCATTCCAAACATGAATCAAAAGGTCCCTGTTTACTGAATCGACAGCTTCAACAATTCAAATTCTCAGCTCTTGAAGAGCAGCTGCCATAGGTGGGACAAACACTTTGTCTCTTATGTACCCCCACAGAAAAAAATCGTACAGTATAAGTTCTGGTGATCTGGGAGCCCAAAAGCAATGAACGACATCATGTTGTCCACCTCTTCCAGTTCAACGTTATGGGACGGTGTTGTTAAGATAACGCCGCACCTCAAGATGAAAGTGAGGTGCTGAGCCATCATGCAGAAGATAGAAATCATTGGAATCTTCGTGAATTTCAGGCAATGACCAATTCTGTAGCATGTCCAGGTATTATATGCCTGTCACAGTTTCCTCCACATAAAAGAAAGGCCAAAAACTTTGTGAACAGAAATGGCGCAAAACACATTGAGTTTCTGAGTCTCACATTCGATGACGACGCCCGGATTCTGTGACCCCCGAAATCCTTACCTTATGGCGGTTTCTTTACCCGATAGATGAAAGGCCGATTCATCCGAAAATATGAGTCGTTCGGAAAAGTGTTATTTGCCATAGCCTGGGTAATTCTAATGCAAAATTCTTACCTTTTGTTGTGGTCGTCTGGACGCAATTGTTGCGGTAACTGGAACTTGTAGTTACAGCTGGAGTCGTTTAAGAACACGCCACACCGTTGTTTAAGGAAGTCGAGGTTTCTGGCCTGCCTGTCTTTGTGGACTTCCGTGACTGCGTGTGAACGCACCTCGGATGCGCTCGACGTTTTCAGACGAGCGTAGCCGTCCAAGTGATCTTCCCTTTGCTTATGCCACCTGAGAGGCACCCACATGCCTTGCTCATACTGTGGCATCAAGCAGTCAGGCCTGCAAGATGAGTGGTCTGCCAAGCGAGTGGATTCATTCTTATTTATCGAGTAGCATGAACTCTAGTACTCACACTTAAGTTACAAGTTATCCTCCTATATGATTAATACGCAACGGAAACACGCATCTGACTATTAGTTATTTGCAGAACTCTGACTGTACACTACGCACTGGCAATACCACATTTTCTTTCTTTTTTTTTATTTAACGGCTTTTGTCAACACGTGGCCACCGCACTGAATATGAATGGCGCACACATTATAAATTCGGGACATTATGACAACATACAATTCGAAGGAAAAGTCCACCAATCTTTTTCTTTTCACTATCTTATTTATTCCGATAAATTCTCTAACCTAAACACACAAATTTTATAACCTACAACAATAACACATGAGAAATTCCGCCCAGTGGGCATGGCTTTACAATGGTGAATCTCTATATTGTGGTCTCGTAATTATTTAACGCTACAGTGCACTTTCTGGATGGTGGATCTTTTATTATATCTCACACTTCGACTCTCACAATCATCATCACTAAACTTTCCACCAGACCGAGCGGTACCGAAGGAACAAGCATAACCCACTAATCTTTTGAAACTACCTCGCTACTCTCCCATGCAAACCACACATACCCATATTACATGACATACACCACACTACAACATGAAATACTACACAGAGAATAGTCACAACATTATCACTTTCAGCTTTCCCACTTCAATTAATTTTTATCCCAGTTTCACACGACACTGCCCCACTTCATAATTCCACTTTCCTACTATGAACTCTGGAGATATATGCACGTCTTCCTGTGCAATGCAAGCCAAGTGGCGTTGCTGGATAGACGGCCGACTCACCTTGCTTCTCTCTCAGAGTTTGAATCTAGCGTCACACGGAATCATATCATGCAAAGTAATATTAAGAACGTATTCATCACACACGCGAGTCCTCAACTGATACCATGGACGAGTACTTCTCTTTATCTTTTGTCTCATACACAGTTTGAGACTCACACAGTACTCACCACGTGGAAGTACTCGTCTCTAAATTCAAGTCCTGCAAACACCATTTCTTAAATATTTCAACTTATGGTACACATGCTATTTCTTAAATATTTCAACTTATTGTACACACGCTAGTAATTCAGCTTAACTTAAGCACACGGAAGTATTTCAACTTATTGCTACACGTGGTTTCATTGTGACCGCTGGTCACTTCCGAAGATTACTACAATCCCATTAATATTACCTGCCTGACATTTAATTCTCCCCACAAAAGTTCATGAAATAGAGAAATTATTATTTCAAACTACTCTTAAATATTCCACATGCATACCATGTCTCCACTCTTTCGTCATTACGGAGCACAACTAAAACAGGTCTTAACAGCACAAGATCCAGCGGCAGAGTGCTGAAACATGGCCGTTCTCCAGGTTCTCTCACACCTCTGTCGACGTGGGGGAGCACCTTGCTACCGTATTGGTCAGCCACATTTCAGGCGCTCAAAGCTCAGGTAAATTTCATCTCTTTGGTCCCACCAAAGGTGGCCAAAGGATCGTCTCAAAGATGATCATATATTCACATTCACTATCTGTGGTTAGCAGACGACCATACATTCATTCATTTCACAGATCTCACCAAACTGGATGTAGGGATTTACTTTGTGGGAGTGCACATGTGATCAATTTAAATAAATAAATTGTCATTCTTTCCCACACTGGTATCCGGCTTCGCTGTATTAATTGAAATTGAGTTATTTTACAAAAAAATGTGTTGTTCTGACAAAAATAATGAAGTATGTTGTACCTATTTTCAATGTCGGGCGGTACTGTACCCTTTCACACCAACTTACAAAACTTTGTATGCTAGTCATAAATCTGCTTCAGCAGAGGCGGCTTCTTGCTAAAGCGACGACGCAATGCACGTTGCATTTGAACAGCGGATTGACTTCGCGCTAATTCCAGTATACAAAATGATTTCTCTTGTGGCGTGGACGCTATGTATCTACAAACAAACAACAGAACAGACCTGTCAAAACTTTGAACCTTCCTCTACCCAGTGACATGCGCAATGTGTTTCTGTCTTTTATAGATGTCTTTAATAAACAACTGAAATATATTTCTTCTTTTTGAAGCACTCGATTTTGTCATAGCGCTTCCTCGCTGTAAAGATATACCGTAATCTCGCCGCAGGTACGTGACGCGGCAAGGAAAATACGACTATACAGGGTGAGCATTACTAAAACCGATAAATTGCAGGGACGCATACCTGACTGGAAATGAAGGGAAAATGGTCGTATGAACGTATGTCCGGAAATGGACGGTGGGCGTGCAATGACAACAAATCATCCCGGAACACAGTATAAAGCTGCATCGCAATAACGTCACAACGGATGCTCAAAGTAGCCTTCATGAGATTGCAGGTGATAAGAGATAGTAGCTGTTGACATGCAGGACACACAAAATCGTACTTTGGTTTACATCATGTTGGCGGGCCACTTGCCTGGAACTTTTACTACGGTTCGTCTCAATATCCTGTAGAATCCGGTCCTCCAGATCTGGTGTACGCACAGTCCTCCGCCTCTGCACGTTCGTCTACTTGAAAAAACCCATCATCACGCAAACGCCCAAAAAGTGTTTTAATTTTGTGTGATATGGTTGGTGTCTGTGAGGGTACTTGTTTTGGTATAGCCATGCTGCCTCTCTATCGTTTCCAACTGCTTGGCCGTATACAAACACAATCTCTGCTTGTTGTCGTCATGAATACCGGACAATTCTGCTGCTTACAGTACGCTGCGTCAATCACACAGCCTGAAACACACAAGGAACACACACCACCTGGTCAGAGAAACTGTCATTCGTCAGCGCCATCTACCGCAGCAGCGATGCATTTCCGGACACATGTTCATACGACCTATTTTCCTCCTTTTCCAGTCAGGAATCCGTCCCTGCAGTTTGGCGGTTTCATTAATATTCGCCCTTTATAAGCACAGTAGAGGCGAACTGGGAAACATTCTAGCGGCGATACGGGCCGTAAATAGGCGAACCCACTGGTATAACCGATTTTGAAAACAGGTAGATTCCGGCCGTCACCTGGGAATGAGCATCTCGGCAATTGCGAATAGTCGGCTGTTCACGTGCTACTGTCGTGAGTATCTATAGAAAATCGTTGAAGAGCGGTGAAACTACGAGTAGGGGACAAGGTCTCTGGACATCGTCGGTTCGTCACAGAACGTAGGACTCGGAGGCCTGCCCGTTCTGCAAATCACGACAGGCCGCGATCTGTGGCAGATCCGACGAAAAAGTACAATGTTGTTACAGTCGGAGCACACTGTTCAGTGCATATTATCGAACACGGAAGATCCAGGTGAATGCCTGCTCGAAACATGCATTTTGCCACGGTCGCAGGTCAGTGGGGGTAGTATTACGCCATGGGACGCATTCACTTGTGTTTCTACGGGACCTGTGGTAGAATCTAAGGCACCATGATAGCATGTGGACTAGGTGAACATTATTGCGGAGGGCCAGCATTCCTTCATGCTTGATATCATCCCCGACGGCGATGGCATTTCAGCAGGATAACTGTCCATTTCACGAGGCTAGAATCGTGCTACAGTGCTTTGGAGAGAATCATAGTGAACTCACGTTGATGTCTTGGCCGTCAGATACGCTAGATTCGAGCTCTATAGAACAAATCTGAGATGCTATCGGGCCCTAGTTCCACACTTACGAATATCGGATCGGAATTTACGAATATTGCATACATGACCTGTGCGTAGATATCTGTCAACATACTTACTCCATGGACTTGCCGAATCAATACTACGCAGAATCGCTCTGTACTGAGTTCCATGGGTGTACCAACGCACTATTAAGCATGTCACTATAATGTTTTAACTTATCAGTAAATAATTTATCCGTACTAACATTTCAACTTATATTTCCTCTGACTCTTGTCTAACGGAATCCGACAGGGATTTGAAAATTTTAAATTTAATGTGGACCTAATAAACAAAAAATGTAATTCAAATGCGCAATTTTACACGACAGGAGGTGAGAATACTTTTCTAGTGGGATAAATTTATTATTACTAAAATGAGAATAATATTCGCACCTTTCATGTCTTCTTCTTTATTTAACAACAAGTCTACATTTGTCTAATGTACCTTGGTGCTGTTTCTAGTGGGATAAATTTATTATTACTAAAATGAGAATAATGTTCGCACCTTTCATGTCTTCTTCTTTATTTAACAACAAGTCTACATTTGTCTAATGTACCTTGGTGCTGTGCGCCCCCGGTTGCTGAGTGGTCAGCGCGACAGAATGTCAATCCTAAAGGGTCTGGGTTCGATTACCGGCTGGGTCGGAGATTTTCTCCGCTCAGGGACTGGGTGTTGCGTTGTCCTAATCGTCATCATTTCATCCCCACCGAAGCGCAAGTCGCTGAAGTGGCTTCAGAGCGAAAGACTTGCACCCGGCGAACTGTCTACCCAGCGGGAGGCTCTGGTCATACGACATTTCCATTTTTACCTTGGTGCTCAGCTTGTAAGTGTTACTGTTAACAAAAAATGGTTTAAATAACAAATTAAAGCCTTATTTCAATAGTGGTACATCTCCAATTTTGTTCATTTCGAGATAATAAGGCTTCAACATAATTTAGTGATGATAGTTCTCTAACTGAGTTGTCTGAAATAGTGCAGTCCATCACTTGTTGAATGGGATTACCGTTTGTTCCTATTGTCATCAGTCAGTTATATTTCAGCCTCAAATATTTTGAAATGAACAAAATGGTTCAAATGGCTCTGAGCACTATGGGACTTAATTTCTAAGGTCATCAGTCCCCTAGAACTTAGAACTACTTAAACCTAACTAACCTAAGGACATCACACACATCCATGCCCGAGGCAGGATTCGAACCTGCGACTGTAGCGGTCGCGCGGTTCCAGACTGTAGCGCCTTTAACCGCTTGGCCACCCCGGCCGGCTTGAAATGAACAGAATTGGATATGTAACACTATTGAAGTAAGGTCTTGTGTACGAGACACTGTATAAAATACAGAAACCTGCTAAAATATTCCAGTAAGAGGTGGTGGTAATAATTTGTGGTAAGTTCTTATGGGACCAAACTGCTCACGTCATCGGTCTCTAAGCTTACACACTACTTCAATCTAACTTAAACTAACTTACGCTAAGGGCAACACACACACCCATGTCTGAGGGAGGACTCGAACCTCCGACGGGGGGAGCCGCGCGGACCGTGACAAGGCACCCTAGGGCGCGAAACTACCCCGCGCCGGTCCAGCAAGAGGAAGTACCAGTTACCACACAGCGCAACTAGTGCGGCCGGAATCTTCATGACGAGAACAGGTTTTATGCCACCATTCCTCGCACTTAAGACAGTGATGCAGGCTTCTATTGGTAAATTATTATACTTTCATTAAAATCCGTATAGTGGAAAGTTTGCAGATTCTCTGCCGACGTATTCGAATTCCCCTTCGCTTCCTTTTTATTTGCTTGATCGGAATCAAAACAGCTCTCTCTTCGGTTTCGTTATCATACTCTTAAGTGTGATTCAACTTGCTTTTTCAATGGGGTACCAGATACTGTTTATGATTTCTTCCCTTTTTCCTATCTTTTCTTGGCGATCTTCACGGCCAAGGAATTGTTTCATTTCGGGTAACGGAGGTACTTGGTTCTGGGAATGTCCTTGGCTCTGAAAAGCTCCAGCTCGCCAGGGAGTATTACTAACACTGTCACTACGATTTGTAAAAGTAGAAGGCAGATAATCTCCCTCTGTGAATATGCCACAATCTGATGGATAAATTCAGCATATATTAAACTGTTACGTTGCCTTCGTCTTTGTGGCTGTCGTGTGATAAGCAGTGCCAAATAATACAGCATTAAGTCATTACGGGTCTAGAGAGGTTAATGAATCATTGGTCGCTTTCTTGTGATAAAAGTAAAGACGGAAACTTGCTTCAGTTCACGAGTTTGAAAATGGCCTAACAGCTGAAGCTGTAGTAACATCATTAAAGGCTGTTGATTCCACCAGTTGTTGAACCACGTTGTCGTTTAGGAATAGTCCAGTAAACCTCCGGTTCTTAAAAGAATCGAACTCCCACCTATAAAACGGCTTCAAATGTCTGCTTACTTTACAAAAAAGGTAATATGTTAAATATTTGACGACGAGCATGTAAAAGCTTAGAAAAGATTCGAAGTTGTGCTTAAAGTTTGTTGTATGTCGCTAAGCGCTCTCATTATGCAAAACTAGATGAATATAGTCTGGGTAATCTGCGCTCCATTTTAAGCGAAAGCGAGTTTTTGACGCATCTCGGTGTTCGTGACATATTTCATGAAGTATGTGTCGTTCAATGATATGATTACCGAAGTTCATTCAGTAAAATATGTGGATACTGTCTGCAAACTGTGTTGCGAATAGAGTCGGTAATAAAGTAAAAAATTAAAACGCCATGCCTCACCAGTTTGTTTTACTGCGCGAACAGCGAAAATGTAGTTAGCGATGAACTTTTCTCCTCTCTTCATTTTTGGGGGGAAAGGGGGGGGATGTCGTCGTGTCAGCGAGGAAAAGTTTCGTAAAGGTTTCAAATGAGATGTAAAGTTTATTGGAAATCGCTAAGCGCTCACATTTTCAAATACTGGATGAATAAAGTCCTGGTATTTGAGCGTCGCCATTTCCTGAAGACAAACACACAGTTCCTAACTGTAATATTTGTTTTACACAATCTCATACGAAACGCAACTCGCCCTTTTTTCACATTATATCTTGCGAACCATGGATGAAGGGTATCATACGGATGCCATATTCCTTGACTTCCGGAAAGCGTTTGACTCCTAACTAAGGTACGAGCGTATGGGATGGGTTTCCAAATATGAGAGTGGCTCGAAGACTTCTTAAGTAATAGAACGTTGTCCTCGATGGTGAGTGTTCATCGGAGGTGAGGGTATCACCTGGAATGCCCCAGGGAAGTGTGGTAGGTCCGCTGTTGTTTACTATCTACATAAATGATCTTTTGGATAGGGTGGATAGCAATGTGCGGCTGTTTGCTGATGATGCTGTGGTGTACGGGAAGGTGTCGTCGTTGAGTGACTGTAGGAGGATACAAGATGACTTGGACAGGATTTGTGATTGGTGTAAAGAATGGCAGCTAACTCTGAATATAGATAAATGTAAATTAATGCAGATGAATAGGAAAAAGAATCCTGTAATGTTTGAATACTCCATTAGTAGTATAGCGCTTGACACAGTCACGTCGATTAAATATTTGGGCGTAGCATTGCAAAGCGATGTGAAGTGGTACAAGCATGTAATGGCAGTTGTGAGGAAGGCGGATAGTCGTCTTCGGTTCATTGGTAGAATTTTGGGAAGATGTTCATCTGTAAAGGAGACCGCTTATAAAACACTAATACGACCTATTCTTGAGTACTGCTCGAGCATTTGGGATCCCTATCAGGTCGCATTGAGGGAGGACATAGAAGCAATTCAGAGGCGGACTGCTAGATTTGTTACTGGTAGGTTTGATCATCACGCGAGTGTTACGGAAATGCTTCAGGAACTCGGGTGGGAGGCTCTAGAGGAAAGGAGGCGTTCTTTTCGTGAATCGCTACTGAGGAAATTTAGAGAACCAGCGTTTGAGGCTGACTGCAGTACAATTTTACTGCCGCCAACTTACATTTCGCGGAAAGACCACAAAGATAAGATAAGAGAGATTAGGGCTCGTACAGAGGCATATAGGCAGTCATTTTTCCC
The DNA here is from genome assembly GCF_021461395.2 of Schistocerca americana. Lineage (NCBI taxonomy): Eukaryota > Metazoa > Arthropoda > Insecta > Orthoptera > Acrididae > Schistocerca > Schistocerca americana. The sequence continues at coordinate 290,283,607 of NC_060122.1, forward strand.
TCGTACTGTTTGGGAGTGGAACAGGGAGAGAAGATGCTCGTTATGGTACGAGGTACCCTCCGCCACGCACCGTATGGTGGATTGCGGAGTATGTATGTAGATGTAGATGTATTGTGTTAAAGTTTTAACGCGAGTCTACAGTTGCTAATGGGGTAATTATGACAGTATTTTAATTTTTTACATTCTGCCAATAATTACGCGAAATACTGAAAATCACATTTTTGTTGCCGTTATACAGAGAACCTGCAGCTGTGACCGTGGTCCCGGGTTCCGAGACAGTCGCTTACTAATATAGATGGAGCTGTCCAAAAGAAATTATTTAGGCTAGATTTAATATTATGTTGCTACTTGCCATACATTTTATGTTTTAAGGCACATGATCCAAGATTTATGTGGATGGATATTGAACGCGATGTCTGAATGGTACATCATGAATAAATTTAGCAAAAGTGCAAACGTAAAAGTTAAAAAAAAAGTTCTCCTAATTTGTATATCAGTTATTTGGTGCAGATATAATTACTGCTTGTCCTAGGCAAATCAGCAGCTGTTCTGAATGGGCTGTGTTCTCCTTTCTTTAAGTCACGCTTGTGACCTGCCACCGTCTGCCGTTCGACCTGGAATAGTGCCCACGTGGCCAGTGCAGAAGCCTTTTATCGGAGTGGACGGCCTTCGTCGCGGTCAGAGTCCGATGCTCCCAGCGAGACAGTTGGAAGTGAGCGGCGCGCCCGTAATCCTGAAACAATCCCGTTTGCAGAACCCAATTACGCGGCCCCCTGTCGCCCCCAAGTAGGTCGCCCGGCCATTGACGTCAGCAGGGATCGCAGCCACGCGTCACGGGACCTCACGAGACCGCTCGTCGCGTCCCGTCTAGCAAGCTGTCATACCATTAACGCTCTGCCGAAGAAGCCCCATACTGCACCGCTTCCCGGATCAGTGCGCGCCTCCGTACACCGCATTCTGTCCCAAGCGGATCGCACAGAGAACTTGAAAAGCCTTAAACTATTTTTAGATTAGGCAACACGACTTCTCTGAGTCACACATTCGACGACTCGAGAATAATTAACGTGCCACAGAGAACTAACGGCACGCACGGCCTTTAATGAAGCTAGTATTTGCTCGCTATTTACGAAATGCTCTCGCACATTAGGACTTCGGAATCAGATACAAGCGTGTAGTGCCATTCCGCCCTTGTAACAAGAACAGTCACCCTCCTGAAATGCCATCACCGTCGGGGAAGAAATCAAGCGTAAAGCGTCTTCCGCAATAACGTTCAGCGTAGTCCACGTGCTGTCACGGTGCCTTCGATTACTACCACAGGTCCCATAGAAGCAGAGCTGAATGTCCCTTATAACACAATGCTACCTACATTGGCATGCGTCCATGGCAAGGTTCGTTTTTACAAGTAGAACGGTGGGAACTGTATACAAGTTCACAGGTAACCTAATCAGATTGGCTAGGATGTAATCATCTGAAGGGATTTATATATAAACAAGATGGTTGAGAAGTAACACACTAAGTATATTCAATGTACGGAATACAGATGGGCGCGCTTACATCGGTCTGAAAGGCCGCGTTAGCCAGTCTTGATGGGCTATGAGATGAAGTTGAAACTACCTCGTTAATTTTTTTTTTTAAACACTGACCTACAGAATTACGCCTGACAAAAAATTGTTCAGATGTCTCTGAGCACTATGGGACTTAACATCTGAGGAGGTCATCAGTCCCCTAGAAGTCAGAACTACTTGAACCTAACTAACCTAAGGACATCACACACATCCATGCCCGGGACAGGATTCGAACCTGCGACCGTAGCTGTCGCACGGTTCCAGACTGAAGCGCCTAGAACCTCACAAAAAAAATGGTTCGAATGGCTCTGAGCACTATGGGACTTAACATCTGAGGTCATCAGTCCCCTAGAACTCAGAACTACTTAAACCTAACTAACCTAAGGACATCACACATCCAAGCCCGAGGCAGGATTCTAACCTGCGACCGTAGCGGTCGCGCGGTCACACTGAAGTGCCTAGAACCGCTCGGCCACACTGGCCGACCCCTGACAAAGCCAACTTAAACTTAACCTATTCATTTATTACCCACAGTATACATTGACAACATGACTAACAATAATTAACACAAAAAATAGCCCTGAATTACAAGAAATCCTAATAATAACACGTATCAAAAATAAATATTAAATTAAAGAAATATGAAACTACCTCCAACTCTGTTAACTGCCTAAACTCATTTTAATCACGAATCCCGATAGTGGAAACCCTATTCTTTTTCATAAGTCACTTACCTCGCAGAAAATCTTCATAACACGAACTACAGCAACTACAGCAAGTAGCAACTACAGACAGCTAAATAAAAAGATTCTAACTACTATAGGCTCTAACTACTAGGAGGCATACGGTTAGCGAAAGAAAGCTTTTGTTGAAGAGAAAACAATGTATTTAGAAAATTTTATCTTATTCATGTGACGTCCAGTTCCAAAAATTATATAGTTATCAATAATTCCACTGCCCAAACATTATCAACCAAACATCCATCATCATACATTTCATTCCGTATTTTCTTATAAACACATCATTTCATCTCACTTTACAATGCATGTCCTACCAACATAGAGTCTCCACTAAGAATATCATGCCCATACACTTCCCTATCCACTCGCTAACTGCTAGTCCGTCCAACCACAGAAACTCTTGCCGAGGGCGCAGAGCGCTGTCAGCGATATTAACACAGTCTATAGCGCTGCCAGCATACAAACAGGCTACTTACAAAGTTAATTTTTATATTGGAACAAAGCCCGAAAAAAGTTATAGGAGAGGAATTAAGTCATTGCTAGCTGGAAGTAGGGGCAGGAGCTAGCATCCAGCTTGGAACTGACACTCGAACATGGCATCACGTGGTTTCAGTCTGACGCTCTCTACTGGCTATCCAAAGTAGATGCATGGTGGGCAGTTTATCAGACCACAGGCCAATCGAACAAACAACCTCTGCTGAAGCGACGATCCTACTTCGCACGTAGGCCACCATGAATTACACTTGAGCACTACAAGAAAATATTAAAACTAAAAAATTGAAGTACATATCAGATGACTTGCACACCAGTGTCAATTTGAATAAAATTCCATTGGGCACTAGGCCACGTCATTTTAAAACTCATAAATAACTATTAAAACTAACGTTTCGACTGTATTTGCATCAGTGCTGTTCAGGACGACTGAACTTCTTGGTACCGTGGATGGTCTTCCCAGTACATTATCCAATTTGGTCATCACGTGACAAACGGCGTCATTATGCTGCAACGTCGTTGCGTTGTTCAAAATCAAGATGTCTGTAGAAAGGTGGTGCAGCAGACGGCTATTTGCCTGTCGTGCTCTGACAAATGATTGGCATGCAACAGGGAATAGATGCCAAAAATATGAGGAAGTTACAGAGTGGTTATAATTAAACATTCGCTACTTGAGGCAGAGTAGATGGAAAACTATTTACCAAATGGGTACACAGCTTCATAGAAATGATGTTCAGACTGTGCACTGCAAGACTCGCGTTGTTAGTACTGTTAGTGTTATAACTTGACATTAGGCGCCGGTGCTAGTACGGCGAAGTAGCGTTCAAATACAAGCATCAGTGTGCATTATAGCTACAGACGGGTCTGGATGTGATGAGCAGGGCTTTACTCGTAAAGCTGTTTTATCAAAACTACACCAATAGTGCTACGGCTCTTCGCGAACATCGACCAACTGAATGGATACGGACGGGTCCTCTTTCTGCACGAGGGTTGAAGAACATGATCCGGAAGTTCGAATTAACTGGCGATTTGGGAATTGCTCCTGGAAGAGGCCGACGGCTAGTTGCGCCACAACTGGTTGAAGTTGCTATTGCCACGGCGGAGAATGCTGGACGCACTGTGCGATCTTCAAGCATTTTTGTATTTGTATTTTGTATTCCTTTATTGGTCCTGTAAATCGTGTTTAGGTACATATTTTGCACAAATGATATAGGACAAGTCAGGTTGGTACAGTATATACAACATCATACACATTGTTGTTTTGAAAGGATAAATAATTAAAAAGCACTGCACGAGCTGTGTCACGACATCTGAACATTCCACATGAGATGTTTCGGGCATCACTAGAGCAATCTCTAGTGCGGTTCCAGGCTGTCGTGGATGCAGACGGTCGTCACATTGAGCAAAGTTTGTACCCTGGAACGCAAAAATAGTACGTAATTAATAAATATCACCCTCTCATGTGGAAATTAAAATGTACTTCTTTCAATGTTTTTTCGTTATTTCTCTTCCCCATGTCCTTACGAATGCTTCCACTCAGTTTCGTTGTCCTACTGATCATTCGTTTTTCATGGAGGCCCACTAAAGTGGAGGAAGTTTAATTATAACCACCCTGTGTATTATTTCCTTCTTTTTATTGATATATGTGTCAATAAAAACTCTGAGGTTCGCCAATGACATTGTAATTCTGTCAGAGACAGCAAAGGACCTGGAAGCGCAGCTGAACGGAATGTACAGTGTCTTGAAAGGAGAATATAAGATGAAAATCAACAAAAGCAAAACGAGGATAATGGAATGTAGTCGAATTAAATCGGGTGATGCTGCGGGAATTAGATTGGAAAGTGAGACACTGAAACACGTATGTAACGTAGCAGCGATGGCGAGGCATTGCAGCGTCTCTGACCAGAGAGTATGCGCTTGACCGCATGAGTGTTGCGAGCAGTTCGCTAGTTGTCGCTATGCAGAGCAGTACTCTGTCAGTAATCGTTGCAGTCAGTAGCTCTGTTTAGTTGCGAGCAGTAGCTCTGTTCAGTAGTAGTCGTCATGTAGAGCAGTACGCTAGTAGTCGTCATGCAGAGCGGTCGGTCAGTGGTAGCAGCCCAGTGCGGTTGTGTGATGTAGTCTGTCGGCAACACTGGTCAAGATGCTGAATGAGGTATACTGTTAATTAAGATAATTATCGGATAATGTAAAGTTTATTTATTGTAATTAATTTTCAACAAGTGCCCCCAATAATAATTTTGATTTCAAAAGCAATTTTACATAAAACAAAATTTATTTAATTGCACTTCCCATTTCATTCCACTTCCGTTAAAGAAAAATTTCAGTAAAATCACTAAAAAAAAGGAATATTATTATTTGAAATGCAGTTCCTCCAAGCCGTGCGCAAGAATAAGAGCAGAAATTTGACTTGCAGTTACAATGAGGTAAGAGTTTAATTCTGATTTGCACAGGGCCAAAGACCGATATTTCAGTGTAATTGAATTAACATTATCGGTGAGATTTTGTTGTCACTGAATTGACTTTAATTTTTTTGTGAAGAACTTATATTTGAGTCAGATTGCTAATTTTATTTGATTGTCATTGTCAGTAGATTCCATTGTGGGGAAGTTACACTTAGCGCAATGTCCATTAGTATTTCTAAATAATATTGTCTTTTCTTTTAAATTTTTGTGGGGAGGTTACACTTGACTGAACGGTCGTAGTAATGTTCCATGTTCTCATTTTGGCAGTACATTAGGTACACCAAATAGTGGGACCATAATAACGTCTTCACCGCTCACGGTGGTGGACAGCATGTCGTGTCAACACCATGCTCTTACAAGGCACACCAACGTAGAATTAGTGCAAAACCAAAGATAGTGCTCCATGATCACTAGGATAGACAGGACAAATGGACATTGCAGTAATTCAGGGTAGTTAGCTCATGAGGTGAAGGACATTATGTCACATAATATTGACAATATTGACAATTACAGTCTTCATTAGTAGTTTGTGGCATTCATAGCCCAGTTATTGAACATTTCTGTACCAAGTATGTAGTATTACAGAAAAATGTTCATGAATTGTTTTACATAGAATCAGTAACCTTCTTTTCCTAGTTACAAAGCATTATTAAATAATCGCATTCTTCTCCAGTTACAAAGTATAGCTTAGTTAATTAATTATTTGTCAGTTAATTAGTAATAATCATTAGCTTTTTCCTAATTACAAAGCATTATTAAACAGTCACATTCATTTCCAATTATAAAGTATGGCATAGTTAATTAATTATTTGTCATTCCAATAGTAATAATCATTAGCCTTCTTCTAATTACAAAGCATTATGAAACAATCGCATTCTTTTCCAGTTACAAAGTATAATTAAGAATCATTAACCTTCTCCTAATTACAAAGCATTATTAAACAGTCACATTCCTTTCCAGTTACAAAGTATGGCATAGTTAATTAATCATTTGTCATTTCAATAGTAATAATCATTAGCCTTTTCCTAATTTTAAAGCATTATTAAACAGTCACATTCCTTTCCAGTTACAAAGTATGGCATAGTTAATTAATTATTTGTCAGTTAATTAATCATTTGTCATTCCAGTAGTAATAATCATTAGCCTTCTCCTATTACAAAGCATTATTAAACAGTCGCATTCTTTTCCAGTTACAAAGTATAATTAAGAATCATTAACCTTCTCCTAATTACAAAGCATTATGAAACAGTCACATTCCTTTCCAGGTTAATCATTTGTCATTCCAATAGTAATAATCATTAGCTTTTTCCTAATTACAAAGCATTATTAAACAGTCACATTCTTTTCCAGTTACAAGGTATGGCATAGTTAATTAATTATTTGTCAGTTAATTAATCATTTGTCATTCCAATAGTAATAATCATTAGCCTTCTTCTAATTACAAAGCATTATGAAACAATCACAATCTTTTCCAGTTACAAAGTAACAACATTAAAAACAAGAGCTAATTAATGGCATAATTAATAACATAATTCGTTGACTGACATTAATTATTGGCACTCAGTGGCCAGCAAGTATTGAATAGAATAAAACATGGTTCGTCATTCAGTATTATTCAGATCATTACGAAGTCATTATTAAAAATCAGCTAATTACAATCAAAGCATTAATAATCACAGGCATTATAAGTAGTCTCATTACAATAAACAGTGGCAGTTATTAGCTAGTGACAAAGCATTATTTTATATATATACCTTTTTTTTTTGTCTCATTAAGAAGTCATTACTGAAGTGACATACTATTCAGAGCTAATCAGCATTACTCAGAACTTTCTCAAACTGGTATCACTATTTGGGACTGGTAATACATTTTTTTTGTTAGCAATGCATTGCGTTGGGGTCGATAATTAATTGCTGAGGCATAACACTATTTGCTTTTGACCTATTGCTGCAAATGAGGATAGGTAACGTCATTCGTCATGAGTCAGCTGTAGCAAGGTTATGTAACAAGGCAGTATATGTGATCACATTTATAAATGATAAACACAAATGGGTAAAAAACAAAAATGCAAGTACTAGAACAGGTATAATAAGTAACAGGTTTAGTAAGTATCATGAAAAACTTCTCCTGAAAAAAATATACAAAATGGATTATTGACCTGAAAGAAGAAACGCACACTATGCTGAAAAGTAGTGAACTTCGAATTAACAGATAGTGAAATGTGTATAAAATGTGTTCCATAGCTGTCCTTTCCAAAACTATGCAATGTAACACCTGCTGTCAAAACAAACTGCAACAAATACTTAAATAACTACGTAGCATAAACACATAACTTCAACATTATCCTCATCTGTAAAGAAAAAACTTCATTATCAATCACTTCATTATCCACGTTATCATAACTTCATTATTATCATCACCTGTAAAGAAAAACTTCATTCTTCATAATAGCATATTCTTCATCATTCATCAGTATTCATTATCATCTGCAAAAATATCACTTCATTACTCATTATACAACTATTCCTTATCTCTAGCATATTTCATCACTAAAACTAAGATGTGTAGTTCTGTCTGACAGCCTGCATCAATCACCTTGTATTCTGAAAGAAAAAATTAGTTAAGACTGCTATTCTATGATGAGTATAGTATATTCTTGTTAATGCTTGTTAATCCTGGTCCATTTACTCTTCCTCATAAAGTTATTGCATCTTCTATCATTTATTCCGTAGGTGAAATTCCCATTTCTGTTGAATTTATTTCTTACAATCATCATTTCTTTCTGAAATTGATGACAGAGATTAATGTCTTGCATTTAAATCATATACCCACTAAATAATGACTGGTTTATGGTGACATAATTAACCATACAGCATAACATGACAGAAAACGTAATATGTCAAAGACATTGACAGTGTTCAAAGCCAAAATGTACAGAGAATATCACAATGCAGCAGCAAAAAATGTAAAACAGTCACGATGTTGAGATGTCATAAGGCAAAAATATGTCAAAGTCACTGGTGTGTTATATCTTAACTATTTTACAGTGCATACAAACAAAACTGGAATACAATCATACACAAAAAAAGGTGGAAAATGTGCACGGTCTGATGTGTAACGACAAGAAAAGCGACCTGCTAACCTTATCTTGCCGGGCACTTGCCAAGAAAAAATACGATAATCATCAGTAATTAGTCAGGTGAAATAATTGCATTAGTAAATGACATCATAGTGTGTTGAATCATAAAGTGTCTTCATTCAATAAACGGTTTAATGTTTGAGATATGGTGATTGCCTTTCGATTTTCTGGTTCTCAAAGTTTCGACGTGTACAACATTGGGGTGAGGGATGCTGCGAATCCGATACGGACCTGCGTATAGAAGTTCAAATTTACTGCACTTACCTTTTAATTTACTGGATAAATAGTGTGTACGTACTAATATCTTCTGTCCAACGTGAAAGTCTCGGCGTCTACAAACCTGTTTTTGCTGTCTTCTCCGGCGCTCTGCGGCACGTTTGATGTTGTTCAGCGCAATGTCAATTATTTCATGGTGTCGTAGGCGACGACATTTAGGGAAGTTTACTAATCCTTTAATTCTGTTTGGTGATTCAACGTTTTTCAGTATAACAGACGGAGATAGCATAGTGGATTCATTTGGAATGGAATTAATTACATCTTGGAACGAGAGTATGTGTGTATCCCAATCAATATGTCTTTTGTGGCAGTATATTCGGCACAGCTTACCAATTTCTTTCATTAATCTTTCACAGGGGTTCGAAGAAGCATGGTACTTGGATATATAGATCGGAGAAATGTTTCTAGCTCGTAACATGCGTGTCCATACTCTACTACGAAATTGAGATCCATTGTCAGAAATTACTTTCATCACATGCCCTACATGAAATAGAAAATGTTTTACAAATGCTTTCGAAACAGTTTTAGCAGTAGCTTTGCGTAATGGAGTGAAAGTAACAAATTTTGAAGTGAGCTCAACAGCGACAAAGATGTAGCAAAAACCTCTGTTAGTTCTCGGAATCGGACCAAAAATATCTACTGCGGCCATGTGTCTTAATTTAACAGGTACAATGGGATATAAAGGAGGAATATGTGAAGTGGTGTCAGATTTAGCTTTCTGGCAAATTTTACAAGACGCTAAAACTCGTCGTATACGTTTCTCCATGTTGGTAAAATAACAGTTCTGTCTCAGTATAAGAAAACATTTTCGTGCTCCGTAATGTGCGTAACTTAAATGAGTGTACCAAATTAATTTGTTGACCAGTTCGTCAGGAATGCATAATAACCAATTGTTGCTGTCAGGATGAGAGCGGCGAAACAGAATGTCATTGCGTACAGTGTAATGGTTCCTAATCGTAACATTTTTTTTTATCTTGCCAAAGGTGTTTAATTTCTTTCCACACATTGTCTTTATTTTGCTCTTGTGCTATGTCCTGTAATGACGATGAAATAAAGTTTTCAAATGCAACTTGCTGAATGTACATGGCACTGAAATTTGTTTTGCAGAAGTTGGTTGCTACGTCTTGCTGATTGTTGCCGAGAGAACGCGATAGTGCGTCTGCTATAACATTTTGTGTGCCGGGAATGTGAACTATTGTAAAATTAAATTCCTGTAAGTAAAGTTTCCATGTACTTAATCTGTCGTGAGTAAATTTAGCTGAAAGCAAAAATTGTATAGCTCTATGGTCTGTGTAAACGGTGGTATGTCTGCCATAAAGAAAGCGCCGAAATCTCGTAAAAGCCCATACAACACATAATGTTTCAAGTTCTGTAACAGAATAATTTCGCTCAGCGGGTGACAGAATGCGACTTGCAAATGCGATGTTTTTAATTACTGTAGAACCATCTTCAATTTCCTGGAAAATGTGTACGCCTAAAGCGGTGTTAGAGCTGTCGGTGGCAATGGAAAAATTTCTGGTAAGATCTGGGTGCGATAAAAGTGGAGCATTCAACAAAGCATGTTTCAGGTTCATGAATTCAGAGTGTGCTTGCTTATCCCAAGACCAAATACTGTTTTTACCTGTTAATTGGCATAATCTGGGTGTGTCTAAAGCAGAGTGATGAATAAATTTACGAAAAAGTTAATTAAGCCCAAAAAACTGCGTAATTGCTTTTTCGTCGTAGGAACAGTAATGTCACGTAGAGCTTGAAGTTTTTCCGGATCAGGCGCAATGCCCTCTGCTGAAATTATGTGTCCAAGAAATTTTATAGAAGTTTTGCCAAAGTGCGATTTACTAAGATTAACTGTAAGTCCTTGTGCATGAAAAGTTTGTAACAGTTGTTCAAGAATCAGATTGTGTTCAGACCAGTTAGCTTCTGCGATAAGAATGTCGTCTACATACGTCGTAATTCTGTCCTTAAGTTCTGTCGGAAGTATTGTGTTCAAACCGCGAATAAAAGCTGCAGAAGAAATAGTTAAGCCGAATGGTAATTTGCGAAATTGATAACAGTCGCCAAAACAGAGAAAAGCTGCATATTTTCTACAGTTCGGATGAAGCTGAATTTGCCAAAATCCCGATTTCAAATCTAATGTGGAATAAATAGCTGTACCATGAAATTTCTGTAAAAGTTCCTCCAAAGTCTGTGGTCGATCAGTTTCATTAATAATAATGTCATTAATATGACGTGAATCAAGTACGAGGCGAAGTGAGCCATCTTTTTTCTTAACAATATGTAGCGGGTTTATGTACGGACTAACTGCCGGTTCTATAATTCCTTGATCAAGCATATCCTGCAATTCTTTTTTAACTTGTTCTCTATGAATATATGGAATGGGATAATGCTTTGCTTTAAATGTGTCGTGCTGTTTCACTTGAAATTCATACATAAATCCGGACATAGTACCAGGAATGTTCTCAAAAACTGGAGCTTGCTGTAAAAGAATTTTGTGTAATTGCGCTCGTTCGTCGTCTGTAGTTGCACTGCTTTGTTTAACTTTATCAGAAATCATTTGCATTACGTCGTAGTCAGCTTCGTCTGGAGTATTATAGTTATGTACGTACGTATCCGTGAACAATGTGGGATTACAGTCTATGCTACGTGTTGCGGAAATGACCTCTGTGCGGTTAATTGTTTGTTCTTCCGCAGATAGTGAGTGCTGAAATTCTATAGCAAATTGTATATTTTCATCCTTCAACATTAAATAAGAATTCTGAAAATCGATAACTGCGTTGTGTTGTACCAGAAAATTCGTACCTAAAATTATGTCTGTTGTCAATAAAGGAACAATCCAAAAATTAGAGTGGAAAGTATGACCTCCAATACAAAATGATAAATGCGTCTGTAATTTAACGTCTACACCTTTACTCGATACTGCTCCCTTCACTTTTGTTTTGCCTAATGGTAATATCGGATACGTATTCTCTTTGTTGCACTCGTTGAAGGTCTCCTCATTTATTACTGATATAGGTGATCCGGAATCGATTACTGCTGAAAATTTCGATGAACCAATTTTAATTTCGATAACAGGATGTGAAATAGATTTCTGAAGAAATGGTCTTTCCTGCAAAAGAGTGTCTCTGATGTCGTCAAAGGTAATTACATTTTCGTGAACAACATTTTGCGTGTCAAAGGTAGTGCTTGTCTTATTGGAAGATGCGACCTGTACAGTATTTAGTCCGATTCTATCTGACGTGTTATTATTATTAGGAGGATTCTGTGGCATTTCTACTATTTGAACTGTTCTATTACTTCTTCCAGACGTGTTACGCTCTGGATGATACCTACTGTCGGGTTCGTTCATGAGAATCGGTTCTCGTGCATAATTTTGCTGTTGGTATGACCGACTGTTGTTAGATGTACGCTGAAAATTGTCCTCATTATTTTTACGTCTGTCGTAATAGTCATTCCTATACGGTGCATTACGATAGGAATTGAAATACTGCCTTCTTTGTACGTAGTTGTTTCCTTGCTGCCGTACGTTACTATTTCTTGCCTCAGGGACTATACGTGCACGCGGCGGAACATTAAAGCCTGGTTGACCTTGTGCATTCCATTGTTGGTTAGGTATGCTAACCGGCTGACTTTCATGCTGTTGCGGTGAAAAACGTCTATTGTTACAAAAATGTGGTTGCGACTTCCGAAAATTTTGTACATACTGATGATTACGATTTTATCTGTTATTAAAAATCTCTTGATTCTGGAGTGCCTAATGAAAATTGTCACATTCGGTAAAAATTTGTCTTATCGGGTTTTCATTACATATTCTTAATCCTAGATAGAGCAATAGTTAAAGAGCAGTTTTGATAGATATAAAGGATAGTAGAAGAAAAGGAAGCAGTGCAGAAAACTAAAGATGAAACAGCACTACTACAGCTCGGGGCCCTATGCTCGCTACGGCACATCTATAATATAAAAATGAATCGCAAAATGTGTTGGTAAGCGCATAACTCAACAACGCCTCGACCAATTTGGCCAAATCTTTTTTTAAAATGTTCGTTGAAGTTCAAGGATGGTTTTTACGGCGAGAAAAATTAGAATTATTGCTGGAAAAACCCTAAAAATAGCCCTTTTCTTTTTCCTATACAAATGATTTGTAACTAAAACGTAGTCAATTTGAGCTTTATTGCTATGGTATAAAGTTCATATTAAAATGAATCGCAAAATGTGTTGGTAAGCGCATAACTCAACAACGCCTCGACCAATTTGGCCAAATCTTTTTTTAAAATGTTCGTTGAAGTTCAAGGATGGTTTTTACGGCGAGAAAAATTAGAATTATTGCTGGAAAAACCCTAAAAATAGCCCTTTTCTTTTTCCTATACAAATGATTTGTAACTAAAACGTAGTCAATTTGAGCTTTATTGCTATGGTATAAAGTTCATATTAAATTACAAGCACTCACTGTTGTCTAAGCAATGTAGGTGTGTTCCTAACGTCAAAGATCATATCTATCAAAACAATGTGCGTGTGTGCGTTGGAGCACAGAATACATAGTTGGAGAAGTTTAATGTCGCGTTCCGAAACTCGCGTTTCTTTTGTATTAGTTTCGGCACGCGAGATAAAATGCATCAGTTTCCACGTCATTACATCAGTCAAACAAAAATCGCGTTACAATTCGTACGGCTTAAAAGGATTTGACTTCAAGTCATATAAAATTTAAAAAAAAAAAAAAAGTTGTCTGTGACCTAATCTACTGAGTTTGCTTTTGTCAACTGATACACGAAACAAATTCGTGTTTTGTGCAGAGTAATCTTCCACTGTTAACTGAACAACAGAAGTATGTATTTGAAACTCTTATGAAAGTAACAAATGATGAAACTGGAGGGATTTACTTCTTAGATGCACCTGGTGGTACAGGAAAAACTTTTTTGATTTCATTAATATTAGCAACAATTCGCTCACAAAATAAAATTGCACTTGCACTCGCTTCGTCGGGAATCGCAGCAACTTTGCTTGAAGGTGGTCGAACAGCCCATTCAGCACTAAAATTGCCATTAAATATGCAAAGCAATGAAACTCCAACCTGCAACGTTTCGAAGAACTCTGCAATGGCAAAGGTTTTGCAGCAATGTAAATTGATTGTTTGGGATGAATGCACGATGGCACATAAAAAATCTTTGGAGGCTTTAGACAGAACCTTAAAAGATCTACGGAGCAATAATAACCGATTTGGTGGTGCAATGATTTTATTAGCAGGAGATTTTCGTCAAACATTGCCAGTGATTCCACGATCAACGCCAGCTGATGAACTCAATGCATGTCTAAAGTCCTCCAATTTGTGGAAACATGTCAAAGTACTTCATTTAAGCAAGAATATGCGTGTCGAGTTGCGAAATGACCAATCTGGAAACATATTCTCTAAACAACTCATTGACATTGGTAATGGCAAATTTCCTATAGACATGTTGACTGGCTGCATTAACTTTCCTCAAAGTTTTTGTCAGTTAACTCGATCAAAAGATGAACTTATTCAGAAGGTGTTTCCAGATGTTTCTCAGAATTACAGAAACCATGATTGGTTGAGCGAACGAGCTATACTGGCTGCAAAAAACATAGATGTAAATGAATTAAATTTCAAAATTCAAGAACAAATTACAGGCGAATTGAGGATATATAAATCAGTTGATTCGGCTACTAATCAAGATGATGTAGTCAACTATCCACCGGAATTTTTAAACTCGCTGGATTTGCCAGGATTGCCACCTCACAATCTTCAATTAAAGGTTGGATCGGTGGTTATAATGTTGCGAAATATCAACCAACCGCGTCTTTGCAACGGTACACGGTTAGCGATAAAAAAATTACTAAACAATGTGATAGAAGCAACTATACTCAAAGGAAAGTATAAAGGAGAAGATGTTCTCATACCGCGCATCCCAATGATTCCGACTGATGTGCCATTTGAGTTTAAACGACTACAGTTTCCAGTGCGGCTTGCTTTTGCTATGACTATAAACAAGTCCCAGGGGCAATCATTAAGTGTTTGTGGTATTAATCTAGAAAACCCATGTTTCTCACATGGTCAATTGTATGTTGCCTGTTCCCGTGTTGGAAAACCATCAGATTTGTTTATCTATGCGCCAGGTAATCAAACAAAAAACATCGTATACCACAAAGCACTACAATGATAATAATAATAATTATGATTCACATGATTAACAATAAAGCGATTACTTACTTTTAAATCCTTATATATGTTTTATTTAATTATTTTTTATTCACAACGCCCTATCACCAGGGTGACGGTTCTGTTCAGGAGAATTTTTTTAAATACGTAGGCAAAAAAACTGCCATATTACAAATCTTTTTGACAGGACGAAGTCTGTCGGGTCAGCTAGTATTCATTAAAGCGTAATGAATCCCCTGCGGTCATTTACGCACTGCAAATAAATTTTGGTTTTTGCGTTACAGGCAATTGCGGTATAAATTCAAAAGTAAATCGCTGTATTCTTGCTAATTCTAGTTTCTTCATTATATGCAATGCTGTTGTAAATACAAAATTAAATTGTCGCATCTGGTTCAAAGCTAGCTTCTGCATTACATGCAATAGCGGTGAAAGCATAAAAACAAATCGTCGTATACAGCTCAAAGCGTGTTCCTGTGTTCTGTCATTATTAAATTCTTTACATTTTCTTACAAATGCAAACTGCTTATTATCAACGTTCTCGTCACTGAATTTGAGAACACGTTCGGGTTTGTGAGTGAATCTGTTCGTCTGTGTCATTTCGTACTTCAAGTTGCGTAGCTTTTCATATTTTAAGTCGCGTAGCTTTTCGGATTTTACGTCTCGCAGTCTCTGTAAATTGCTCACATTATACACGCTGCGTAAGTCTGACAAATGTTCACAACGTGGCGGGTTCTGTGACGTATTGGTGACTGAAATAATGATTAATTCTGTTACTTTAATACTTTCGTCAATTTGGTTGTTGTGTCGTTCACTTTTATTAACAAATTCCGTATTCACAGTGTGTGAAACTTCCAGTGACTTCAAATTAAACTCGTCGCGTATCTGTACTGCGTTTTTACGGCATTGTTCAGAGATTGCATTAATTTCGTGTATCTGTGATTCTGTTGTGCCTACACGTGTACTACTTAATTCTTGTGCAACAGTGCCAACTTCTTTATTACTGTTATTAGCGCAAGCCTTAGTATCCTCACGTAATTGTATTTTAGTGTCCTGACATTGTATGGTAACAGCTGTAATCTGTTCGCTAGCTTGTTTGTTCTGTTCATTAAGGTTATCGTGTTTTTCTCTCGGCTGTTTAATACCTTCAGAAAATTGTTTGTTCCGTTCTCTAAATTGTTTGTTCTCTTCTTCCAGTCGTTTGTTCTGCTCATCAAGTTTTTCATTAAGTTGTTTATAATCTTCCCTAAGTTGTTTAAACTGTTCATTGAGTTGTTTAAAATCTTCACTTTGTTTGTCTAATTTTTTGTTCTGTTCACTAAATTGTTGTTGTAGCAATCTTGCCATAATTTGTTCAAAGCCAAAGTTAGCGTTTATACTCTCTGTGCTGTTTAGTGGTGGATCTGGAACTTTCTCGCTTACTGTAACCATTTGGTTATTCTGAGATTTAGAAAAAGGTTTGTCAGTCGGATGTACACTGTCAGACATTATTTCGGAATTAAATGCATCCGTCGTACTCTCACTACACTGACCATTTTCATTCGAAAAATTTGTTTGTATGTTACTTGAATTTTCCAAACCGGTTGTATTAAGCTGGGTAGCGCTCATTACAATAGAGCGTCCCGCGTCATCAATTGTCGTCAAATTAACAGAAGAGACAATTGAGTTCGTTTGTTCATCATTAAGATAAAAGTCATCATTAATGGTTGTAATGCACTGATTGTTACTGAACGCAGGATTGTCATCATCACACTGCGTGTCACAATTACTATCGGTTAAGTTGCTTAAGTCGGTAATTTCGTTCACAATACCTCGCGATACACTATTCACAGTCTTTCGCGGCATTTTTACAATAGTCAAAATTTTTCACAAAATAAATAAGCACAATGCAAAAACAACACACAAATACAACAGAGCAAACGAATTGTCGTTGATCTGTGGAAAGAAAGTCACAAGATTAATAAAAGCGTTGCGCCAAATTCTAATTATACTTAAGCAAATAAGAGCAGATATCTGACTGTTTTTCAAAAGACTCTCAACGAAATACGATCCTGGACTGGGTGTCGCCAAGTGTAACCTCCCCACAAAAATTTAAAAGAAAAGACAATATTATTTAGAAATACTAATGGACATTGCGCTAAGTGTAACTTCCCCACAATGGAATCTACTGACAATGACAATCAAATAAAATTAGCAATCTGACTCAAATATAAGTTCTTCACAAAAAAGTTAAAGTCAATTCAGTGACAACAAAATCTCACCGATAATGTTAATTCAATTACACCGAAATATCGGTCTTTGGCCCTGTGCAAATCAGAATTAAACTCTTACCTCATTGTAACTGCAAGTCAAATTTCTGCTCTTATTCTTGCGCACGGCTTGGAGGAACTGCATTTCAAATAATAATATTCCTTTTTTTTGTGATTTTACTGAAATTTTTCTTTAACGGAAGTGGAATGAAATGGGAAGTGCAATTAAATAAATTTTGTTTTATGTAAAATTGCTTTTGAAATCAAAATTATTATTGGGGGCACTTGTTGAAAATTAATCACAATAAATAAACTTTACATTATCCGATAATTATCTTAATTAACAGTATACCTCATTCAGCATCTTGACCAGTGTTGCCGACAGGCTACATCACACAACCGCACTGGGCTGCTACCACTGACCGACCGCTCTGCATGACGACTACTAGCGTACTGCTCTACATGACGACTACTACTGAACAGAGCTACTGCTCGCAACTAAACAGAGCTACTGACTGCAACGATTACTGACAGAGTACTGCTCTGCATAGCGACAACTAGCGAACTGCTCGCAACACTCACGCGGTCAAGCGCATACTCTCTGGTCAGAGACGCTGCAATGCCT
The DNA here is from genome assembly GCF_021461395.2 of Schistocerca americana. Classification (NCBI taxonomy): domain Eukaryota; kingdom Metazoa; phylum Arthropoda; class Insecta; order Orthoptera; family Acrididae; genus Schistocerca; species Schistocerca americana. The sequence goes on from NC_060122.1 coordinate 290,301,321, forward strand.
CGCCATCGCTGCTACGTTACATACGTGTTTCAACACTTAAAGTAGTATATGAGTTTTGCTATTTGGGGAGCAAAACAACTGATGATGGTTGAAGTAAAGAGGATATAAAATGTAGACTGACAGTGGCAAGGAAAGCGTTTCTGAAGAAGAGAAATTTGTTAACATCGAGTATAGATTTAAGTGTCCGGAAGTCGTTTCTGAAAGTATTTGTATGAAGTGTAGCCATGTATGGAAGTGAAACGTGGACGATAAATAGTTTGGACAAGAAGAGAATAGAAGCTTTCGAAATGTGGTGCTACAGAAGAATGCTGAAGATTAGATGCGTAGATCACATAACTAATGAGGAGGTATTGAATAGAATTTGAGAGAAGAGAAATTTGTAGCACAACTTGACTAGAAGAAGGGATCGGTTGGTAGGGCATATTCTGGGACATCAAGGGATCACCAATTTAGTATTGGGGTGCAGCGTGGAAGGTAAAAATCGTAGAGGGAGACCAAGAGATGAATCAACTAAGCAGATTCAGAAGGATGTAGTTTGCAGTAGGTACTGGGAGATGAAGAAGCTTGCACAGGCTAGAGTAGCATGGAGAGCTGCATCAAACCAGTCTTTGGATTGAAGACCACAACAACAACATGTGTCAAAGAATACAAATCTGAGACGGTTCTACAGACAGACAGAAAAATTCAGTGTGTATAAGTGTGCAACAGGAATTTTTCCCATCTAGCAAGTAGGCGATTAACAGCAGTGTCATACTTTACCTAAGACCGTGCAAAATTCGATATTAACAAGGCAGCACAAGTGGAAAAGAATAATTTTATTCATCTATACAGTAGAGTTTGTCGATCCACAAAAAGTATTCGACAATGTAAAATTGTGTAAGGTGTTCGAAATTCTGAGAAATATATACAAGAACTAAGAGGTAACAACAAGAATGGAATCAAGAAGGGATGCAGTCTTTGGCTCCTAATGTTCAATCTCTGCATCGACGAAGCAGTGAAGGAAGTAAAAGAAAGGTACAAGAGTGGGATTAAAATTCAGGTTGACAGATAACCGATGATAGAATTAGCTGATAACATTGCTATCTTCTGTGAAAGTGACGAAGAACTGAATCATCAACTGTTGAAACCAAATAATTCATATGGAAATTTGTGGTACGCACTAATTAATCTAACTTAAACTAACTTACACTAAGGACAACACACACACCCATGCCCAAGGGAGGACTCGACCCTCCGATTGGGGGAGCAGCGCAAACCGTGACAAGACTCCCACAGACGGCACGGCCACCCCGCGCGGCAATTTTTTTATACTTTTCAGGAGAAGCAAAAAACTTAATACTGGCGTAAGTATTGTTGCTGCATCACTGGAGCCGGCCGGTGTGGACGAGAGGTTCTAGGCGCTTCAGTCTGGAACCGCGCGACCGCTACGGTCGCAGGTTCGAATCCTGCCTCGCGCATGGATGTGTGTGATGTTCTTGGGTTAGTTAGGTTTAAGTAGTTCTAAGTTCTAGGGGACTGATGACCTCAGATGATAAGTCCCATAGTGCTCAGAGCCAATTTTTTTTTTTTTTTTTTTTTTTTTTGCATCACTGGAATTTTTCAGAACTGAAAGTGACTTCATTCTGCTTTTATTGAGAGAGAAATAATTAACTTAGAATACATCATTTCGATATTTAATGATTTCAAAGTTTTTTGACTTTTTTGGTTTCAACAATTTACAAACATATTTTTTTTTTTTTGCTTTTTTAGGATTTAATTGTATGAACACTGAATAATACATTTGAATGGTCTGACAAAATAGAACAAACTGAATTATTTTAACACCAATACTGATTAACTGTACATTAGCTGTAATGTTAGTCAATCACTAGTCAAGAAAGCACTTCTTCATAGAGCGATCTCTTTGCAGCAGGCACATATTCAATGACTTTCTTCACATCTTCCATCTTCATTCTGGAAATAGGTACTTGGTATTTTGGGTAGGCCATTGGAATGCTGTCCATTAATCCTGGAAAGATGGGCTCATGTCTTTTTCTTAAGCGAAAAGTATGTCTTACTAAACCATCGATATACGGAAGGCCAATCACTTCTCCTGTCCCAAGGGATTGTATTTCTTCGATGCTACTCGGAGCGAAGATTTTTTTATTGCGTTGTTCTGTCGTTGTCTCACACGAAATAACAATTTTTCAAAAATATTTTGGCCACCAGTTGTCGAAATCTAGTATTTCCTCTCCATTAACTAATTTTACTGGCCACATTCCTTTTACTGCTTACTATGAGTTCCATGTATTCATAAGGGATGTAAATGCGGTCCTCTTATAATGCGGCCTGCGTATAAAGGTGTAAGTTTTTGTTCTAGCCGACACAGCCATCAGAAAAGGAAAGATCAGTCACATTTTTACTGTGATCGTTTTTTCTGTTATCAGAAACTAAAGATGCTACTCGTTTGCACCTTTCTTTCCTAAACCTTCATGGTACAAGTACGAAGTGTTCGGTTTTCAAATCATGTATGGTGGAATAGTACACCCATAGTTGGCGGAGATATGGATATATGGAAGCGGCAAGTTTTGCATATAATCAAAGACTGTGGCTCCCACTGTATCAATATATTGGGCTCTTCTCTTGGCATTCCGAAGTGAGTTGTAAACTTTTAACTACGACGCTTATGAACATTTAATTCCGCTCTGGCGGCAAGCTCGGCTCTTTCATTTAAATATGGGCTTAGTTTGAGTTCAAGCTCTTCGTATTTACGACATCCACTTTGGGTCTGCCAAATGAATAATTAAAATTGTCCCGATAATAATTACGATAAACATCATATTTTACTTTACAATCCGCATATTTGTCATTGCACATACTGTGCATCATCCGCACATTTAGTGCAGAGTTTAAATATGTTGCTTCCTTTTGTGAATAATGTGAGGTTTTTGTGGGGAAACACTTCATACGCTCGTGAATGAGTGCGAGGGTATTGTCTGGTGTCTCCTTGGCATTCGGGTGTTTCCCGCGTTTGTCAACAGGTGTGATTCCCTTAAGTAGCAATTCGCAGATTCTAAACACGCGCGAATTCGCCACTGCATGCATATCTTGCAAATCAGTTTCCTTTCACTTCCAACCATTATACGACAAAGATACGTTGCATCCCTAAGTTTTCACAACATTCTGGATGAGATTTTCGAGGACGCCTCTGCTTTACTTCCTTTTTTTTAATAAGGCGCTGCAGATGTAAGTACTGGGCATCTTTGGTAGGAAGATCAAGAAATTTTGCCAAAATATTACTACGTTGAATTACGTCAACGGAGTCATAATATTTTATTCTGTAGCATTGATATTATTTACGTGTATACAGGTTCCTATGGTTGTCTCAAGAAAGTTGAAATTTATCTGCAAGATTCTCTAACTGCTTTCCCAGGAACATAATCTCCTCCGTAGTTTCGATAAGGCAGTCCTTTGGTACGAGCTGTCTTTACCTTGTTTCTATCATAATCTGCATTACTATTCTTCCTTTATGGAGCCATAGTAATACAACCAACTGCCCTCAATAAACATTAGCAGTGACTGTTTTTTCCACAACAAAGGAAATGGATAATTTTATCAACAGTGTATAGTATTGGGGGAAAACAGATTCTGCGTGCGAATGAGCAGCATCTGTTGAAACGAAATAAATGACACTTGATTTCAACAACGAACAGCGTAAAGTGCACCACCTCCTCTACCATTTGTAGGAGCAAGACGTCTCTTAGATGCTTAGATGTACTATTCAGTGAGAAAACGAAAACTGAAAATTTTGACTTACATAATTTCAACCATTTGCGATTCAGTTACAGGGTCTGCTGAATGCAATTGAAAGGCTAATGAGTACAGCATATGAATTGAGAGTAAACCGAAGAAAGATGAAAGTAGTGAGGAGAAGCAGAAATGAGAATAACTAGAAACTTATGCGAAAATTCATGACCACGGAGTAGATGGATTTAAATAATTGGAAGCAAAATATTACGTACCGAAGGAAGCAAGAAGGTCACTGATAGAAATTCACACAGACAAATTAGCCATTCCTGGCCTAAGAAGTCTTTTGGTGTCGGACATGCCCTCAATTTTAGGAAAAAAGATTTCTGAGAAAGCACGTTGGATGCACAACTTTATATGGCAGAGAAGCATGGACCGAAGGCACGCGGGAAAAGAAGAGAATCGAAGCGTGTGAGATGTGGTGATATGTATAGAAAATTAGGTGGTCTGATAAGATAGGAATGAGGGGGTTCTCCGCTGAATTGACAAAGAAAGGAACGTGGAAAATACTGAAAAGGAGACGGGACAGGATGATAGGACATATGTTAGATGTCGGGGAATAACTTCCATTGCATTAGAGGAAACCGTAGAGAGCAAAAAGGAAAGCAACATATCGGAATATATCCAACAAATAATTGAGGACGTGGAGTGTTAAGTGCTACTCTGGGATTAAAGACTGGCTCTGGAGAAGAAGTCCTCGTGAGCCCGCATCAAACCCGGATTACAATGAAATCCCTTGCTCTCCTCTGATCTTTGAACTAATAAAGAAAGGGGAACTTAGAATTAAATTTAATATATGGATCAATATTAACTGTTCGTGTAGCTGGCTACAAATATTTTAGTTTTGTTTACTAACTGACATATTTCATCTTAGGCAGAGATATTTTGAATACGTTGGAATCAACTAACTCGACAGAGAATGAAAACCAATAAACCACAGGCAAATGGAAACACTGTAATTAAAGAATTCGTACATTGCACTCTGAAAGTAATGCCTTATTCATGTCTGACAAAAAATTCAAAACATTACGTTCGGAAACGGCTTCGATCCGGGTACGTTTCATACGGGAACAATAGAAAAAGATACGAGCCCGTTGTAAATCAAGGAAGTAATGTTTCGTTTCGCTCACGAATGGAGGAAAATGAAACTGCTGCTCTGTGCACTACTTACGAGTCGCCTGCTTTGTTGTAAATTTGCTGAGACCAACAGCATTTCTGCTGCATCGGTACCCCACATCCGGAATGTTGTTTGGCATCTCAATCTAAGACAGAACAGAGCAAAATGGACATGGCAGCTGTACTATCCATCGCAGCACAGCCCGCCATTGGAACATTGTTACAGTTATGGCATTATCTGGCTCCATAATATGAACGTGGAGAAAAAATTCAGTCGTGCCTTTTTAAAGGAATCGGTCCGGCATTTGCCTTTAGGGAAACCTGAACTGCACTGTCTGGAGCGAGATTTGAACTTCCGTCCTCCCGAATACGAGTCCAGTGTCCTACCACTGCGCCATTTCGACTCGCCCAAAACAAAAAAAAGTATACACTAATAACAAGGAAATTAGTTCTTCTTTCTTCTTTAATATCCTATCAGAAGTGAAATTAGTGTAGGCCGTGCAGATTAGATGAGAAAAATGGTTCAAATGGCTCTGAGCACTATGGGACTCAACTGCTGAAATCGTTAGTCCCCTAGAACTTAGAACTAGTTAAACCTAACTAACCTAAGGACATCACAAACATCCATGCCCGAGGCAGGATTCGAACCTGCGACCGTAGCGGTCTTGCGGTTCCAGACTGCAGCGCCTTTAACCGCACGGCCACTTCGGCCAGCTTAGATGAGAAGAAATGCTTCGCGATGTTATTTATGGGGCCCTTCGTGACAGCCAGAGTTATTTGAGGCACCATAGACACGTAACACTTAAATCAGCATGACGAAATAAGTGCTCCAACTGAGCTACTGGATAGGGCTCATTCAGGAAGGCTCCCTTGCAGTCCTTGAGTAAGCGCAAAACCCAAAGAGACGAAGTTACTTCTTGGTGGTAGGAAGGAGGGAGAAGGGAACTTTCCACTGTGAAGGTATAACAAAAATACATCAATCCGTACGTGTCCCTCAGTTCCTCCCCCCCCCCCCCCTCCCGTTTCTCTCTCTCTCTCTTTCTCTCTCTCTCTCTCTCTCTCTCTCCATCAAAAGCTCGAGGTATTTCCGCTTTTATAGTATCCTCTAACCTGTGAGCCAGCTAACCCCCCCCCCCCCCCCCCACCAGTTTTCTGCACCCCGGCGATACTTGATACCATTATGTGATCGAAAGTCACGTTAAGAACTGAAAACAGTTCTTGGAACAACCGAGAATATAACCTCGAGCATTCTTTATTATTGTTTGACATTTATGTGCATTAGCATTTTATCCACGAATTATTATGAACTTGCACTACAATGTAATCGGGAGATTATTTGCTTTGCATTTTTAACAAGGCACATACCCTCGCTCCAAACGATATACGCCGCTCAACGAAACAGATGAGCAAACAGAATGTTCTCAGTGCTCGACAGCCACTCTTTTGCATTAAGATTAGTGATGACATAGTTCACTTACTGCCATTTTTCCAATCCTGTTTTAGCTTCCTCTCACTAATTCTGAGTTCAGGCACTATGTTTCTTTATAGAATGTTTGTCTACGAGCTTTCCACGTATGTCATTCAAATTTTCATGCCATCATCTTCAGTCAGTTCCATCAATTGGTGGTGTAGCCTTTTTGAGTTGGCGTCCAACATAGGGTCTCTGCAAGTTCCATTTCTGCCGATCTTGAGCTTCCCGCTGTCAGTTCACTCCGGCTGTCTATATTAAGTCTCTGTCTCATCTGTCCGGTGTTTTTTTTTTTTTTTTTTTTGGTTTATTGGGCTCCAGTCTAGTACTTCTTTCGACCACCTGCCAACTTTTCTTAGAGCGACATGAGCAGCCCACTGCCATTCCAAGGTATTCACTCATTCCATTATATCGATGACCTTTTTATCTGCCTAATGTCAACTGTTTTCTTTCTGACTTTCTCTGTGTAGCCCAATGTTGATCTTTCCATTCCTCTTTGGGCTACTGTTTACTGCTCGTTTCTTGACAATGGACTCATTTACGGTAATGTCCATGCCTCACAGCCAGAAGTTACTACTGGCAGTATACGTTGGTCAAAAACTGTTTTCTTCAGCTCAGTCGATGTCTTGGGCCTCAAAAATGACGAGTATCTTCCATAAGCTTGCAGCCTAATTTAATACGTCAAAATATTTCTGGTTACAAATCTCCTTTCATATTTAGCAGTTGGCACAGATGTCATATTCTGTGACCCTCGGAAATTGCATACTCCCAAAAGATATATTTCACTCCGGTGTCCATTCATCCATCATGATCTTGGTTTTATCACATTTCATTTTTAGGCAACTTCAGAGCAGAATGACGCAAGTTCATTAACCAGTATTTGGAGTCCTTTGTACTGTTTGCAGATAGTACAATGTCATCAGCGACCTCAGGTTACTTAATCTCTTTCCCAGAATTTGGATTCACTTTGTTTTCCAATCTAATTCAGCCATTGCTTTTTTGAGGACTGCTGAAAATAATTTTGGAGATACAGAATCGCCTTGTTTTACGCAGCATTCGATGGGAAATTCATTGGTTTCTTCAACTTCATTCACAAACGCTGTTGTGGTTTTGTATATGTTGTATAAAGCTGTTCTATTCCTTGTTCTGTTAGAGCCTCAAACACAACTGGGTGACTGATCGAACTGAACGGGCTCTCAGAATCTATGAAGGCACGATAAAGAGGTAGATGTCCTCATTTATTCTACTAATTGTACTAAACCCTGCACGAAACCAAGCTTGTTTAATGAGCTGGACCAGGTCAAGTGTAGTGCTCAATCTGGTGGTCAAAATGCTAGAAAAACTTTGTACAGTATGGGTAGGAGGCTGATTGGGCGATAGTTCTTTGCATTTTTTAGTAATTACCTATACACTCCTGGAAATTGAAATAAGAACACCGTGAATTCATTGTCCCAGGAAGGGGAAACTTTATTGACACATTCCTGGGGTCAGATACATCACATGATCACACTGACAGAACCACAGGCACATAGACACAGGCAACAGAGCATGCACAATGTCGGCACTAGTACAGTGTATATCCACCTTTCGCAGCAATGCAGGCTGCTATTCTCCCATGGAGACGATCGTAGAGATGCTGGATGTAGTCCTGTGGAACGGCTTGCCATGCCATTTCCACCTGGCGCCTCAGTTGGACCAGCGTTCGTGCTGGACGTGCAGACCGCGTGAGACGACGCTTCATCCAGTCCCAAACATGCTCAATGAGGGACAGATCCGGAGATCTTGCTGGCCAGGGTAGTTGACTTACACCTTCTAGAGCTCGTTGGGTGGCACGGGATACATGCGGACGTGCATTGTCCTGTTGGAACAGCAAGTTCCCTTGCCGGTCTAGGAATGGTAGAACGATGGGTTCGATGACGGTTTGGATGTACCGTGCACTATTCAGTGTCCCCTCGACGATCACCAGTGGTGTACGGCCAGTGTAGGAGATCGCTCCCCACACCATGATGCCGGGTGTTGGCCCTGTGTGCCTCGGTCGTATGCAGTCCTGATTGTGGCGCTCACCTGCACGGCGCCAAACACGCATACTACCATCATTGGCACCAAGGCAGAAGCGACTCTCATCGCTGAAGACGACACGCCTCCATTCGTCCCTCCATTCACGCCTGTCGCGACACCACTGGAGGCGGGCTGCACGATGTTGGGGCGTGAGCGGAAGACGGCCTAACGGTGTGCGGGACCGTAGCCCAGCTTCATGGAGACGGTTGCGAATGGTCCTCGCCGATACCCCAGGAGCAACAGTGTCCCTAATTTGCTGGGAAGTGGCGGTGCGGTCCCCTACGGCACTGCGTAGGATCCTACGGTCTTGGCGTGCATCCGTGCGTCACTGCGGTCCGGTCCCAGGTCGACGGGCACGTGCACCTTCCGCCGACCACTGGCGACAACATCGATGTACTGTGGAGACCTCACGCCCCACGTGTTGAGCAATTCGGCGGTACGTCCACCCGGCCTCCCGCATGCCCACTATACGCCCTCGCTCAAAGTCCGTCAACTGCACATGCGGTTCACGTCCACGCTGTCGCGGCATGCTACCAGTGTTAAAGACTGCGATGGAGCTCCGTATGCCACGGCAAACTGGCTGACACTGACGGCGGCGGTGCACAAATGCTGCGCAGCTAGCGCCATTCGACGGCCAACACCGCGGTTCCTGGTGTGTCCGCTGTGCCGTGCGTGTGATCATTGCTTGTACAGCCCTCTCGCAGTGTCCGGAGCAAGTATGGTGGGTCTGACACACCGGTGTCAATGTGTTCTTTTTTCCATTTCCAGGAGTGTATATTAGGATTATTTGACTTTATTCCAATCTCTTGGTAATTTTCCTCTGTACAGACAGTTCGCCGGCCGGAGTGGCCGAGCGGTTCTAGGCGCTACAGTCTGTAACTGCGCGACCGCTACGGTCGCAGGTTCGAATCCTGCCTCGGGCATGGATGTGTGTGATGTCCTTGGGTTAGTTAGGTAGGTTTAAGTAGTTCTAAGTTCTAGGGGACTTATGACCTCAGCAGTTGAGTCCCATAGTGCTCAGAGGCATTTGAACCATTTTTTTTTTTTTTTACAGACAGTTCAAAAATATTTTAGCTAAATACTTTATAGATTCGTCATTCATCAGCTTTAAAATATCGACTGGAGATCGCCACTACCTGGATCGGTTCCTTTTTTTTCATATTTGTCTATAGTATGTTTGACTTCAGAGAGGAGTATTTCTGGGATTTGGGAAACAGAGGCGTCCACTTCGCCTAGGACTGAGATATCATCATTGACTTTACTGTACAGGTTACTATAAAAATTATCAATATATTCGACCATTTCTTTCTTATCTGTAATTCGGCCTTGGGCTGTATCTAACGCTATTAGCTGATTCTTTCACGTTATACGTTTCCACTTGGCTATCTTTAAACTAGTTTTATTTTCAAGACTGACTTTTAGCGTATATTCTTCATGCTTCTTGATGTCATCTTTCATGCTCTTTGTCAGAGACTTGCACACTTCTGTGTATTGTGTATTTTTATTGTATGTTTCTACATTCATTTTTCCTCTCTTGTCCATCAAGCTTATCGTTTTATTTGTCAGCGTCTGTTGTTGGGTTTGAGATTTGCACAAGCCATCCACTTCTTCAGCTGTTGTGATTAGTATCTTTGTTACTGTTTCTGTTTCACAGTCTTTTAATTTTTCTTTAATTCTTTCTTGAAATTCCTTTCTTCGAGATTTTTGAAAGTTTTTCATCTTTTGTATTCAATTCAGATCTTGCTCTTATTCATCGATGGTCACTATTTCTATCGAACCTGTACAGCGCAGAGCCAGCTTTAACGCTTTTGAGGTCTTTTGGTAAGAATGAAGTTATTTCATTTTTCACTTTAATGTTAGGACCCCTCCAAGTCCATTTGCGACTGGAATGCTTCTTGAAGAACGTATTCATAATAGGTATGTTGATGCATTCTACAAATTGAACCAGTCTCTTATCTCTGGCATTTCTCTGATCTATTCCATATTTGCCAATAACTGAATCACCTCCCTTGTACATTCCAGCTTCGGCATTAAAGTCACCAGTTATAATTTTATAATAGCTGTCTCTTCCTTTTTCACAGGTTTCTTTCAGGCACTTAGAGAAGGATTCTATCCCCTCATCCGAGTGAAGGTGCATATGCTTGAATTACTTGGATTTTATACCTTTTTGATATTTTGATGACCAAACGCGTAATTCTACTTGAAGTTCGAAGTTCCTTCTAATGCTGCTGTCTGGTCTACTATAGTTTTGTTTACAAAAAACCCGATTCCATTTAGTTTTCCATTTGGTTCTCCACCGTAATAGAAGAGATTTCCCGAAAACAGTCGATGGCAGTTTTCACCTTTACGACGTACTTCACTTAAGCCAACAATGCTCCAGTTATTTTTTCTAAATCCTCTTCCATTTCCGTCAATCTGTCGTCTCCCACTAGTGAACGACAATACATGTGCGTATTTGAAAGTATTGCTTCTCTCTTTTTGTAGACTTAGGATTCTGTGGCACTAAGGTAGCTTCCACCCGGAGATCCGAACGTGGGGCTAATTTAACTCCGGAACATTTTACCTTCCTGTCGCACATTATGAGTCACAGGTGAGAAGCATAATCGCCACGCTTGCTTGGCGATTTGATATTCAAGACCGCCCCTAACGAGGAGTACAGACGCCTTGGGCTGGTAGCTTCCCTGGAGTACAGACGCCGCCCATGCTGTACTTTTGTTCCGCCCAGGGTATTTCATTTCCTCGGTGCCATCCATATCTGAGAGGGTTTCCCCGATCCGCCCGTGGGGTGGCGCCCTTTGAGGGCTAGCAGCACTTTTGTAGGTTAGCATTTCCCAATAGCGCGTCGCGACTTTTTATTCCGTGGCACAGAACTATGGAGTGTGGCGCGGAGCATTAATAACTTATAATGTTTCTAGGCAGTTTGAATAAGTTAGCGCCTGCAACGGTGGCCAACTCTCAATTCAGCTTGCCGGTGTCTCAAACGATGGTTGGAACCTTGCATCGAGATTACGTTACTCTTCCCAGTCAGTGAAAACAACAATAAGAACACCCTTGTCAGTTAGTCAGTTTCAGTGCATACACGGCGTTGGTAGGTAGGGTCCAACAATTTTATGGCGGAATGGTCTTTGCTTGTCAAGTGAATGAAGTCAACCCTGACGGATAGTTTCAGTGTCCTGAGTATGTTGATTGTACTCGTCACATAATGGTTCAGAAATCAAACTGCATAGCTTCTGTTAATGCTTACATTAAAGAAATAAAATTTTACTACACATAACCTACACATACCACGGCAAACTCCCGATTATCTGGGTTAATAAGGTCCCGAGAGTTCATGGATAACCGAAAATCACGGATAGTCTGCTTTACTTATGGTTTACCTGTCGGAAACTGACAGCTTATTTACAAAATGACTCTTTAAACACAGTGATTTTCACAGCTCGTGGTCTAGCGTTTAGCGTTGTTGCCCCTAGATCTCTGTGTGCCGGATTTGATTCCTGGCCAGGTCGCAGAATTACTTCGCTAAGAGACTGGATGCTTGTGTTGTCTTAATTATTTCATCTGATATTCATCGACGCGAAAGTTACCGAAGTGGCTTTGATTGGAAATACGATAATTTGCTTTCAGTTCACTTTTGGAAAATAATCGTCCAGTTTTTTCTGTTTCTCTTTTATATTCACATTTTTCCTGACAATGTTCTCATTTTTCGGAGTATCAAAACATCGGTAAAGACATGTACACGGAACTGTTAACAACAGATCAACACATTTCGGTGGCTCGGCGTTCGTGATAACGTGTTCCTCAAAATGACTCTAAGCACTATGTGACTTAACATCTGAGGTCATCAGTCCCCTAGACTCAGAACTACTTAAACCTAACTAACCTAAGGACATCACACATATCCATGCCCAAGGCAGGACTCGAACCTGCGACCGTAGCAGCAGCGCGGTTCCGGACTGAAGCGCCTAGAACCGCTCGGCGGCCGACCCGTGTTCCTCGATCACTTCATTTCCGTTCTCTTAATGTATCCTTTTTTATATTCGGCAACTTCCCAATTATCAAGGTACAGATTGACATCAGAATAAAACATGAATCACATGAATGGGCTAATCTAAACGAAAATAATAGTGCTAATCGTAACTGAATACTGTAAACACCTTTTTTTTTCACAATTGCTGGACGATGCACGGATAACCCGCCATCAGGGTAATTCTCTACTTGCGGGAAATGGAGATAAAGTAATTAAAAAAATATGAGTACATGTTACTTAATAGGGAACCCGCAGGTCATCAAATACCAAAAAAGATCGTTTAGAGAAAAAAATCATGTAGAAGAAAATTTTTGCACAGTGCTAGGAGGAATTGTCTTGAATAACATGCTAAAAATCCAGACCGGTGGGGTGTGAGCGAGGGTGCGCGGGTTGGTTTAAAGGTTGTTTTTTTATGTATTCCCTAATAACTCGGAAACCGCGGTTTCTAGTGAAAATATTTCCTAGTAAAAAAGTAAATTACATTAAATTTTCTATGAAAATGGTCCTACTCATTTTTTTTGTTTTAGAAGTAATAGTTTCCGCGATCAGAGGATGGAAAAATCGCAGGTTCTTAAAAATATTGGTGTAACGATATAAAATTAATGTTTATCTTTAAAATATCTCAGCTAATTACAAATATTAAATGTGTGTAGCACTCCTAAGTGCAGTAGGGCCGTATTAAGGGATAAACTGTGTTCCAAGGATGTAACAGGATGGAGGGGGGAGATGTGTGGGGTAGAAGCACAAGGGAAAGTAGGTCACTATATTGTGGTCACGCACTTCCCTCCTTCACAGGTCTGCAAACTGACGACAGCAGTCTCCGACATGCCTTGCTTGACTTCTACATAACTTTGTGAAACACCCTGTAGTGGCTGCTTGTAACGGTGCAGTAGACAGAGAGGGGAACCACCTGCTCGGCTTTCAGTTTGCAAGACGTGCTTCTACCGCACACATCCCCCCCCCCCCCCCCCACCCTACGCTCTGTTGCATCCCTTGAATACAATTTATCCGTAAGTACGGCTCATAGAAGTGGTACATTTAGCACTCGTTTTTAACAAACATATTTTAAAGATAAACACTGATTCTATACCGTTAGAACAATATTTTTAATAATCTGCGCCGGCCGTTGTGACCGAGCGGTTCTAGGTGCTTCAGTCCGGAACCGCGCTGCTGCTACAGGTTCGAATCCTGCCTCAGGCATGGATGTGTGTGATTCCTTAGGTTAGTTAGGTTTAAGTAGTTCTAAGTCCAGGGGACTGATGACCTCAGATGTTAAGTCCCATAGTGCTTAGAGACATTCGAATCTGCGATTTTTGCATTCCCTGAACGCGGAAACTATTACTCCAACAAAAAAATGAGTGGGATCTGTTTTGTAGGAAATTTAATGTAATTTGATTTTGTACTGGGTGATATTTTCGATAGATGCCGCCGTTTTCGAGTTATTCGACAAAAACATAAGAAGTGATCTTTAAACCCAATCGTTCACAGGGTTTTAGTATGTTGTTCACGATACACTCTTCTAACACTGAGCAAAAATTTTGCGACTGCAAGATATTTTCTCCTAATTTTCCTTCGTTGACTGGACTATATGTGTTCAGGAGCAGTTAGTGCGACGCCAAATAATAAGATGCTGAGTGAATTGCAGCGGGGGCTGCACCAGACACCCGACGGCGCGGACGCTCTCACAAACCACGCGACGGCTTCTGTAATGGGATGTTCACGGTCACAGCGCGGCGGAACAAGGCTTGTGAGGTGTCGCGTGGGCGGTGAGTCTGGACGCCTGCGCGTGACGCCAGAGTGCTGTGGCCGGCCATTGTCACGTGACCGAAGCTCTCACGTGAGAATGGAGCTCTGGCACCAGCGCTTTGCGTCTCCACTTGCATTCCACTCGTCTTTGGACCAAGACAGGCGTGACGCATGTGCCAAGACACAGAAGTCGTGTTCTGCAAGGATATGATATGATATGCTGACCATTAAAATAACAACACCATGAAGGCGGCGAGTAACGAACGTCAAATTGGCATGGAGTCTCCTACAGTTATGAGACAACTGTCTGGTTTTAACAACCGTTTGGCCAGTCTTTTTTTCGTCCAGTTGATTTCTTCAGCCGAATGAAACTAGTATCTGCTGCCAGGTCAGCTATGTGAATATTTTCATTCACTCTCCTGGTTTGAGTGGTTTCACTAATGTGAGACGGACCGAATGATACTATTTTCGTTCAGTCTCCAAGTTTGATTGATTTCATATACAGTATTATACTATTTCAGCCTGTTCGGTTATGAAGAACCATGACTAGGTTTGCCAACTTTTTTGGAGACAAATAACTTATTTCAAGAAGGGGTGAATAAAAGGTCTACCGGTATTACTAAAAATGAAGTATTTTCAAAAGTTACGTACCGGTATTTATTTACTTAAATACGAATAGTTTATATTTCTGGCATTACATATGAATTTTAAGAGGTTAACAACTGGAGCTCTATAAAAATTTATGATGAACACTACCTTTTTATTTAAAGTTGTTGAAGCTATGTGTCTGTCTTTTCGCTGGTTCGCACCCGTCGCAGATCATTCTATTTCAGTTAAGTGCTGAGGTGACGTGATCAGAAAGCTTATAACGTTCTGTGTTTTTAATTGATTGGTGACTTAATCACTTGCTTTTGAAGTATATTTTTCGCCGGAAATACTTGTCAGCATTCGTTAATTTTGTTCAGTTAATATAGAGTCATAATATAAAACATCCTTCCAGGTCCTGTATATCGTGCTGAATTTATCTTGAGGATAACTTTTTATCCAGTCATTATTTCTTCCATTCTCACGGCTCTGAGCGTTTCAGCATTCCGACTCAGACAAAAAGTCTACTACAATGTAAAGAGACTGCCCATTCATAAACATGGACGAAAAACGAACTAAAAATTGGTTATTGGCACTCAATGAAAAGCAAATTTTTCAACAGTGACGACGGTAGAGTGCAGTCAACAATAATGATTTAATAAGGGCAAAACCATCGAATGTTAAGAACTGTGACGACCATTTCCATTTGGCTGCTCTCACACTCGAAAGAAATGAATCAATAATAATCATGCGGACACGAAATACAACTGATTGAAACGACTGTTTTCATCTGGTTTCTCTCACAAACTGGTTTCACTCGAAAGACAGAATGAATAATTCAACCGACGCGTAAAACTGCAACCAGATGAGTCAACTGTTTTCCAACAACTAACTGAATCGATTGTTTTGGCTCGGTTGTTCACATCACTTGTGTACTCTGAGTCGAATTCAGGATTTTGGCCTTTGGTATTTGGGGGGGCCTGAGCTCATAGAAGTTTTTTATTACCGAACCGTCTCCAAATTCTCTACAGCAGTGGTCGTCGACACTGACGTCTGTAGTGGCACCTCGGATCGCATATGAACCCCGAAAGACTAGCTATAGTAAGTGCGCGGTGAGTTGGCCAAAGACAAAAACTGAATGTAAGAAGTCGGCTTCATTCAGAAAGCCCCATGTTGACCATGGTCTTTTTCACATTGCTACCACGCTCAGCGATATCACAGTTGCGACACTTGAGTTGCATGTTGAACTGTTGTTGGTTTTACTACACTACTGGCCATTAAAATTGCTACACCAAGAAGAAATGCAGATGATAAATGGGTATTCATTGGACAAATACATTATATTAGAACTGACATGTGATTACATTTTCACGCAATTTGGGTGCATAGATCCAGAGAAATCAGTACCCAGAACAACCACGTCTAGCCGTAATAACGGCCTTGATACGCCTGGGCATTGAGTCAAACAGAGCTTGGATAGCGTGTACAGGTACAGCTGCCCATGCAGCTTCAACACGATACCACAGTTCATCAAGAGAAGTGACTGGCGTATTGTGACGAGCCAATTGCTCGGCCACCATTGACCAGACGTTTTCAATTGGTGAGAAATCTGGAGAATGTGCTGGCCAGGGCAGCAGTCGGACATTTTCTGTATCTAGAAAGGCCCGTAGAGGACCTGCAACATGCGGTAGTGCATTAACCTGCTGAAATGTAGGGTTTCGCAGGGATCGAATGTAGGGTAGAACCACGGGTCCTAACATATGTGAAATGTAGCGTCCACTGTTCAAAGTGCTGTCAATGCGAACAACAGGTGACCGAGACGTGTAACCAATGGTACCCCATACCATCACACCGGGTGATACACACTTCCATTGTGCGTTCACCATGATGTCGCCAAACACGGATGCAACCATCATGATGCTGTAAACAGAACCTGGATCCATCCGAAAAAATGATGTTTTGCCATTCGTGCGCCCAGGTTCGTCGTTGAGTACACCATCACAGGCGCTCCTGTCTGTGATGCAGCGTCAAGGGTAACCGCAGCCTTGGTCTCCGAGCTGGTAGTCTATGCTGCTGCAAACGTCGTCGAACTGTTCGTGCAGATGGTTGTCGTCGTGCAAACGTCCCCCCATCTGTTGACTCAGGGATCGAGACGTGGCTGCACGATCCGTTACAGCCATGCGAATAAGATGCCTGTCATCTCGACTGCTAGTGATACGAGGCCATTGGGATCCGGCGCGGAGTTCCGTATTACCCTCCTGAAACCACCGATTCCATATTCTGCTAACAGTCATTGGATCTCGACCAACGCGAGCAGCAATGTCGCGATACGATAACCCGCAATCGCGATAGGCTACAATCCGACCTTTATCAAAGTCGGAAACGTGATGGTACGCATTTCTCCTCGTTACACGAGGCATCACGACAACGTTTCACCAGACAGCGCCGGTCAACTGCTCTTTGTGTATGAGAAATCGGTTGGAAACTTTTCTCATGTCAGCACGTTGTAGGTGTCGCCACCGGAACCAACCTTGTGTGAATGCTCTGAAGAGCTAATCATTTGCATATTACAGCATCTTCTTCCTGTCGGTTAAATTTCGCGTCTGTAGCACGTCATCTTCGTGGTGTAGCAATTTTAATATTCAGTAGTGTATGTCTACGAATGACTCTGATGAAATGTGGTATTTATACTCTATTTAAATGCACTATTCAATATGAGATACTACCGCAAAAGTTAGGTAAATGAGTTAATTGCCAGTTTTCTTCTCCGCATTGCATTGGATTGCAACAGCCTGAAATAATTTAATGTCCTTTTCCGCATTTGGAAATGACTGTAACTGTGATAGACATTCAGGAATCCATGTTACT
This sequence comes from Schistocerca americana, assembly GCF_021461395.2. Taxonomy (NCBI): domain Eukaryota; kingdom Metazoa; phylum Arthropoda; class Insecta; order Orthoptera; family Acrididae; genus Schistocerca; species Schistocerca americana. The sequence continues at coordinate 290,318,975 of NC_060122.1, forward strand.
TCCGTGACAAAATTTATACCACAACAGGTGATCGACAGGAATCGCGCGCCCATGAGTTGTCAGTACTGGAAGACAGACCATAAAACATCCCACCTCCGACTTCCACCTCGTCCACAGTGGCCGCGCTACTTATCCCAAGGCCCCTGAGGTATGCGACCCACTTTACTTAGTTCACGGACGAATTCACCAACGTCTATTAAAATTAAGCACTTCGTTAAATATTACTGTCCCTGTAAGCATTTTTTGTTCGCCATTAAGCAGGAAAACTATTATTATAATACCAACTACAATAGCGCGAAAATTTTCGATACTGTTAAGCCTGAAAACTATGTTTTTCGGCGGGGGGTTAAGAAGAAGACGATGTGGTTTGTGGGAGGGAATTTAGTTTTATAGCCCCCCTACCCTTATCCTTTGGATTCACCTCTGAGTGTACTACATGCCTGGATCTGCAAATCATTAGTATCTCACTTCAACAGTGCAAATTAGGTAGGAGTGAGGCCATCTACATTTTCAATTTGAAGGAAAGATATTGATGCATTGGTCAGTACCCCTTGACTCATACTAATGTGGTATCAATGGATCCAGTAGAGCCATACTCACTGCCCAGCAGGACCTCAGCTGCTCCATACAACTAGTGTGTGAGAGGGCAGACACACTGTTCACTCAGCCATGCAGGATCATACAGCCAGTTCACATAGGTTTGCAGCTAGACTAGTATCAACATGGACAGTATGGTGATTTCTGCAACCCTACATACAATCAGTGTGATGACCACTCCTGCAGCTTCCCTTGATGCAGCAGCAAAGAGATTCAGGCCAAAAGTGGATGTAGAAATGGCAGCACCTTGTCTTTAGAGTCCCATTTCAGCATACAGGCATCACAGGGGACATATCAATGTGTGAAGGCTTTGAGGAGAATAAACATTGCCAGATTCCATTTGTCATCATCATCATACAAGTTTCCCACCTTGTGGGAGGGTATGGGTTGCCATTAGGTACAAGACAAAATCATCTCTGGTTCATAAAGCTGGTAATCTGGGCTGAAAACATTCTATTTATGACAACTTCAGCCCAGTGTCTATGCCATATCTTCCAGGTATCCATTATGTTGTCTTTCAACGAGAAAATGCAAGACAGCATGTTGCCCATACTGTTATGACCTACCTTGAAACAGAGGGTGTTCAACTGTTGCACTAACCAGTATGTTCTGCAGATCTCTCATCCCATGAAAACAGCTGGCCACGAGTTGCCAAGAGACTGGCATGCCACCACTAACTGTTCATTATAACTGATGAAGCCTGCATAGAGTTGAAGCAGCATGGAGTGACACACCTGCATCCGTCATCCAAGCTGACTTCAACGTGGTGCCCAGTTGGGTAAAAGCCACTGTTGCTGCCAGAAGTGGCAGCTCTGTGTACTATATTATACACCCTATATTCCCTCAAATTGCCTGCAAATTTAATAATGTTCCCCCCTCCTGCTGTGGTATACTGTTTCCAGGTTTGTGGAGTTTAGTTGTCAGAGATACTCAGTGGAAATGTTTAAAATGGTTTCTTCCAAAAAAGTGACATTTAAGCATTATAAAAGTATGCATAAATATTTATGAAAAATTAACATATTTATGTATGTTAATTTTAATTATACAAATGAAATGATAGTTCATCAGCTGCATAAAGATTGATTTTTATATAAATTTACTTTTTAAACTTGTGTGAAGAGGTCGATATTTGCAGGTATAGTAGATTTCCAAATATATATTAGGCTTCATTGCATCACAATATGCACAGTAAGTAAAATTTGTTATTTGCTATCCTTCCATGCGCCACTGTTTTAAGGGTTGCCATGCACTATCTGAGTGTCCTGATTGACGTTTTCTATGGTCTCTCTAAATCATGACAGTTGATCCTGGGATAGCTCCTGTGGTAAGGCGAAGACTGGATCTTTGTTTTCTGCTATACAATTCAGAAAACGCTTGATTTCTAACCTCAACATCGAACAGATGTTTAAGACTTATCTTCCGTTTTTTAATACAAAAATGCTTATTTTGCAAATGACAGATGACAATTTGCAGATTACAATATCTATGTTTACAAGCATACTCTAAACCATAGTGAAGTGTATGGCAGAGGGTACTTCCCATTGTGCCACGTGTTAGATTTCCTTCCCACTTCATTTGTATATGATGTACTGAAGAATGACTGCTTAAAGGTTACTATGTGCACTGAATGTAGTTTAATCTCTCTATAGGAGCTGTGCACAGGTGACAGTGGTCTATTCCTAGATTCATTACTTAATATTGAGTCTTGAAATTTTCATAAATACTTTTTCGGCATAGCTGGTGTGTATCATGAAGTCTCTGTCAATTCAGATTTTTCAGCAAGTCTGTGGTGCTCTCCCACGATCCAAACAAATCTGCAACAATTCATGCTGCCATTCTTTGTACAAATCAATAACCTGGTTAGTCCTATTTGCTATGGATCCCACACACTTGAGTAATAGTCTAGGATGGGCCACACGAGGGTATTATAAACAATCCGCTTTGTATGGTGATCAACGAACTGAACCAATGAAATGAGATCTGCCACTTTCTTTACCTGTGACTGAGCTTATATAACAATTTCATTTCATATTTCTACAAACTGTTACACCGAGATTTTTGTTTAAGTACACTGATTACCGTAGAGGCTTACTGATGTTGTAGCCATTGGATACTTCATTTTACTTGTTTATGAAGTACCCAGTTTAAGGTTTCTGAACACTTAAAGCACATTGACAATTTTTGTTTCTCTTTGAAATCTCAAGATCCCACTGAATATTTTTTTCATATTTTTTCAGACAGTATGTAGAAAATTGCGTCATGTGCATAAAATTTGAGATTACTATTAATATTATGTGCAAGGTCATTAATAGGACTTGAATTTTTGTGAAAGGGTGTATATTTTATGGTAAGACTGACATGTTCCTCAAATACATAAAATGCTTGTTACATAAAAACCAACCGAATTACTGAGATTTATTATGTCATATTTATAGATATAAGGCCATTTTTCTCTGATACAGCATATTTTAGTAAGTAAATGGTCATCTTCATTATATTTTCACTGTTTAAAGAAGTAAATAACTTTTCTCATGCAATTTCTTTCTCTGTGTTACAATCCTCAGACTGCACACCTCATTTTGTTTCCTGGAAAATGGCTAATAACTGCATTCCTCTCCTACTTTGTTTGAGTTCACAATAAAGATTTCACCATTGTGGAACAGTCAGATTGTGTAGCCTGTTGTTATTCGATGAGCAGGTAGTTTTTCAAGCCTTGCTGAACCATGGGCTACAGAGAAGTGTCTCATTGTGTCATTCAATCTTGATGACATCAGAAATGTGTCCATTATAGTTCAGAGAAAATGCCTAAAGTGGAACAAAGTATTCAAATAAAATTACAACAGTTCATGTCTCGATCTCATGAAAAGGTATTTTTGACTGATGATAAGATACTGTATTGTAAACTGTGAGATCTAAGAGTAACTGCAGAAAAGTCATTTAATGTTCAGAACCATGTGACAACAGAAAAACGCTAACACAGCATAGAGTGCAACATATTGAAAATGGAAAAACACTACCGCAAGTGCTCGTAGGGTAACTCCACCAGTCTTATCCTCAATTCCGTGAAGAACTTTGTATAAATTTCCTTTGTGTTGACATTCTCATAAGTAAACTGAACCATCTAAAATTTCATTTAGTTCTTAGCTAATACCCAGACCAATCTCTTCCTGATTCTCCTTCAGTAAGGAGGATTATGTCAGCCAAACCTATGAAAAAAGAATGCTACAAATCAGACTACAGGCTGTAAATAAAAATATATGGATATCAATTGATGAAACCACAGACTCTTTGGGAAGATAAATTTTTCCACCATTAGTAGTAACTTATTTAACAGACCTATGGGTGCCATAGGGCCTGAAGATATGAAGTGTGACAATGTAATACTCTTCATAACAGATGCTATGCCTTATATGGTGAAAGCTGGTGGTTCACTAAAACCATTATACAGTAAAATAGTGTATGTGATTTATTCAGCTCACACCTTACATATAGTTGCAGAGGATATTTGTAGTAAATTCAGTGATTTACATAACTTTAATGAGTGTGTCAAAAAGATATTTTTGAATCCCTTTCATGAGCTGCAGCATTTAAGTTACTAGCTCCTGACTTTTTTTTTACCACCACATCATGTTCTGACAAGACAGGGGTTCTGGATTGATGCCTGCAAGTATTAATCTAAAGTTGTGAAAAGCATAATTGATTAAGCTGCTGCAATTAGACTAACCATAGAATTAATGTTTAATGCTAAAATTTCAGGACAACTTTTATACATAAAATCAAATTTTAGATTTATTCCTGCTGCTATAACTGTTTTGGAGCAATCAGTAGTAGTACCACTAATGAAGCATATGGAACAAGTACACATAAAAAACCAGTGAATAAATTACAAGCTGTGTGTGGTTAAGGGGGAAAGAAGTATCAAAGAAAATGGAAAAGGTGTTAAAAAAACTAAGGGCATCATATTCTGTGTTCCATTTCTGTGATTTTGATGGGTGAAAGGTTCTCACTTAATTATTTATAAGCAGATTTTAATGATATTGTCCATTTTAAATATGCTTCTTTTGTGTCAGCCAAAGTAGAAAGAAGTTTTTTGGAGGACAAGGCTTTGTGCCTGACAATAGGAAATCTTTTTTATTTCAGAATTTGTAAACAGGTTTCATTGCATATTGCAACTCAGAACTCAACAAACTGAAGTAAAAACGAGGATGTAAAATAACACCACATCGTAGGCTAACTGTGTCCTGGTAACATTAACAAAAATCATACTATAACATCAAATTTCATAGATAAGCTTGCTTCTCATGTGCATTTTACTCTCAAATAAATAGCTCATTACCATAATCTGACTTAGTAATTTATTATATGACAGAAATTTTACCTCAGTTTAATACTGTTAGGTCATATTTTTATGTTATTTTGCATATTTTTGTAAATTTTTGATCATAACAACATATTTTTTGGGGCAGATTATGGTGATTTCTGGGTCATAAAAGCCCTAGCCCTAGTCGTTAATTTACAATATGTAATTACAATAAGACTGAACACACTTCTCTACAGCATGCTTGAGGTTACTTGTATACCTGTCAATAACATGCTGCATCCTCTCTAACAGGAAATCTTCTGTCCAGCTTGATACTCCATGTGATTACACATTTGTTAAGACACATTGGGCTGGAACTGACAAGGAACCCCTTGAGTGTGAGGTCGCAAGTTCGATCTTTGGTAAGGTTCAGTTGAAAGTGTGGTATTAACAATCATGAGAGGAAAAATATTAGCTGTTAATGACTCACAAAGTGCACAAGGATGGTGACAGAAAATGAGTGTCCAGGAAGTGCAGAGATCAACCCTCAGAGATCAAAAGTAAAGTGTATTTATTACACTTCACAAAATGGACATTGTTTACATTTAAGAAATGTTCAAAACAAACCATTAACTTCCATCATGAACACCAAATGAAAAATGATGTGCCACATTGATCACAAAGGTCTGCACCATGAACATTGAAGGGAAACTCCTCAGGAGCTGCAAACCACGCAGGACATTCAGCTAGTTACCCACACTTAAAGAAGAATGATATTGGTGTAATGGGGTGATGAGAACTGATGGAATGTGATGGCATGCAACTGAATGTGAAACAGTCTGTTGTGGAGCTTATCATGGAACTGGCTATCCTGTGAGGTGTAACTGCAGATAGTGCAATTATATGTTTCACAGGAACAGATAAAATAAACATCCAGAGGGTGAGTTTGTCCAGTGGTCCCTGGTTATATGAACTGCAACATCACACACTTTTCAGACGGGATAGTTTGCACTAAAAGTGTATAATTTTTATACACAGACCAGGAATTAATAAAAGCAAGTTATTTTTCCAGCTATTGGCCAAATACAGTGCTCATACCATAGTTGTGGTTCTCTTACACCCATTTTCCCACTCTTGCTTGCTATGACAGAAAGATTCCCTATTGCCATTGCAAGATCATGCAAATCAGAAAGAATGTTAGGAGGCAGAGCCCCTCCAAATTCTTGCTGCACAGTAAATAACTGTCCAGCCAATTTACCATTCAGAGTAATGTATATTAATGTGTTAAGGCATTAATGGTAGCTGATCTTGATAGAACTCTCTTGGTAACTCTAATTTCCATTGTTTCTTTCATATGCATTTCCTCTCCAAATCTGGATGCTCGGAGTTGAAAACAAATTCATTACTGAATGATGGGATAAGCTTGTTTATCTCATCTACAGCTTTTCAGGCTGATTCCGCAGTTTGCTGTGCTTCATCAAGTTGATGTTTTGTTTGAAATTTCGTTATCTCACATCTTCCAGTTCTGTAACACTGTTTGAAGTTTTGCAACCATTTACTGCTTCCCTTGAAATCACTGTAATCTATGTTGCACACAGTTTGATGTGCATGACATAGTAAATCACTATCATGCACATCCTGTAAAATGTATTGAGCATCCTTGAAATGTGCAAACACCAGTTTTTGTTGCAAGTGCATCTAGCCATACCTTGAATAACTCTAGTTTTTCTTATGCAGTTCATGGTAATATTACTGCAAACTTCTTTGAAATATGTTCATAATTGTGTTTTTACTATGCTGTGGATGATCTTCAATGTACGTAATTATATTTTGTACCTGCTCCTTGATCAAAGACTGTCCTTTAATATATTTCACTAGAGATGGAATTTGTGGCTCCCTGTCCAAGAAGGATGATGAACTACATGGGTGGACATCCGTTTCAATATCACTTTCATTTGTTTAGCATGTATCATTGTCATTGTACTTCTCATGTACATTGTCCGCAGAGTGAAGCATATAGAACACCACACATTCCACTGTCTCATTTTGCAGAAACGATAATATTTCATCTGCCACTTGCTTCTCAACCTGCAAAATTCCTTGAGTTCCTTTCTAATAAAATGTGAACTTGGGCAACTGTTGTTGTAGACATAATACAGTATTTGCTTCATTTATCATTGCCAGTGCTCTGCTCTTTGTTAACACCACTAGTATTGTAGCACTGTTGTGAGTTACTCTTCAACTAAGTAGTTCAATTAAAGTCCGTAGCTCATACTGTGATCACCTTGAGCCCCGCCCCCCTGTTGTCATTAGCAGCCAGTATTGTAGTTATATGATAGTCAATGTGCAGGGTGTCAAATGCAGTAAACGTCATTGCCTTTTGCGATCTTGCACTCAAGGAATTCCTTGTGAGTCAAATGCTTTTCATGAGCAAAGAAATGCTGCTTCCATTTGATTGCCTTAATACCAAAATAAAAGTGTCTGCAAGGAATAATATAATACGAAAACTAAGGAGATCTAACTGAGGTGCACAGCCAGTCACTATTTGGACTTTGGCTTTGGCCTTGTGCTACTCTGCGGGCGAATATACAGTGCCTGTCTGGCATAACTCCTGCCATGCTAGGCACTGGACACTGCTCTGACTGAAACATGCCGCATAATCACTGGGTGCCTGAGACCCACTAAAATGGAGCTGCTGTATCATCTAGCTGGTACAGCTCTGCCTGACATCAGGTGTGAAGCAGCTGCTCAAGCAGAAGGACATAGAGCCTTGACATCTGACACTAACCCATTATTTGGCCATTCGCCAGCACTGTCTCACATGAAGTCCAGAAAAAGTTTTGCAAGGGTCCATGTAAACAACAACAACACAAACCACAGGCTGGACATGTGGAGAAAAAGAGTAGAGACTGCTCCTCTAGGCTGGAGACAACCTAAAGAAGAACTACCTCACAGTGCTAATGAGAGCTGGTGTACCTGGAAGTCCCTCAACAGATTATGAACTGTTGTTGGTCGGTGTAAAGAAACTCTTGAAAAATGGGGATACACTAGAGGACCCTCAACTTGTGAGTGTGGAGAGGAGCAGATGATGTCTCACCTGCACAACTGCCATCTCTGCCTGTCATCATGTACTGATGAAGAGTTGAGGCTAGCCAGTTTTAACGCCTTGGACATTGCCCATTTCTCGGCGAAGAAAATTTAATTAAATGTCTTTTAGTCTATACTTAAGTGTATTTATGAACGTTCATTTATGTACAATTACTTCGAACTGTATGCAAACTGTAATGCTTTGAACATAGCTCACTTTTGGGCAAAAGCAAGTTAATTGTAGATTTCTTTGTCCTTTTTCATGTTTACATGTTAATGTCCATTGTCTACTTACATGTTTTATAACTGTTAATTTCTGTTAATTCCCTTGTAATTGATACCTTTGACACGAATAAAAAAAATTACCTTAATAAACAGTTTTTGGACTGTCATGTGAGAAATATGTGAAATGAGTTTGCCAATTCCAGTATTTCCAGAATCCATTCTTTTTGGCATGGAAGAAGTCATTCTGTCCCACATACCTTGCGGTTACATCAGATTTTACTTTACATCCAACTTAAGCCATATTTCTGTCTGTTTTCATATATGTCGCATACAGTTGTTGATATTTAGTTTGATGAGTTCACTGTAACACTGATGAAAGTGTGTGAAAGTGCATCTTTCTTCATTGGAATGGAAAGTGAATTTCAAATGCTGGTATAACTTCACAATTAACATGGAAAAATTATATATGAAACAAAATAAAAACTAAAGCAAATGGTACATTGTTGTGGTCATATATGATGTCAAGTTATCCATTTATTGGCCAATGAAGTTCACAATACTATGATGAGCAGCCTTCAAATTAAAATCTGTAACTGCGAACACTTCAAATATAGTTGTAATATAACATAGCATATGAACATTGAAAATGAAGATGGTGTCAGTTGTTCACAGCTGACTAAGAAAGAATGAAAGATAAATGTTTAATACCCTGTTGACAATAAGGTCATTAGAGATGGAGCACAAGCTTGGTTTTGGGAAGAATATGAAAGTAAATCAGTTGGGTTTCCTTCAAATGAACTTCCCTGATAACTGTCTTAAGTGATTTAGGCCTTGTTCCATATGTTTTAGTATGTCACTTGAAAAAAGTGTGTGTTGAGTTCCACATGACTGAAGTTTTTTGGAATACCTATATCTGGATGATTGGGCAGGTATTTGACCCCCATCCTCATGAATGTGCATCCAATGTCTTTCACTGACCCATCTCACTCATCACAATTGATTCAAACTAAAATCCTATGATCACTTGAGTCTAAAACATCATGTCTTCGCATTTACCAACCACATGGAAAGGGGGAGCAACAATCCCAGCTTTTCGTCATGCCACTTTTGTGAATAGATTTTACAAGTAATTCATGAGAAAGGTATTTAGTGTGCAGGAGGAGAAGATTCTCTTTTACAAGTTCACACACAGCTTAAAGTTTGTAACAGCCTCAACTCAAGCTGTCAGTTTTTATTGTGTGTTGATATCCCTTAATCTACTTTCTACATTTTGCCTCTTATGGCTACAGTTTCTTCTGGACATAAATGGCTTTCGGGCAGCAAATTCATGTCCTGTGTGGAAGTTGAAACAAACTTCTACTTCCCACAGCTAGATAAAATGAGTTATTGGAAGCAGTCAGAATAACTGATGGACATATTATGTTCATGCTTTGTTATGCTAAGAACCGAATATTTGGCATTTCTTACTCTATTTAAAAGTCCCTTGGTTTTCACATATCCCTTGTGAAAACTTGGTTATCCATGTGGAATGATCATTGTGTTTGGACTGCCACAAATGATTACTGTGATGTACAGCCTCTGACAATAAAGTTTGGTGAATAGTCCTGTAACATTAACGTAGATGAACTATGAACTACAGTTACCATACTGTCCTTCGAAATAGTCACCTCCCATAACTGTGTACCACTGAGCTCTGTGATACAAGTCCTGGAAAGTTTGCACAAAGTCTTCCTTTGGCATGGTGTTCAGAAGCTGTATCACATTTCATTAGGCGTAAGCAATATTGTCAAATCTCTTTCCTTTCAAAGCGACTTTGTGTTGAGGGAATAGGAAGCAGTTCGAGGATTGAGATCCTGCAAGTATGGTGGATGTTCAAGTTGCACCATCCCCTTTTTTGCCAGGAACCTTGTTGTGCACACTGAGGTCGTCCCCTGCATATACATTGCACGAAACAGGTCAGAATTTCAACATACCATGCAATGTTCAACGTTGTTCCCTCATGTAGAAATTCCTTGTGGATACTGCCTTGACTATAAGAAAAGATGACGAGCATTGTTTTGATGCGTAATTTTTCAGCTCTGACCTTTCTCCAATGAGGTGATGTCAGAGAACACCGTTCCATGCTTTGCTGTTTCATTTCAGGGTCGTACCAGATACACCAGGTTTCATCTTCAGTGACAGTACAGTTCAAAAAATTGGGTGTCAAATCCACTGTTTCGGAAAAATCCTATGAAGCCTCTAAACTTGCCTGCTTCTGATTGTCAGTCAATTGATGTGGCACAAGACAACAATACATTTTCCACTTCCTTAACTCCTGGGTATGGATTTGTCGCACGGATTCATGGTTCATCTGCAGTTCATCCGCTATCATGCACACAGTTGATCAGTGGTCGTTCGTCACTGACAGTGGTTGCTGGTTGTCCATTACAGGGATTGTCAGCAACACTTTCCCGGCCTCCTCGAAAATGTGCAAGCCAGTCGTACACACGCTTCATGGACATTGCTTGATCCCCATAAACATGTACCAGCATTGCATGTGTTTCTTTCATTGTCTTGCCAAGCTTAAAAATTTAAATTGATCCTTTGCTCATTCATTCTCCTGTTCTCAGTTCACAACCAATGTACTAAACGAGCACTTCGTCCAACAGGTCTAACACAGAATACATATGATGCTCAACTAAACTATGTCAGGGGCAGGTTGTCAACACTGGCCACTACATAGGTGCAGTGTTGTGAGTCACCAGTGTTGCCCGATTGACCATTCTGACTTCATTCACCAAACTGTATTGTCAGAGGTTGTATTATGTTAAGAAACCATAGAGAGAAACATCAGTGGCACTGTGTCAAATGCTTCTTGGAAGTCAAGAAATACTGTATCTATCTGACTGCCATTATCCACAGCTTTCTGGATGTCCTGTCAAAAAATAGTGAGCTGAGCTTTGCATGACCGATGTTTTTCAGAAGCCATGTTGGAAACCTAAAATGAAATTTTCTGAGGGTTGAAAATATGCATGATCTGATTTTGGTGTAACCATGACTATTAATTATTTATTTTCTAAACATTGATTCTATTTCATTAGTCTCTAATATTTACTGGATCACCAAAACAATCATTTGACATCTAATGTTGGACAAAGGCGTCCTCCAGACTTTTCCAAACCTCCTCCAAACCTTTCCATGCACTGTTGTCTTCACTAATTTGCGTTCATGAAACTCCTGCATATTTTATGACTTACTTTACCCTTTTTCCACTAATATATCATCTCAGCCTCAGTTCATATCTCATTCAAAACACAAACTGATTGAAAACTTTCAGTTTCAGACACATTTTTAACTTTTTTTCATGAAATTAGTTTACTTCATGAGAAAACACCCCATTTAATTTTTACTCTTCTGTTTATTTCATTTTTTCTGCATGCAGTAGAAGTATCCAGCACTATAGTACTCTTATGACCCAGCCATGGGATCGCGTTGTAATCGGGAAGTAGAGCGAGTTGTGAGGGTGGTATCAGGAAGACAGTGTTATCTGTAAATACATTTATTGTCAAGCAAACTTTATAAAGGTTTTAGTTTCTTCAGGGCTGTGTTGGTGGACAGGCTCGAGGCACATGTGCCATGAATGAATGCTGATGCTTCATGAGCATATCATTAGGCCACAGGTCAGTGCCTCAGCCATGTGTAGACCAGGCATCAGTATCAAATGAAGAGGCATGGCCCACTGGATATGCTTTGATGACTTCATCCGGCTCCCATCTCAGCACTCTCAATGATCAGCCCATCCTGCATTCAAATGACATCTACCGATGGTGGTCCAGAATGCTGGTTGTCATGCAGAGAGGCCCGGGTCACCCAGCATTGATCAATCATGACTGTAGCAGGTGTTCATGGGTAGCCAGGAGGCTGCACAGACACATCTCAACTAGTTGGAGCGAAGATGCCAGCTCGTAGATCATCTGCAGTGACGCATTGGAGGAGGAGGGCTAGCGATTCATCAAACCTTTAATCCACAATGAGCCAGCAGATAGCAGCAGCAGAGTGGCTGTGGTATGCCACAGGTTTGACTGGTCCTATGTTTAAACCAGCAAGTGGGTAGCAGGCTGGCCATCATTGAACAGCTAGTTGTGGTTTCACTGAAACTTAGACTTTCATTCTGTCTGGTTCTTCAACACAGACAGAATGGCAACACAACAGAATGTATCTTGTGCTCCAAAAGCTGCAATATTTATAAGAGCTAACCCCCCCCCCCCCTTTGGATGTATTTATCAGACCTGCCGTGCTCTTTGCCTCGCTGTAGTAATTTCAGTAATGATTCTAGGCCACTGAGCAGAACTTTTCTGTCAACATTTGAATTTTTAATGATGCTCAGCTGCAGAGTTTCATAGTGTCACCTCATAGTGACTCGCTATGTAGTACAGTGGTGTTTACATTTCTGTCTACTTTGGTCCTGAGGTCTATTGCACTGGTGGTACGCATGCTGACATAACAAGTGGCTCATCAGTTCTGCTCAGTCTCCTCTGAGCTCACCTGATGGAACTTTAATAAAAATTTTAAGCCTACACAATAAAGTTGTTCTACTGTACAGCAGTAGACATCACATCAAAAGTGACTCTGTGCATAGGGAGATAGATAGATAGATAGATAGATAGATAGAGAGAGAGAGAGAGAGAGAGAGAGAGATAGGGAAACATATAGAGGATGAGGTTTGCCTATGCACAGTGGCAGAGACTGGGCCATCACCATCCATGCTGCCAAGCTTTATAAAGTGTTGCATCACCACTTTAGTATGACCACATCAAAGTCTGGAGAGCATGTAAAGCCACTCAGCAATATTCTCAGCAAGGTGTCGAGAAGAAGGCTAAATCCCATTGGTTGCTGGACATTAGTGGAGTGAGCTACACAGTTGTTCTTGTTGTGGTCTTCAGTCCAGAGACTGGTTTGATGCAGCTCTCCATGTTACTCTATCCTGTGCAAGCTTCTTCATCTCCCAGTACCTACTGCAACCAACATCCTTCTGTATCTGTTTAGAGTATTCATCTCTTGGTCTAGCTCTACAATTTTTACCCTCCACGCTGCCATCCAATGCTAAATTTGTGATCCCTTGATGCCTCAGAACATGTCCAACCAACTGGTCCCTTCTTCTTGTCAAGTTGTGCCACAAACTCCTTTTCTCCCCAATTCTATTCAATACCTCCTCATTAGTTACGTGATCTACCCATCTAATCTTCAGCATTCTTCTGCAGCACCACATTTCGAAAGCTTCTATTCTCTTCTTGTCCAAACTATTTATCACCCATGTTTCACTTCCATACATGGCTACACTCCATACAAATACTTTCAGAAACGACTTCCTGACACTTAAATCTATACTCGATGTTAACAAATTTCTCTTCTTCCGAAACGCTTTCCTTGCCATTGCCAGTCTACATTTATTTCCTCTCTCCTTCGACTATCATCAGTTATTTTGCTCCCCAAATAGCAAAACTCCTTTACTACTTTAAGTGTCTCATTTCCTAATCTAATTCCCTCAGTATCACCGACTTCATTTGACTGCATTCCATTATCCTCGTTTTGCTTTTGTTGATGTTCATCTTATATCCTCGTTTCAAGACACTGTCCATTCTGTTCAACTGCTCTTCCAAGTCCTTTGCTGTGTCTGACAGAATTACAATGTCATCGGCGAACCTCAAAGTGTTTATTTCTTCTCCATGGATTTTAATACCTACTCCAAATTTTTCTTTTCTTTCCTTTACTGCTTGCTCAATATACAGATTGAATAACATCGGGGAGAGGCTACAACCCTTTCTCACTCCCTTCCCAACCACCGCTTCCCTTTCATGCCCCTCAACTCTCATAACTGCCATCTGCTTTCAGTACAAATTGTAAATAGCCTTTCGCTCCCTGTATTTTACCCCTGTCACCTTTAGAATTTGAAAGAGAGTATTCCAGTTAACATTGTCAAATCTTTCTCTAAGTCTACAAATGCTAGAAACATAGGTTTGCCTTTCCTTAATACACTCCTGGAAATGGAAAAAAGAACACATTGACACCGGTGTGTCAGACCCACCATACTTGCTCCGGACACTGCGAGAGGGCTGTACAAGCAATGATCACACGCACGGCACAGCGGACACACCAGGAACAGCGGTGTTGGCCGTCGAATGGCGCTAGCTGCGCAGCATTTGTGCACCGCCGCCGACAGTGTCAGCCAGTTTGCCGTGGCAAACGAGCTCCATCGCAGTCTTTAACACTGGTAGCATGCCGCGACAGCGTGGACGTGAACCGCATGTGCAGTTGACGGACTTTGAGCGAGGGCGTATAGTGGGCATGCGGGAGGCCGGGTGGACGTACCGCCGAATTGCTCAACACGTGGGGCGTGAGGTCTCCACAGTACATCGATGTTGTCGCCAGTGGTCGGCGGAAGGTGCACGTGCCCGTCGACCTGGGACCGGACCGCAGCGACGCACGGATGCACGCCAAGACCGTAGGATCCTACGCAGTGCCGTAGGGGACCGCACCGCCACTTCCCAGCAAATTAGGGACACTGTTGCTCCTGGGGTATCGGCGAGGACCATTCGCAACCGTCTCCATGAAGCTGGGCTACGGTCCCGCACACTGTTAGGCCGTCTTCCGCTCACGCCCCAACATCGTGCAGCCCGCCTCCAGTGGTGTCGCGACAGGCGTGAATGGAGGGACGAATGGAGACGTGTCGTCTTCAGCGATGAGAGTCGCTTCTGCCTTGGTGCCAATGATGGTCGTATGCGTGTTTGGCGCCGTGCAGGTGAGCGCCACAATCAGGACTGCATACGACCGAGGCACACAGGGCCAACACCCGGCATCATGGTGTGGGGAGCGATCTCCTACACTGGCCGTACACCACTGGTGATCGTCGAGGGGACACTGAATAGTGCACGGTACATCCAAACCGTCATCGAACCCATCGTTCTACCATTCCTAGACCGGCAAGGGAACTTGCTGTTCCAACAGGACAATGCACGTCCGCATGTATCCCGTGCCACCCAACGTGCTCTAGAAGGTGTAAGTTAACTACCCTGGCCAGCAAGATCTCCGGATCTGTCCCCCATTGAGCATGTTTGGGACTGGATGAAGCGTCGTCTCACGCGGTCTGCACGTCCAGCAAGAACGCTGGTCCAACTGAGGCGCCAGGTGGAAATGGCATGGCAAGCCGTTCCACAGGACTACATCCAGCATCTCTACGATCGTCTCCATGGGAGAATAGCAGCCTGCATTGCTGCGAAAGGTGGATATACACTGTACAAGTGCCGACATTGTGCATGCTCTGTTGCCTGTGTCTATGTGCCTGTGGTTCTGTCAGTGTGATCATGTGATGTATCTGACCCCAGGGATGTGTCAATAGAGTTTCCCCTTCCTGGGACAATGAATTCACGGTGTTCTTATTTCAATTTCCAGGAGTGTATTTCTTCTAAGATAAGTAGTAAGGTCAGTATTGCCTCATGTGTTCCAATATTTCTACGGAATCCAAACTGATCTTCCCCGAAGTCGGCTTCTACCAGTTTTTCCATTCGTCTGTAAAGAATTTGTGTTAGTATTTTGCAACTGTGACTTATTAAACTGATAGTTCAGTAATTTCACGTCTGTCAACACCTGCTTTTTCTGGGATTGGAATTATTATATTTTTCTTGTAGTCTGAGGGTATTTCGCCTGTCTCATACATCTTGCTCACCAGATGGTAGAGTTTTGTCAGGACTGGCTCTCCCAAGGCCATCAGTAGTTCTAATGGAATGTTGTCTACTCCCGGGGCCTTGTTTCGACTCAGGTCTTTCAGTGCTCTGTCAAACTCTTCACGCAGTATCGTATCTCCCATTTCATCTTCATCTACATCCTCTTCCATTTCCATAATATTGTCCTCAATACACAGAATGGCTCAAAACTGGGTCACCTTCTGACATGACAGAGACTATATAGTTTTCGTTAATTAATCCTATTAGCACCTCTTTTTCTGATTTGGAAATTTAACAAATAAATGCTTGGGATCCCATACAATACTCAGTGAATGAAGAAATATTTTCAGATAGTGAAATTCAAGGCTAAGTGTAATTTTCACTTGAAGTAAGTGGTCATCTGGCATGCTGTATCTGGCGCAACACACTCCTGTAAAATATTCACAGTGACTCCTACTGACACATTGGTAAACAAAAGGAAGGAAGGAAGATTAAAGTTTAACATCCTGTTGAGGCTGAGGTTATTAGAGACGGAGCACATGCTTAGGACATTTCAAGGATGGGAATGGTTACCAGCTGTGCCCTTTCAAGGTAACAATCATGGAATTTCCGTAAAGTGACTTAGGGAAACCAAGGAAAACCTAAATCTGAATGGCTAGACATGGATTTGAACCATCCTCCTCCTAAATGCAATTATTGATAAACAAGGATTTGATATTAAAACTCAATATTAAGCCTGTAGGTGCAGTGGGTAATAAGTGCTGCTAGATGAAATGTACAGAATCCCAAGCATATGACTCTGTATGACCCACCAGATGTCTCAGTTTGTTCATTAAGGGAAATTAATGGGTTCAAATGGCTCTGAGCACTATGCGACTTAACTTCTGAGGTCATCAGTCGCCTAGAACTTAGAACTAATTAAACCTAACTAACCTAAGGACATCACACACATCCATGCCCGAGGCAAGATTCAAACCTGCGACCGTAGCGGTCACTCGGCTCCAGACTGTAGCGCCTAGAACCACACGGCCACTCCGGCCGGCTGGGAAATTAATGTCATGAACTATATTCCTTAATGAGTATTCTTATTTTTTTATGTCAGATAGTAGATAGATCCTCGGTGCTTGTCAGGGGTGATCCTTCTTGCTGTATCATTCTCTATTCTTGACTGCTTAATTAAAGCCTGTGTCTATCTAATTATCTTGGTAGCAAGCTCACTCTCAGGTTATTATATACAGGTTGAATGATGAGTCCTTCATCCTGGTGTCATATCTACTCTGTTCATACTGATGGACACATTGCCTTGCCAACTTGTAACATTACAGTGTTAGAATTGCTCCTTGGTTCAAGCATGGAATATTGTTATTTCTTTGAGATATTAGCTTTTGGCAGTTTTGCATGTAGCAAGGTCCTGACCATCTCCTATCTGATCTTCTCTGCTTCTGGCTGGAGTACGTCATAAAGTCACTTCCACTGACTCTATTATTTCTTCTGATGTAACCCCAAGCCACAAGTAGGAACCCTGATGAAGGCTGCCTGTAACAGCAGCTGAAATGTCAGTAGTTTTAACACATATGGTGTTGTTACATACCCAAAAGAATTTTATTGATAAAAATACATGAATTTATTTTTTCATATTTTAACTGCATGTTATTTACCATTCATCATTTTAAAAACACAAGCTTTCCCCCCCCTCCCCCCCCCCCCCCCTCTATCTCTCTTTCTCTCTCTTTAAGTTTAGTGAGATGCTAAACTTTATTTGGGCATTGAAAGACATCTGTTCTCCGTCAGAGGTAACGATCTCATAAACTGTTTTAGTAACCACTTAACTTCCACTCAGACATCCCAATATACTTGTTGTTTCTTACAGCACTCCAGAACTATAGCAGTTATCCTTGTGTATAACTGGTCCTGTTGTGACACCTGTCTTATACTCCCTGTGAGTAGCACATACTGCAGACCCCTAATGATAAAACACACATATCACGAGAAAGGTAACCAGAGTGATAATTTCCAATGAATCTTGTGTTTTAAATTGGCAAGTACATGACTACATTATAAGACAGAATAAATGGCCACAAAGAAAATGCATTGGCTCTACTCTGCAGCTTTTTGTGGAGCCTGCTGTAGAACATAACAGTGAGAACTATGATTCTATTGTACCACTCCTTTCCTGCATTCATTCATTATATTCCATAGAACTCATTGAGGATGAGGACCTTCAGGGGTTAGGAATTAGCCAAACAAAACATATGAAATTAAACTGTACCCCATACTAAACATAAACTATCACCAGAGTATTGCTTAATACTATTTGTGACTGCACCAGTTAAATGTAATCTAGTAAATTTTAAGATAAGCTAGTACTTTGAGAAAAAAAGCTTGCTGCTTCTTCAGTTATATTAAATTGCTGCTGTGTATCTACTATTACTAGATTAGTGTTTACTTGATACATTATTAAGTTTTGAATTAATAGTTAGCAATGAATGTAAATACACAGCCCTGTTTACAATACTCTGCTATTTATTGTACTGATTTACAAGGAACACTCCTATTTACCATGCTGATAATAGGAATTATCAATCCTTATATCTGCATAATCAAATAATTTATAGAAGACATCATCGGATGTTAAAAAGAAATCACAACTAGACAGGCTAAATTTAAATTCACGGATGATGCAACAGAAAACGCGCACACACACACACACACACACACACACACTGTGTTTCTTCATTGCTGACTGAGCTGCAATGCCCAGATTGCATTTCTCAAGATGACTAGGGTGAGGTGGGGATTGTGTCAGGTGGGGAGCATAGAGGGAGAGAGAGAGAGGGGTGAGAGGTAGGAAGATGGGTTGTTGATGGATAGCTAGAGACTCAGAAGGAGGCAGCAGTTTTGCTGGTTAGCAGTGTGAGAGTGACAGGTGACAGATGCACATGCTAGGTATGTGATACACAGGTACCAGAGGCAGTGAGGTGTGGCATATGATGAAGAGGATGTGAGGAAAAGGATTGGGAAGGTTAATAGGACAGAGGAAGGGGAAAGTGTTGGGTAGAGGATGCAGGGGTAATGGATTAGTGCTCCCATGACCCTCCTGGCCTTGTCTCCACTAGCCCTGTCCCCATACCCTGCATATGACAGGTTCCCCTTCCTCTGTTCTCTCATACCCTCCCAATCCATGCCACGACATCAATTTTCCTGTGTTCAACACCTTATCAGCTCCAGAACCTGTGTTTTTCATGCCTAGCTCCATCCTGCATTCCTAGTTAGAAAGTTTTTTTTTTCTTTGTCTTTTATGTGTGCCTATCAATGTCTTAATGCTTCAGCTCTTTGGTGAGTGGTCTCCTTTACTCCTAAATTATTTACATTCTTCCTGAACTTTCTGTACTATAAATATTATGGAACAGAAGACACAGCAGGTCATAGTTTTTATCTTATGTGCATAATAGACATCAGATTGTATCAGTTCACCATCAAAGACATAACAATATTCAGTCAGAATTTCAAGCAATCAGACCTGGTGTACCAATTTTTTCCCTTTTTGCAGATAATACAAACAAAACTTGCAAACGCTACATATGAAACATAAACCCCATCCACAGCCCCTGGCGAGCCCTTCAGTTCTGGCTGACTGCCAAGTCATACTCCACCCATGGCATCACTGGATGCATAAGTGATGTGGGATCAGTGCACTGCTATCCCAACTGTTATCAGTTTTTGTGACCTGGAGTCATTACTGCTCAGTCAAGCAGCTTTACAGTTGGCATCTCAAGGCTGAGTACACCCTATACCAATCCTTCTACCAAGGAAAAATCATTGTAAGTACCAGGAATCAAACCTGGGTCCTCCACATAACAGTTGGCCATGCTGAGCCCTCAACTGTATAGGCAGACAAATGATACAAATAGAGGAATAAAACACGTGCCAGTTCCCTTATGGAAAACCTGGCTAACAAAATATTTAGAAATATCAACAGATAGTTCAGGGCAAATGGATTAATATTATGTTTTGAAAAGTCTCGATACACACACTACAGTAATCCTCATAGAACTCTACAAGCTATAAAAAACATTGTGCTCAGATGTTGAAACACCAGGAGTAGAGTGTTACGTTTTTGAGATTATAGATTGATCAAAAACTTAATTGGAAAATCAACTGCTAAAAATTAATGAAGCACCTGGTTTAACTGCATTTAAAGTGCACATTCTATGTATGTCCATTCACTAATGAGTTATGGAGTTACTTTTTATGGGAAACCCGGATTTTTCAGGGAGAGCAGTTTCACAATACAGGGACATGTTGTAATAATTATATCTGATGTTAATTGTAGAACATACCACAGAGGCCTCTTCAAAAAATTTCGTATTTTAACAAGCACTTTATAATACAACCTACCACAGCTTATTAAATGTTTTCTAGGTATTGGGGTGGAATTTAAAACTGAATTAAATGATTTTCTGTTCTGCTCTACTGAAGAGAATTTTCAGAGAAACACATAAAATTAATGTTTCAGGTTTTTTATACTCAACTCCATTTTAACTTGTTATCCAATCCAACCTTCAATGAATTTTACACTCAGCGTTTCATTTAGTGTATTTCTTTAACCTACTACTACTAGTGCTAGCAGGTCATT
The DNA here is from genome assembly GCF_021461395.2 of Schistocerca americana. Taxonomy (NCBI): domain Eukaryota; kingdom Metazoa; phylum Arthropoda; class Insecta; order Orthoptera; family Acrididae; genus Schistocerca; species Schistocerca americana. The sequence continues at coordinate 290,339,520 of NC_060122.1, forward strand.
GTTGCTTGTTTGAAACTGCATAATGTAAGTCTGTGTGAAATTAAGATTTAAATTGTTTGCTGTGAATTAATTGTAGACGTGTTCAGCTAGCATCTACGCTGTATCTGATAAGGTTGGACTCGAGTGTCATTAGTGAACAGTTTTTTAACTTCCCTTAAAGTCATCTGGATCTCCTCTCCCAAAACCAATGCTTATCAATCTGGAGAGGTTAAAAGAGTCTTCCAGTATGTACTGAGCTCCTGTATTTGCCTAGCCTTAATTTATACTGGCCTTTTGCTGTTTTGTTTCTCACTCAAAGTCTTCCTTCATTCATTTTTTGATATATGTTTTCCCTTTTGTTCTCACTCAGTGTGCTCATTAATTTTTACTTTACTTCATTTTATGCATTTGTATACATACATAATTATTTACTATTGTTCTCCTTTCCTATAAATTTCTTTAGCCTGTTACATCTTTGCTCAAATCCTGTTTGCTTTCACTTTTGTTTGATGAACATTTTGTTTTTCTTTTTTTCTTACTTAGTTTGTGTTATATTATGTTTCACCTTTGACTTACCAAACAAATATCAGCTCTTTAAGAGCACTCTTGAATTCAAATCTTATCTATTTATCTGTCATTATCACTTCCTATAATTTGTGTCCCATCTACTTTGAAGTTGCTTTTTATTCCTTTCAGTGTATGTTATGTATCATTTATTTTTCCTGTTCTCGATCTTATACCTGAAGAAAGAATTTCCTGTTCTTTTAACATTCATGTCTGACATTCTGGCTCTCATTGTTCCTGTTTCATATTTTGGGAAATATTTAATTCATGGTCCTCAATGGTGTGGGAAAAGTTTTAAAAACGTGTACCTTTTTTTCATTTACACACTGATTAAAAACATTTAAACATTTAAATGAGAAAATACAAAAAAGAACAAGGCAATCCCTAAGAATTATCAAAACAAAAGCATCTTTTAAGGACTTAATCACACAGACTGTGTTAGTACACTAAAGTTGTGCTGAAGTCCACTATTACATAGCATCCATGTTATGTGATGCAGTCAATAATTTATACATTAGTTTGTTCTATTATGGACTACATCAGTGGAGAACAAGAAGTTGGCCCCTAATAAATTATTTATGTTCCCTCTTAAACAGTGCTTTATTAGTAGCTGGTCTTTTTATGGTTGCTGGCAGTCTATTGAAAACTGACACATTTCTAAACCAAAGTGAATGAAGATCAAGGAGACAAATTTCTTCAAGGAATAATTACACAGAGAAGCAGTAGTTAGTGTTCTTGGAACAAACTTCTGGAATACATTCTTGAATTCGCATTACAAATAATTCCTTTTTCACTCTTTCAAACTTTACAATGAAAAGCCAGTCCAAAGTTGCAAATTTTACTTTTTTATTCACTCGATGACTATTTTCGGGCCGAGACCCATTTTCAAATCATTGTAGCATAGTCAAAAATGGTATTTCCAAAAATGTGAAGACAATGTCAAAATGTCCAACAAGCAGTTACAGCACATTCAGTGCCTGAGTTATATGTATGTGCTGTAACTGTTCATTGCACATTTTTGACATGGTTTTCACATCTTCAGAAATACCATTTCTGACTATGTTATGATGATTTGAAAATGGGTCACAGCCTGAAACTAGTCACTGAGTAAATAAAAAAAAGTAAATTTGCAATTTTGGACTTGTTTTTCATTGTACTGATTAACAGTAGTTGCTGACCCACAGCTACTCCAGCATGCTGGAAGTTTGTAATAGAAAACTTTATCATGGCTGTATTGACCAACTAGGATCACATTAACAACTTCAGGTCCTCTTCTTCCTTTGTTGTTGTTTCCTATTTTTCAAGTATTCCCTCATTTTCTCCCCATGAAGTCTCTTCCTTTCTTCTGTCCATGTTGTTCCCGGTTTTTTATTTCTTCTGCTTTCAAAGCCTTCCAAATTTAGTATTTTGTTTTTAAAATGGTTTCTTTCTACTGTTTATGATTCTTTTATGTTGTTTCTTTCAAGATCTTTTCTTACTTCTGTAATCCATGCTATTGTCAATTTCTTCTTCCAGAAATATAGGAGTATTTGTTTTGTTAGTCTATTTCCATCCATTCGGTAGAGATGTCCAAAAAAGGTTAATCTTCGTTTGGCCATTACTTTGGTAAAAATTTCTAGAATTATTTTTGGTGAAATTTTCTTCTATTTCAATAAGCTGACAATTTTCAAAGTTCCTTTTGATTTTCCGGATTATTTTTTATGTTTCTTTTCTTTTTTGTCTGAATTGTTCATGGTCTTCCTCTTTTTTCGAACATCTCCATTTTCTCCATTTTTGAGCTCTTTATTAGTGCTTCTTCACACTCCTCATTCCACCATGTTTTCTTTTTATTCTTGGCTAATCCTAAAGTTTTCTCTGCTGCTTGAGTTATCTGGAGTTCATGCCAATCACCTTATTTACTTGTCTCAATTTCTTCTCTAAATTTTTCTATATTTTCTTCTGTAATATTAGCTGTAGTGGTGTTGTATCTGATCACTTTCTTGGTCGCCTTTTTTGGTTTAGATGGGAGAAATTTTATTTTAATCTTAGAGAGATAATGATCTGAATCGAATTCCCCATTTCTGACTATTTTTACATTCATAATTTCCCTGATGTACCTTTTAAATATGGCTATGTGATCCAGTTGAAATTTGCCTAGGTTTGGATTTGGATGTCTCCAGGTTTTGGCCTTTCTTGTCAGTTTGCAGAAATGTGTGGACACGAGTTTTAACTGGAACATTTTACACATGTTGATCAGTCTTTCACCATTTCTGTTTGTTCTTGAGTGTTCTGGATATTCACCTACAATAGTTTTCTTTTCCCTCCCAATTTTTGCACTGAAGTCACCAAGAAGTATTTTAATGTTCTTTTTAGGTATGACAGAAATTTCAGATTCTAAAAGATCCCAGAATTTATTTGCTTCTCCAGATTTCTTCTGTTGTCAGCATTTATAGGTGCATGACGGTTTATCAGGGTGTAACTTTTATTCTTGCACTTCATTGTTAACATGGATATCCTTTCTGAATTTGATCTAAATTCTGTTACACTACCTATGATTTTTTTTTGTTTACATAAAATGCTGTTCCAAACATTGGCATGTTTTCCGTTATTCTCACTGCTGGTTTCCCTTTATAGATTCTATAATGTTGTGTATCAACTACATCCTCATCTAAGAATCGTGTTTCCTGAACTGCTATAATCTGTATATCATTCTTCTGCAGAAATAATTCTAATTCCTTTTGTTTCCCAGTTTTCAGAAGAGAATTTACATTTAAGGTTCCAAAGTAGTACTTCTTCTTGAACTGAAACTTGGAAGGCTTTTCTATATATTTCACCTTTTCTTCACCACAAATGTTGGGACTCCCCAGAATGCTAGGTCCCATTGCATTACACGATGTAATGGTGGATTCCTCATCAGAGTTACCACGTAGGGTAGAGCATCCATTGTGCGAACTTTCCATATTGCGACTTGAAGCTGTAAATTGTAAAGAGTAGGGAATCCAAGGTCATCCCTGAATTCCCAAAGTAAGACCAGGTTGTTAGCCTGGAATATTATTTATTCAGCCGCCACTAACATGTGGAACAGACGCTGTCGGGGCGCTGCCACTAACATCTTCTGCGCCTTCGCTGCCATTGAGGTCTTCACCATATCCCTGGCAAGGGGCCCTCATGAGGTACTATCACCTGGGCCAGGTGAACCAAGGTTTTTTAACGAGGTGTTACTCCTCCCCCTCCTCCTTTCTCAACCGGGCTTGGGACCGGCTATGGCGGAGTTAATATGCCGAATTATTTATTTCTACATCACTTATATCTGACTACATGCACATGACATAGTGAATAAATACAATTTAATATTTGAGAATCAGAGTGGCTTTACAAAAACATCTTTAAGTGTGGATCACTTAATTGATGAGACAAAGACTGCCACAGAGAACAGAGTATATAATGGAAGTGGACATGTAAGAGGAAATAAGAATTTTCTAAAAATAAGAGTGATTCATAAAAATACAGAATATATTAATATCAAATATGGAGTTATTCAGTGCTCTTTTTTAGGACTCCTTCACTTACTGATTTATGTTATTGAAATAAAATATTGTTCTCCCAGTTCCAAGAAAGTACAGTATGCAGATGATACTTCTATTCTACTCAATGATGACCATTACAATTGCAACACCTTGAAAGCAGCAGGCAACAAACATCACACTGCCATGAAGTGTACTACATGCTTGGAGTATGTACTATGTGCTTGGCAAATGATCAGCCTTTCAGTGCAACTGCACAGTGAGGTAAAAATAATTCCATTTTACATTCTGTTTGTAGGAAAAGATTATATACAGGATTTCTCATTCCAAAACTGTATTTTAATGTTGTTTGTTACTGAGAAGGTCATGTTATGCCTTCTGCAAAGAAAAATGATAACCATCATGTGTCGGTTCATCATGTTCAACAGCATCAAGACAGTGGCCTATCACCTATCCTCATTCAAAACAATCAGTCTCTAATTTCATTGCATAATTATGTGAGAAATAGGTTATTTTTCAGAATTGTCAGAGACTTACAAAATTGTATTTTTGTAAGTTACCAGTATGAGTGTTTTGGGTACATAACTTATTTCATAGCAGATCATCCCTGAATTTCTCTGCACATCAGTGCAAATAAACATGCATTTTTGAGAATTGTCAGAAACTACCAGTGTCCTGTGTATAACCTAATTTGTAGTAAATCTGTAGCAGATATTCTACAATATTGTGTTATATCTAGTTTTCCCTTAAACAGGAGTAGCCCTATATATTATCTACATTTATCATAAATTAACTCTGCTTTTGAGTTTGTTAACAGTTATAACACCTGGTTGGAAAACTGATTTTTGACTAATAGTGAGCCATCTTAACAGTTTGGTACCTTCCCACTCGGGGTGCACTAGTGATTGGTCCTAGGTACCTACCAATGACTATCAGTAGTAACTGAAATTTGTAATTAGTCTCTGAATGTGAATTGTAAGTTATAGAAATTAATGTTAACAAGTTCTCAGTACAGGTTGGCATGGTTGGAGTAGTACATTAACATTTAAACATTAAATATAAAAAATGAAAGGTATGCATCTTGGCACCCAGCCTAATACATGAATCACACCATCTCTCTATGTTCCAGCATGGTACAGCTCCCACTTGCCCCATTGTTCTCACACTCTCAAGACCATGTGGTACATCAATGAAAATCTTTTCTATATGGTTTGCAGATATTTTTAATCATAGAACAAGACAGGTAGCTGATGTGCCCTGCAGTCAGTATTCTATTAACATCTTAGCACTCATCATTGCAACTAAGTCCATGCAGCAACCAACCACCGTCAAAGACACCAGTTTTACCAAAACATCTGGATGACAACTGTAACGGGATGGAGGTAGAACCATCATCACTCTTACATCATTCTAAGCACCAACATCAACAGAGTCTATGGCTCAGCTGAACGTAACTGCCATTAAAGCCCCTTCCATCACCCCTCACAGAATTAGATCTACTCAGCAACTACACAGAGTCTCCAGCTTCCAGCATGCAGAAACCCATGGTGAGGATTCCAGCGGTGTGTGCTCTCACCCACACCATCTACAGCACATGCAATATTGATCTGGGTATTTCTCCCCCTACTGGATTGTTGAAGGGGGGAAGAATTTAGTATTACCACCAGACATTTGAATAAATGAAGAAGTTGATACAATTCAGAATGTGCCACGAGTTGAATACACCGTGACTGTGCCACTTGGGCCACATTTAGCATAGTCTGACCCACTGATACCAGGAAGTATTAAAACACTAGTGCCATTGTTGTGATATGACTGCTTTTTGGATGAATGGTTATTTATTTGATACACAATGACTACATCTATGAATATGGTACTTTTTTTGTAGTGTTGATGGTTAGCTTGGCAACAATTTTTCTTTAGGGACATGGATCAGCTTGGTTCCCCTTATTACACGATGATGTATAAATTCCTGTTTCTGAATTATGTTATTCAGTATCCATCGAAGGCCTCTGAACACCTAATTGTAAAATAAGATTTATGCCATTACTGAGATAAAAGAGTGCATGTTTAAAATTAATGCTACAATTGTAGTTACTCAATAGCAATGGCTGCTGTTGTAATCTTTGTGTCCTCTAATGGCAATTTGGTGGTTCAGGATTCTTGCAGTAGGCATGTTAAGCTGTTGAAATGATTAGTACATTGACCTTACAGAGTTCATTCTATGGTGGTGAGTAGTGGCATCATTACAATTCAGTGATATCCCAACTTTTCAGAAGACATGTGCCAAAGAAATGGCACTTCTGTAGACTGCATCATATATATAAATTGAGTGACAGTTTGCACAAATTATTAAAGAATTGGCACTTCTGTGGATTGCATCATAGATATTGTGGCATTTATGCCACATCTCTGCCTACATTCTATTGTAAAACCAAGTAATGGAAACTGCAGGTTGGAAATCAGCATTATAAGGAAAAGATAGATTGCTACACATTGAGTTGCAAGCAGGCACAATGAAAAGATACTTACACATTAGCTTTTGGCCAAAGTCTTCATCAGGAAAGGAAACACACACACACATTCATTCATTCACACAAGCAAGCATGCCACACGTACACATGACTACCATTTTCCATTTCTGATGAAGGCTTTGGCTGAAAGCTAATGTGTAAGTGTCTTTTTTTTGTGCGTGTCTGCAACTCAACATGTCAACTTTACGGTGTGTAGCAATCTATCTTTTCCTTATGTTGTTTACATGCTATTATATTTTGTGGTCAGCAATCACTACTGAGGGGGGTCTAACACATATGTCCCAAAATCTGCTGCTCTGGTGTCACTGCTGCTAACTGCAAGTGAAGAAGGTCCAATAAAGACTGATGGCAACATCTGTTTGTTATCTTTCCATGGCTGCAGTCCTGCATTGGAGTTGGTAGGTAAGTAACCAAAAACTTTGTGAGGCCATCTTCTTGTGATGCAGTATGTGTTGCTTTCTTCATTTTGTATTGAATTAATGGACAGTGCACTCAACTTCTGAATTGGATGCAGGACTGAATAGAGCAGTTGTTGGATGTTCAGCACTGTTCCTATTACAAAAATTTTGAGACTATTCTGAAACAACCTGTGAGCTATGTGAAGTGATAGTGCATCAGTGTTGTGGTAGTGGTTCTGGCAGTGGCAGGTGACACATTTCCAGTAAGAAGAGAATTTTAAGAGTGTCATGAAGAAGGACTCACATGGTCCCAAAAAAGGTCCTTTAAGTCTACATGAATTTGTCCCCATGGGTGCTGCATTCATTCTCTGCATTTGTGCCTGATGAGTTGGTGTGGTGCCAGATGAGACCTTTCACACATGGGATTCACTAGAGTGATTGTGCCACAAATTGAGGATTTTGGGATGGACAACCTAAGGGATAAAATCTTGCATTATGGTATGGCAGTTACGGCAGTAAGAGGCTGTAACAAGTGATGACATAGTGCAGACATGATACCAAGTGTTATGAGAACCCCGTTGTGGCCCCTGTGGCTAAGCCTGATGGAGAAAGCTGTGAACAATCAGCAGCACTAGGGCCTTGGCAATAGTGTAGGGAACTTCCTATGAAGGTATGGGAAAGTTGTCTACTTTGTGCTGCAGTTCAAGATCCACAAAGTTTCATAAGAGTAAAAGTATATATTAGACCCATTGGCAGAAGTAATGTTGTTTTGGCATTCACATGTTGCTAAGTGATCTAGCAATATATTGTACTATTGAAATTGATTAGGTGAAGAGCCCAACACTGAAGACACTAAGAGGCCTTGTAAGGTAATCTTTCTTATGGACTATATAATATTACAGTCGATACTGTGATTAAACTTGCACAATAGAAGAAAATGGGGTAATTCTGAATGCCACAGATTGTTGTCACTACCATTTTATTTATTTGCAAATAACTGGCTGGCACTAACATCAACATTTTTAGCGTCTATTCTAGCAGTGGTTCTGAACTGTCGGGATGACTGCATGATAGAACAGTGTTCAGAGGAGGCATCTGCCAGGCATGGAGGTATCTAGAAATGACATAGACTTAAAAGCAATTTTCCAGCATGTAAAATGCCTTTTAATTTGACATTCTAGAGTCCACTTACACATTATATCTTCTTCCTATGAATTTTTGAAAGGTTGTGCAATTTTGGCTGCATTTGAAATAATATTTTATACTGGAATCAAGATGTAATTTATTGACGAGCCTCAATCATATGCTTGCATGAATCATAACATGAGAAAATGAACCCCTTGTGGGATTGCTTGCTGTTATAACCCAAGACATCTGTAATTTATTACATGAAAGAAGCATAAGCACACGAGAGACAAAGCACATACAACAGACAACATACAAGTGGCTGGCGGAGCCCTGTACTGTGGCCTGAATAGTCATTAGTTCTAACAAGGCATACATCCAGCAGGGATGCAACTGTTGTCATGCTAGCAGGCCGGGTGGCCTCTAGTGTCTGAATCAAGCACAAACTTGATGCATGAAGTATGAAGAGGCACACATAAAAATTTGGTAGTTACAGTACTCCTCTTTCTTTGTGAAGAAGTGACCACCGTTCTCACATCCATTTCTTCGGTCATTGACATTGGTTATTGAGTCATGTGAAATTCTGCCACCGGTGCATGCATTCGAAACTAGCAGGAGTTCGGGCAGGTGCAGCATCCACACCCCTGTGAGAGACCGTATGGTAGGATAGGCAATGCTTGTGTGGCTTCCATTGTCACATCCAAGTCTAACTCTTGTGAAGGAGGCCATGATGACGGCAGCTGAACAGCTGGCACTGAGTGCAATGGAGGTGGCAGCAGCAGAGGCGTTGGCTGCAACTGTGCAGGAGCCGGGGTCCCACCTTGCCGCCCGACAGCTGAAGGGGCACTCACAGCAGAGGAGGCAGTTGTTGAAGGTACTGGCAGCAGCTGTAGAGAAGGCAAGGACACTGGCCATGATGTAGGAGATGGCTGGGCAGATGGAGGAGATGAAGGCGGTGGAGGTGCTCTCAGTGTGCAGCTGCCCACATGAGGTCCTAGCTGGTCAAAGTGTCACGACACCCTCCCCTCAGCAGTGCATACAATGCAGAGGTATTGGCCATGTTGACTCTCGATGACCATGTGTGCACCCTTTTCAGTTGGCTGCCAAAACTGTGAGCCCAAACAGCTATGCCAGGCCACCCCAAGTGTGGCAGTGCTGGTGTTGATGGACGAGGCAGATGTAGCAGAGTCCGGGGCTGACAGCCAAGCAACAACTCTGCTGGACTCTTTATCTCCCACAGGGGTAAACCTGTAAGAACTGAGGAACTGGTAAAGAGCCACCTTCGGTGACACATCTGGGACATATTTTTTTCATCTGAATCTTAAATGTTCTTACTAATCATTCTGCTTCCCCATTTGATTGAGGGTGGAAAGGAGGAACCATGACATGGTGAAAGCCCTTTTTTTAGAAAAATATTCAAATTCCTGTGATATGAACTGGGGGCCATTGTCTGTAATGTTACATGTACAGAACACCTTCCACTGCAAAAAATTTTGACAGTGCTGAAATTGTTGTCACCAGAGAAGCAGACAGATAATGCACCATGTATGGAAACTTAGAATATGCATCAATTACAAGAAGCCAGTAGACATGTTTTTTAAAAATGGCACAAATTCTACATGAATTCATTCCCAAGACTGCTGTAGAGGTGGCCATAGCGGCAGAGGAAAAGGGGGGGGGGGTGAGGGTGCTGATGGGTGGCACACTTTTGGCAAGCTGCGGCAACTCCCACTATTTCTCCATCAATGCTCAGTCAAAAAACCATGTCTGTGTGCTAGCGCTTTGGTACATGACATTCCCCAGTGGTTCACATGTAATGAACAGAACCTCATGCTGAAGGGTGGACAGGACCACAACCTGGGGAGCAGTGTCCTCTGTAGCTAACAACAGAGCTCTGTCCCAAAAGGAAAGATGATTTCTTAATGCAAAATAATATCTTGAAGGATCAGAAGCATGTCCCAGAAATTAGTCTGGCCAGCCATGTTGCACAAAAGAAACAATTAGAAACAACTTCATTTAATACAGGATTTGCAGATACTGCAGCTGCAGTTTTAGTACTGGTAATGGGAAAATCATCAACAAAGCAATTCCTCTTTATCAGACTCTGAATCTGGACCAACTAGCAAATGCAATAAGACATAAGCATTTGAATGTTGTGCCATAGTTCAACAATGTATCTCATAATTGTATCATGACAGGAAAACAGCCCACTGTTGTTAGCAATGTGCAGATTTGTCTGGCAAGGATGCTGAAGGATTAAAAAGAGGCACAGTGGTTTGTGATCTGTGATCAGGTGAAACTTAGACCCATACAGAAAAACATAAAATTGTTGTAGAGCATACACAATTGTTAAAGCTGTTGCACTGAATTTAAGGTTTTAGAAGCATATGAAGTGCAACATTCTGATCCATCTGTATAGTTATGAACACGGATGGTATCAAGACTGAACTGAGATGTGTCTGTGGCTAATACAAGGTGCTGGCCTGGCTGAAAAGTGACAAAACATGGGGCCAACTGCAGCTTAGATTTCAACAACTTAAATGCGCCTGGTCACAAGCCAGGGACCACAGGAAAGGAACATCTTTACGTAATAATGCATGGAGTGGTTGTGCCACACTATATACTGGTGCAGTGGTTTAATACCAGCATGTGACCCTTCAAAACACAAATAAATAATAGATGGCTGAAGAAACTGTGACTTGTCCAAATTGGACTTTAACCCTGCAGACTGTAAAACAGGGGTACAGTGCAAAGGCTTTGCAAATGTTCCTCTCTAGAGGCATCAACACTACCACATCATCTGAATAGTTGATGAAGCCTCTAACTTATGCAGTAAGTTGCTCTAAAAAGCACTGAAAAATAGCTGGTGCACTTGCCACACAGAAAGGTAAATGCTGATGTTGATAAAGCCCAAATGGTGTATTGATAACTAGAAGGCATTTAGATAGATTCCTCATCTAGCAGCAGCTGTAAATATGCATATGCTAAGTCAATCTTTGAAAAATTATGCCCCCCTCCCTCCTGTAATTTTGCTAACATCCCATCAGGGTGTGGTAAAGGATAGGTGTTAGTGATTGACTGTACATTAATTGATTTTTATAACAACTGCAGAGCTGTTATTTACTTGTGGGTTTTTTTAATATCTCAAGTGGCGTTGACCATTCAGTGTGTTGTGGTATCAGATGCCAATGTGGTGCATTGACACCAAATGTAGTGGATGGGTGCCAGGAGGTGCCATATTGAAACTTGGTGAGAACTTTCTAAATGATTTATTTGCTTCCACTATTGTGCTCCGTTCACCTCAGTCTGCATCATGGGCCCCGCAATGCTGAAGAAGTACCCCAGCAGCCTGTGCAATGCAATGCTGTGTCATGCTGGCCTTGTACGCCAGTGGAGTGCGTCATCGTCAGGATGCCATGGTTGACTCAGTGGTCTGCGTCCCTGCCGACTCAGCGCCACTCGGTGTGAGCTGCAGGCAGCCAGCTGCGTCCTTCTTCTTGCCGGAGTGGCTGAGATTGCAGTGATGAGCAAGCGCCTACTATCCGGCATCCATATCTGTGCCCTCGACTCAGAAGTCTCCATCGTGTGTCGGGAGCCTAGACGACTGCCCGCGGTAGCGAGCCATGGAGTGGCTCGCCCTGGCTGGCTGCAGACCCTGCATTGCCCTCAGAGTGTTGAACCAATGACCCGCCATGGACTGGAATGCTGTCACCCCATCTATTGCTGCGTGTAGCCCAGCGGTGTGACATGCCTCGCCATCCAGGAGAGCTGCCACACTTGAATAAATCTTGTTAGAAAACAACACCTATTTATACTTGGCTGCGTGCCTCTGTTTTGCCAAGTCCACCGGTTTGTATCACGTACGCGTAACACTTAGGTTGGCCAGTGGCCCCCTTCTGCCTGTGACTTGGGCCATGGAAACTGCTGTGTGCGCCCTCTCTGGCAGTTCTATGCCCATGTGGCCTCTATTTGCCTTCGCAACTGCTGTTTAGCGTAACTCATTGCAATCTGGCCCACACCTGGCTGTAACATGTGCTCAGAATATCACACAAAACTAACTCTCCGTATACTAAATGGTGGTGCCGCTACATTATTCCTCTCTTCGGAAAGACCCAGTCCCCAGGTTGATCCTTAACTAGCTCTTAAACTTGTTTGGATTGGCACTTATGACATACTTACTTACTATTAGAAAACTTAGATATGGTCCAGTGCTCCTAAGCACATGACATGAGGGGAAAAACATTTAAAAAGTCCTTAATGGATGACCACTCCGGTGAACGCTCATTCAACCCCTTACCTACTCATCTCATGCCCTCAGTATCTCCGCTCCCACTGGGACTTGGACTACCCTTGGTTCCCTCTTGGAATTAGCTCTCCGCCTGATCAGAAAGAAAACAACACATAACAAAGTTAAGGCTGCGATGACACTTGGCACTGAGGTGCTCAAAATGATCGTTATTTGCCATTGCCTTTCCCTATACTGCGCGACATGTTGAACAAGCTGTTCAGCTGATGTGCACCCCTCTTGCTCTAAAATGAACTGCTTTACGGATCTCAACAGACCTGGCTCCAGAGTTTGATTTAACAAGGTCAAATTCTGCCTTGGCAAAAACTCTAAAGTGGTTTCTGGCCAGTACAGCTGTGACTGCATAACATTCAATTGCGTGACTCCTGAAATTGATGGTGGCAGATGGAAGGTTGGTCCTATTATGTTATACTTAGTTCCAGTGATTAAAATTCTGCTCCCCTCGAGCTCTATACATTTAGCTTCTGCAAATACTCCCCGCTCAAAACAACTTGCTACTACTACCAAATTCTCATAGGTGGAGAAGATCCAATGCATCCCAACCCGTTGCAAGCTCAATTTTGGATCCAAGATGTCCCTTGGACAGTCTATTCCTTTCCTCCTGGCTAAAAATATCTGCACTGTGCATGTGTCCCATATCTGTAGCTTCACAGATTTTCCTCCAACATTCACTATTTTTCATCCCAACCCAATACCGATTGTGTGACTACTTTCGTCCTTAAATTACATTATATGAACTGACCCAGCACAGTCAGTAACTAAAAATTTAAACAAGAAATTGTATGACTCTGACATCGTTCAACATATGTTTATTATGGCTTTGCCACAAAATTTACTCTGATGCATTTATTTCCCCAGAAATACGTCAGACACTACACTTCCTTATCCAATGACCTGAGGGCAGGGATCACCATCACTCTTCCTCCCTGTTCAAAAGACTGCTGCCCCTAGCAGGCTCACAATACTCGAAAACACATATAAAATACAATGCCTAATGAATGTACACAAACACAATGATACATGACATGAAAACAAAAAAAACTAAAAAACTACAAATACTCTACCACTTTCTAGATCGCAAAGCATACGGTACTTCATGCTGTACTCTATTTTCCTGGTTTTCTCTGTGCTGAACACCTCTTCACTCTCCCTTTCTTCCTCTTTCCTTCCTGTGACACACCTGGAATCACATTCGGGCAACCCTTAAATGGCCGTAACCACCCAATGTGTACTATCGTCATTCTTGTTGGCAGCTGAAGCTTAACATTAATGGGAGATGTGGTTTCAACAACTTGGTATGGCCCTTGATACCTCGTGAGGGACTTCTTCAATTTCCCTTTTTGCGTATAGGGGCTGGATAGCATTACCCATTGCCCCACTTAATACTGCGGTAAACTTTCTTTCTGCTTCACGGTGACTTCCTGCCTTTCCAAAGCCTTTGTATTCACCTTTTGTACCTGTTTCCAAACATCCCAAATTGTCCTTGTGAATTGATGTACAGATTCACCAGTCCTTCCTTTCTGTAGCTTCACTAACTCAAAAGGAGATGGCATTTTTCCCCTGTCCACTACCTCGTATGGAGGCAAATCGGTATTTGTATGGACTTTTGCATTATATGCGCATACAATATGTTTCAAATACTCATCCCACTGATGGTGATGAGAATCCACATAAAAACTCAGCATCTTCCTGATTGTTCTGTGTACCCGTTCTGTCCTTCCGTTGGCCTGTGGATGCAGTGCACTCGTCCTCAACTTCTTTACGTTCAACAATTTACAGAGTTCCTTTGTTAAATCCAACATGAAGTTGGTCCCTTGGTCAGTAATTATTGTCTCTGGTACACCGAACTTCAGAATCCAGTTGTTCACTAAGGCTTGCATGACCATTGCTGCCTGTTGATTTGGCATAGCCACCATCTCCACATACCTTGAAAAATGGTCTATTATTGTGAGAACGAATCTGTTCCCTGATGGTGTATGCCTAAAAGGTCCTAAGACATCAATCCTCAGAAAAGAAAATGGACATATCGCTTCCGGTAACCATTGTAGCTGTATCTGTTTCTGACTCAAATCTGCTCTCTGCGCACGTGGTATACAATTCTTGACATACTGATCCACACTTACTTTCCTACTTCTCCATCAATACCTCTCCACTACTCTCCTATTTGTTGCTCTACATCCTCCATGACCGGATAACACGTGATCATGTGCTTCCTTTAAAACCTCATCCCTCAACTTCGCTGGCACCACTACCCTTGGCTCTAACTTCACTTCACTGCACAAAAGATCATCGTACACATTAAACTGTGGCTGTGTCCGATACAATTTACAATCGTTGTCAGAGTCCTGTAATTTTTGCCATACTGTTAGGTCATAACCAATGACTTCTACTATTGTTACCTTCCTACTTAGTGCTTCTGCATTACCATGCTTCTTCCCAGGCTTGTGCACCGCCTCGTAGTCGAATTCATTAAGACTCACAGCCCATCTAGCGAGTCTAGTGGACGGATCCTTCAACCCCAACAACCACTTCAACGCAGCATGATCCGTCACTACCCGAAATCTTCACCCATATAAATAACATTTAAAATATTTCACTCCATAGATTACACTAAGCCTCTCCCTCTCTGTTGTTGAGTAATTCCTCTCTGCTGCATTCAACTGCCTAGATGCATAGGCTACAGGATGTTCTTTCCCATCAATTTCCTGACTAAGAACACACCCTAATGCTTGATTTGATGCATCACATGCTAGTATAAACCCCTTTTCAAAATCTGGAAATACAAGAACCAGACTTGATGTTAATACTTCTTCCAGTTTGTCAAACGCTTTCTGACACTCTTCTGTCCACTCAAATTTCACACCCTTCTGTAACAATTGCGTCAATGACCATGCTAAATCTGCAAAACCCTTCACAAACTTTTGATAGAAATTGCAGATTCTGATGAATTACTGCACTTCCTTAACTGTTTTCTGTTCCCAAAAATCCCTTACAGCCTGTACCAACCTCAGATCTGTTAGCACTCTGTCCTTACTGATAATATGACCCAAATATTTTACTTCTTCTAATGCGAAATGACACTTCTCCAGGCTCAATGTCCAACAAGCTGCTCTTAACCTCATAAAGACTTCCCTTAACCACTGTCTATGTTGCTCCATACTACTTGAAAACACTATAATGTCATCCAAATAGACAAGACACTGATGTGGTTTCAAACCTCTCAAGACACTGTATAGCAACCACTGAAACGTTTTTGGAGTGTTTTTCAAACCAAATGGCATTCTAATGTACTGGTAATGGCCTCCAGGAGTAGAGAAAGCAGTTTTTGGACGATCCTCTGGAGCCACCTTTAACTGATGATAACCACTTGTCAAATCCATCGTAGAAAAGTACTGGCACTGTCCTAAGTGATCCAAAGTCTCTGATATGTTTGGAATGGGGTATGCGTCCATTACTGTCTTATTATTGAGGTATCGGTAGTCACAGCAGAACCTGTATTTCTTAGTTCCATCCGTAGATTTTTTCAGCACAACGACAATGCCCACTCCCCAGCAACTATTACTATGCTCTATAATACCATCCGCAAGCTGCTGATCAATGAAATCTTCCACAATCAGCTGAAAATACCTTGGTATTCTGTATAGTTTACGGTACACAGGTGCTTCATTCCCTGTTGGTATCCTATATTGAACTATTGGAGTTGCTGGTAACGACCCTTGTGGAAAAAACAAATCCTTAAATTGCCACAATAATTCTTCCATATGCCATCTTTCTTCTCCTCTAAAATGCTTAATTTTGTCACGCAATGCAGTTCTATTGGCAGTTAGTGGTTGATCGCTTCGCCTACCTCTCGAACACCAGTCTTCATCATCTGGCACATCCAAATTTGCTACTAAAACTCCTTTCCTCAAATTCTCGTCTACAGTGCTAAAATTATCCATGTTCATGGGAACTACTCTCCCGTCGTTCCCCTCCTGTATGCGTACAACACTACGTTTCACAAAACAACCCAATGAACCCAAAACTTCAATATCCTTCAATGGTTCAATAACACATACCGTACTCACAGGTATATTCGACTCCACACTTACCCAAAGGGGCTTCCCGGTGCCACTAGACACACACTCATGCAAATTAAGCATTAATGCTAATGTACACGGTTCAATTGGTTTGCTCATTACGTTGAATGCCCCTTGCGACAGCTCTGCATTGACAACAATTTCCCCTAGCGGAAATAACATTCCACCAAGTTCCACAGTTCGTTGTTCAAGGTCAATTTTGGTATGATGTTGATGCAGGTAATCTACTCCTAGGATCATGTCATAGCCCTCGCTTACCCATGGTACCACCTCCATGCATGGATTAAATCAGACTTTCCCTATGCGAAAGTCAACTGTCACCGACCCCAAAGGCGTGACCTCCTTATCCCCCACTCCATGCAACCTATAACATGGTGGGTCTAGCTTCCTTCATACCATTATATTCTTAGTAACCACTGACACTTGTGCCCCTGTGTCCAACAAAATCTTAAACTTTTTAGTTCCTACAGATCCTACCACTGAACATTCCACCTCTGCATATGTATTCGTAGCATTGAAATTAAACGGGAGCTCCCTTAGGTGGGTCTTGGGCCCCTTCTGCCATTTAATGCTTATCCACCTCGCCCCTCTCCAGTTCTCCATCCTCCACGCTGCTGATTTCCTCCCCTTCCTCTCTTCCTCAGTGACTGGCTACATTGCCTCTGCACATGTCCCGTATGACCACACTTAAAATATTTTATACCCACTGCAAATGCTGTTTGCCTCTCGCATACCCCTGTTGCCACATATATTTCTTCACATTGAATTGCCAGCTGAATGGTTAAATACAAATCTTTTGAAGTCCCTTCATGCACTTTCTGCGCCATATGCGCCGGTAACTCTTTCACAAATACATCAAGTGCCCTTTGCTTGGCCTCCTGCAACAGAACATTATTTGCTTCATCGCTCTGACCCAACTCATAAGTATTCTCATTAATTTCCCTTATCCTGTCCACAAATTTCTCCACCATCTGCCCCTGTCTCTTTGTCATTGTACTAAACCTCTCTCTAAAGTACAGAGTGCTATTCTGTTTCTTGTACCTTTGTAAAAGCCCTTCCTTTAACTGCTTAAACTGTCCTGCCTTCCTTAAGGCCTCAGAACACCTTACATATGTTTTCGCTTCACCCGTTAATCTAATCTTGGCTATATATAACAACTCCTCATCAGACCAACCATTCATCACAGCTGAAGTCCCCAAGTGCTCCACAAACAAACGCACATCCCCAGATGCCTTGCCAGAAAACGGAGTAATCTAACTTGTGGCAGCTGTATCAATCCGCTGCACCCTAGGCAACAACGACTGATCAGATGCGGTTTCATGCTCACTTCTAGATGCTAATACATTTCTCCTGCTTATTGTCCGCTATCAATTGTGCTATCTTTTCCATCAATATCCGCACCACTTCTGGTTCCAACACACCTTGTTTCCTTGACTCTGCCATTATGTTGCTTTCGTTCCCAGTTAGTTGTTTTGTTTCGGGACTAAGTACAAGAATACTCTGACTTCCTACAACTCTGTATCATCATACTCAAATTAATGCCAAAAGTAATTAAACACCACAAAACACTGTTACTCCCTAAACATACTAACACTTACTATGACAAAAAAAAAAAAAAAAAAAAAAAAAAAAAATACTATGTCCACGCAAACATCTAAAAATGTGGCTTTTGACACTTCATACTCAAAACACAAACAAAAAAGAAAGAAAACATCCAACACTCAAAAGAACAATTTTGACAGCACTCACCACATCTTGTGACTGTACTGCAGGCGGTGGGCTCGAACGTCGTACTGGACAGATGATGTCCACTATTCTGACACCAAATGTTTTGGTATCAGATGCCAAATGTGGTGTATTGACACCATATGTAGTGGATGGGTGCCAGGAGGTGTCGTATTAAAACTCAGTGAGAACTTTCTAAATGATTTATTTGCTTCCACTCCAGTGCTCCATTCACCTCGGTCTGTGTCTTGGGCCCCGTAATACTGAGGAAGTACCCAGCAGCCTGTGCAATGCAATGCTGTGTCGTCCTGGCCTTATACACCAGCAGAGTGTGGCGTCGTCAGGATGCCGCAGTTGACTTGACAATCTGCGTTCCTGTCGACTCAGCGCCGCTCGGTGTGAGCTGCAGGTGGCCAGCTGCGCCCTTCTTCTTGCCGGCATGGCTGAGATCATGGTGACGAACAAGTGCCTGCTATCTGGCGTCCGTATCTGCGCCCTTGCCTCGGAAGTCTCCTGTGTGCGTGTCAGGAGCTGAGACGACTGCCCACGGTAGCGAGCCGAGGAGTGGCCCGCCCTGGCAGGCTGCGGACCCCATGCCGGTCACAGTGGGTCAAACCAACAACCCACCGTGGACTGGGATGCTGCCCACCCCATCTTTTGCTGCATGTAGCCTGGCGGTGTGACATGCCTCGCTGTCCAGGGGAGCTGCCACACTTGAATGAATCTTGTTAGAAAACAACACCTATTTATACTCGGCTGGACATCTCTGTTTTGCCAAGCGCGCCGGTTCACGTCACGTACGCGTAACACTTATGTTGGCCTGCAGCCCCCTTCTGCCTGTGACTTGCGCCATGGAAACTGCTGTGTGCACCCTCTCCGGCAGTTCTATGCCCCTGTGGCCTCTGTTTGCCTTCGCAACTGCTGGTCAGCGTAACTCACTGCAATCTGGCCAACACCTGGCTGTAACTTGTGATTGGGATATTGCAAAAAACTAACTCTCCCTATCCTAAACGGTGGTGCCGCTACAAGTGAAAGGAATAGGTCGAATTTCATCAATGGACTGAAGACGATCTAATTCAGCTCTTACATGACCTCGTAAAGTTACCGGTCCTGTGCAGGCCCAGAAAAATGGGAGCTGGCAGACTGTTTCATCATAATGTGATTCTGAAATTCTGTTGCACAACCCAGTTCTAGAGAAAATGAAGAGGAAAATTCGATGCAGAGAGTATTTAACTGTTGTTATCGAACTTGATCAGAAACCAAATGCCCTTTTTTGTCGATGGAGAACCCAAGAAGCTTAAAAGTGTCCAAATCAAACAGACTTTCAGTGTAAGCATTGTCCACAACTAGGAATGCTAATGAACAAACCACAGTCTTGAAAGTCACAAGTACAAAAAACTGGGACTCTGTTATTGTTTTATCACTCACCAGCCTCCATGACACTGGAGCCAGAGGGGGAGAACCCAAATCCACATAAGTTTCAGAATTCACCAACATTGCTGCTGCATCTGTGTCCACTTGCATTTACATGTTTCGTTAAACACAAGCAACTCTGGTGTATAACTTGCTTAGAGACACTGTCACTGCTGACAAGTTGTTCACATCCATGTTTGGTTCATTTTCTCTCAGTTTCTGAAGAGAGTTACACGCAGAAGCAATGTAACCCTTTTTATGTCACCTATTACACATTATCCAACGCTTGGGGCATGCAGTTGATTTGTGTTGAATGAAACAATATGGGCACGAAGGCAGTGGAACATGAGACAAGGCTGTTGCTGTTGTAATGCAGACTGCTGTTGTCGTGTACAGTGATTACCTATACAATGATGAGACATCTGTTGGGCTGCTGCAATAGATTCTCCATTCTTTTGTGGACTGACTGAAGGCTGAGAGATGTGAGAGGAACTGATATCTGAAACGTAGGACCAGGCAACCTGTGAAACTTCATATGACTGAGCTATGTTTAATACTTCCTTTTAAGTGTATGATTTTTCACACTGTAGGGCTCACTCTCAAACTTCTCTAACAGGAGCAAGGCTTATAACTGCATCTTTAACCATTTGATCTGCATAAGATTTCTTATGAAGATTTCTCACAAAATTATGACAACGATTAAGTCCATGTAGTTCTACTGCCCGTGCCCTATATGATTGTTTTTGGCCACTTTTGGCAATGGTAAAACTCCACATGACCAGCAACAATGTGAGGACATCTACTATGATAGGTAGAAAGTGACTTGCACACCTGATCAGAAGAAAGACTGAAGGTTCTTGTCAGGGGGCACAATTGGTACAAGCAAGGTGAGATCAATGACAAAAAAGAGCCTTGCACACGTTTATGTCTGTTATGCCAAATGCCTGGAAATGTTGTTGCAGGCATTCTTCAAAAGTGTCCCAGTCTTCTGTTGCATCATCATACCCAAGGAATGGCGGTGGATATTGTCAGCATGTGCTATTGCTCGAGAAGAGACTTAAGCACTACGTCCATGGAAATTAAACTCAGAAGTGGAACATGCAGAGTCGAATATTGTATTCATTGCCAAAGTGTTCCAACACAAGAACATTGCAACTTTATTACATGAAAAAAAAGCATAAACCACGAGAGAGAAAGTACATACAATGGACAACACATGAGTGGCTGGTGGAATCTTGTGCTCCAGCCCATATATCCATTAGTTCTTAAAGGGGGTGCAGCTGGCAGGCTGCACACACAACTGCTGTCATACTATCAGGCTGGGTGGCCTCTTGTGGCCAAATCATGCACAAATTTCATGCACAAACTATGAAGCAGCACACACACACAAATTTGGTAATTACAGCACTTGCTGCAAAGATGCATAATGTCTGCTGCCTGAAAGATGAATTTTGTTTAGAAGTTAACTTTCCATAGGAATGTGAGATTCTTTGGATCAGGAAACACATTAGTTGTGGCTAGACGATGTGCTATAGTATTATTCCTGCAGTCCTGAGCTTTTAAGCCTGTTTCTTGCAGGCAACTACAAACAGCTACTAATTTTCTCAAATTATATACTTTATTCTGGCTTGCTAAACTAATGTTAAGTATGTAATACTGTAATTATTTTATTTAGGTGGTTAAGTAAAATGTGAATTCTGCCATGGTTACTGCAAGGAGTCCATGGAACGAACACAGAATGGGGCAAGGAAGACACAATTACAAGAGGCCTAACCTATTGATGCAGCAAGAACCAGTGTGACAGCACTGAGCAATTATCTCAGACCAAAGGCATAATACAGTCAGGGACTCTGTAATGTCAGTGCCCTGATTACCACATGACCAAGCCAGGGCACTGTCATGAGTATTGTGATAGAGATCAGCATTTCAGCACAACAAGGGCCAGTGAAGTCCATATAAATACCCCTCAGTTTTACATAGATGTATGCAGTCAGGCAGCCACTACATATGAGGTTAGAGCTACACTAGCCTAGGAGACAACATGAGTTTACAAGCTGCCATTGCTGGACTCTACTTATACTAGCAGCAGGCCTGCCAGCTGTGCTGAGTCAAATGCTGATGTCTTGGTGCCTTCTGACAAGTGGGCCTCCTGCAGGCCAGTCATCAGACACGTTACTCTTCAATCTTGGTGGCCTACAGTTCAGGCCCAGGGCAGTGCAGCCACTCACTCATCGTGCCTGGGCAGACAAACACCAATGCTGGTTGCTTGTGCAGGCACTATAGCTGGAAGCTATCTGTCCCATGCCTGGACATCAGTGTGATTCTGAGCACTTCACTGCACTGCACTGCACTGCATTCTGGGCAGTCAGGCTGTCTCCTGTCTATGTTGTGTGCTGCCACCATTCTGGGTCAATGTTTAGGCAGAGCCACTACCAGTGCTGTTCCTCCAGCCAGGTTGCAGGTGGGTGTGGGGCAACCTGCTGTGGGTGCACCTCTCCATACACCATAAACAATGCGTGTTCTGGGGGCTCAAGCATCATCATGATTATGTAAACCAAGGAGTAATAAAAGGTTTGATTAATAATGATGCTTCCGTGAATAACTGTTGGTCAATATCTTGACAACAATCCACTGTCTCATTGCAACCCTACCGTTATAGAGGTCATCCATCCTGAGTCTTTGCAAATAGTTGGCAGAGCATGGAATGGATTCTGTGAGTTGCTTGAAGAATTTCTGAAAGATTTCAACTTCAGATCAACATTTAGATACAGTACTTGTGTAAGTCAAAAGGTCTGCATCGACATCTATACTCCACAAATCACCATAAAGTGTATGGCATATGGTATATCCTATTGTACCAGTTCTTAGGGTTTCTTCTCCCTACTTTCACGTATGGACTGCAGGAAGAATGATCGTTTGAATGCCCCTGTGCATGCAGTAATTATACTAATATTATCCTCATGATCACTATGTGAGCGACACATAAGGTGTTTTAATATATACCTAAAGTCATCATTTAAGACCAGTTCTTGAAACTTTGTTAATAAAGTTTCTCAGGATGGCTTACATCTATCTTCAAAAGTCTTCCAGTTCAGTTCCTTCAGTATCTTGGGGAGATTCTGCCACAGATCAAACAAACCTGTGACCATGCATGCTGCCCTTATTTTTATATGGTCAATATCTCCTGTTAATCCTGTTTGGTATGTGCCCCACACACTTGAGCAGTATTCTAGAACCAGTCGTACAAGTGATTTCTAAGCAATCTTCTTTGTAGACTGATTGTGCTCCCCAGTATTCTACCAATAAAGCAAAGTTTCCCACCTGCTTTACCTGTAACTGAGCCTATGGTGTGCTAATAACCATTGTATTGTGTGACTTAGTGTCTAGTGGATGCTCTAAATATGTGTCAGCCAAATCTGTTTACCTTCTGCTAATTTTAACATTCCTTTCAGTCTGAAAATTGGAAATGAATCTATCATGGACTGAATGTTTGAAATCCACACCTAATCAAAGCAGTTCACATGGCTCCTTGATAACAACTACTGGAATAGCCCAGTTACTTGAGGCAATGGGTTCAGTGATGCTCAAACTTTGGAGACAAACTATCTCTGCATTAATTGATTATTTAACTCAAAAATGTTACTGGGTACTTCATACAGAGCTTTGGTACTACTGTAAGCTTCTGGCATGAACAGTGATTTGTATTCATTTCACAGTTCTTTGTTTCTATCAAAAGAAATGGTAGTTTATTCAATCAGATTCGTTGATGAAATGAAAAATTTTAAAAGCTTCAAGCCCTAAGGTATTTGTCACTTCAATTTATGCCATGGCATTTCATGAACTACTTGGCTTTTTCTTTTAAACTTGACCTTAATTGGAATATTTTGTTCATTATAGGTCTTTGAATAATGGTTCATTCATGACAGACATTAAAGTAACCTCTGGCGTGCCACAGGGGAGTGTTATGGGACCATTGCTTTTCACAATATATATAAATGACCTAGTAGATAGTGTCGGAAGTTCCATGCGGCTTTTTGCGGATGATGCGGTAGTATACAGAGAAGTTGCAGCATTAGAAAATTGTAGCGAAATGCAGGAAGATCTGCAGCGGATAGGCACTTGGTGCAGGGAGTGACAACTGACCCTTAACATAGACAAATGTAATGTATTGCGAATACATAGAAAGAAGGATCCTTTATTGTATGATTATATGATAGCGGAACAAACACTGGTAGCAGTTACTTCTGTAAAATATCTGGGAGTATGCGTGCGGAACGATTTGAAGTGGAATGATCATATAAAATTAATTATTGGTAAGGCGGGTACCAGGTTGAGATTCATTGGGAGAGTCCTTAGAAAATGTAGTCCATCAACAAAAGAGGTGGCTTACAAAACACTCATTCGACCTATACTTGAGTATTGCTCATCAGTGTGGTATCCGTACCAGATCGGGTTGACAGAGGAGATAGAAAAGATCCAAAGAAGAGCGGCGCGTTTCGTCACAGGATTATTTGGTAACCGTGATAGCGTTTCGGAGATGTTTAACAAACTCAAGTGGCAGACTCTGCAAGAGAGGCGCTCTGCATCGCGGCATAGCTTGCTCGCCAGGTTTCGAGAGGGTGCGTTTCTGGATGAGGTATCGAATATATTGCTTCCCCCTACTTATACCTCCTGAGGAGATCACGAATGTAAAATTAGAGTGATTAGAGCGCGCACGGAGGCTTTCAGACAGTCGTTCTTCCCGCGAACCATACGCAACTGGAACAGGAAAGGGAGGTAATGACAGTGGCACGTAAAGTGCTCTCCGCCACACACCGTTGGGTGGCTTGCGGAGTATAAATGTAAATGTAGATGTAGATGTAGATAACAATTGAGAATCAATTCTGTTATATATTTCCATATTAAGATTAGAGTAAATGTCCTTTGTATTCCAATAGATCCCTAGTGAGGAGATCTTCCAGGATGTAGAACATGTCAGGATATTCCAGAATGTAGAACATGTCAGAAAAACAAGATTACACAATAAATACATACACAGAAAAATAAATATGCTACTGTACCTTCCACAGATCTGATGTGAAATGGTCCTCATGGATGTGGAATAAGTAAAAAAAGAAAAAAATCTTAAACATATTTTTGTTTAAAAGTTAAAAAAATAATTATCACAAAACATGTAAATATTTAATACTCTGAGGCGCACATAATAATTCTTAGATTATTGTAGCCATTTATCACCAGATAAAAAAAATCATATTATAACATTTATTTACAATGATTGAATTACTTCACTAAATTTGTAAAGAAGTCAGATTCTACTAAATATGCATTATTTTATATTATTAGTCAAATATACACATGGTTGGTTCTACAAAGAAATTTATCAGTGGAGTAGAAGGATTTGGCCATCAATAAATCCTTTAGGCTCTTCTTAAACTGAGTTTTATTAGTAGTTAAACTTTTTATGGCTGCTGACAAGTTATTGAAAATGTGTGTGTGTTTTTCAAATTTTATTAAGGTATAAATATATTGGGAAGCAGTAGTTAGTATCCCTAGTTTTCTAAAGAGGCCTCTACAGGATGTTCTTGAATTCATTCCACAAAGAATTCTTATTACATGTTTCAGGACTCAGAAAACTTCTGCTTGGCTTGATAAGTTAACCCAAAAAATAATCCCACATGGCATTTTGGAATGGAATTAATCATAATATGCTAGCTTTATTGTTTTTATACCGCTTATGACTGACATCTGCATGGCAGCTAGAGATTGTTGAGGCACTTCACAGATGAGTTTTTTTTATCAAAGTGTAACCCAAGAATTTAACGCTGTCAGCCTCTAAATCTAGGTAAAAAAATAGCCTCAGTATTGATCTGAAAGGACAAGAGTGCTGATTTATAGTGAGCTTTACTAGCATTATTTTCAGGTTTATTTGAATCTGGGTTGCACTGTGTTTTTAACACAGTAATATCCTTTTCAGCCAATCTTCTGAGTGAGATTGTGCTGGCTTGCTGCCATGCCACAACACTAGCACTCTGTGCTGAAGAACAGCAGTTATATCACTTATGTAAAATAGTACATTGTGGGCTACTAGGCAGTGAAAGCCCTTGGTTTAGTTGCAGTGCATCTGAAACTGTAGAAGTGTTAGCATATGTGTGTTTACAATAGTTAAGTGCCAAATAATTTTTCCACTGACAACAAAGTAAAGTAATGTTTTATTATAGTCAACAAGAGTCAGTAGCTTATGAAGAGCTATTTGTAATGAATAGTTACAAGCTTTTGATCAATGTAGACTACTGTAGACTGATTGCTTCATAGTTGTGTATCATATGCAACTTAACCTGATGTCAGTCTCTGCTGTTGTGCCAGCTAATTCACATGTAAGAAACATTATCTTGCTTTGAAAATTATTTAGTAACCTAATATGTAGCCAAATCAGCAACACTTTTATATTGCATACACATGTTTCTTCTGTAAAATGAGTACCACAGGTCAGTATTTAATAACACAAACAGCAAAAATAAATAAATAAATAATGAAAATAAAAATTAAAAAGATAAAAAAATAAAACCTGTAGCTGCAATTTTTCATTGAATAACTATCACTAAAAAATCCAACTAGGTTGAAAAAACGCTGCAGAGCCATGAGAAATGGTCAACAATGTGATGACTGCCTTCACATTGCATGCTGTTAAGAGACCAGCATGGCTGGAGATGTGGTAGTATTTGACACTGTGCTTATTGCTTCACAATTGTGGAAACTGAGCATTTGATTCTAAAATTCAAAGCCAGTCTGGCAGAAGCATAATCAGAATTAGAGCCACTGGGATATGGAGTTGGCAGCAGCCATGTTAAGATGCCATGACTGACCTCATTTGAACTGTGCTGTCGGGAGAGTTAATCTGGAGTTGGAATGGCTGTCTGAGTGAGGTGCATGGTCACATATTGGTATGGTTTCTGTTGATTCTCTCAGTAAGTGGGATTATACTTGGCATGGCATACACCTTAACAGGAAAAAAGGAGGGTACACTGGCAGGGCTAATAGCAGAAAATTTAAGGGGAAAGGTGTTGCTGTAAGTGGTAAATACCAGTGGTTCTAGGTGTTGGAAAAACACCTTTTTTTACGGCAGGTAAGACAGAAAGAAGTCAAGTTCTAAGAGAGGTTAGGAATGAAATGAACTGTCAGTTTGAGAATGGAACTAAAAAAAAATAATTCTGGGACAGTGGATCAACAAACACCGCTGTTGGTTAAAATTTTTCAATAATCAGCATAAATTTTATTTCCACCCAGTTTTATTTCAGTTATTGCAAAAAGCCAACTATGTTTAGTGCATCAAAACATTCAATGGCTAAGAAGTAAAATAAATGAATTAATTATCTGCATAGATGAATTAGAGTCTTCCAACCCAGTTGATATAATCTGCCTCTCTGAACATCATGTGACTACTTGTATAGATATGTTAAGTGTTGCAGGTTTTAGCTTACCTTCTCATGTCTGTAGGGCTTCATGAAATGAAAGATGGAGGAGTTGCCTCATTCATCACAAATTGCCATAAATTTAATAACATAGACATTCATAAACTCTGCCTGTAGCATCATGTGGAAGCATGTACAGCAAAAGTAAAATTTCATAATAAATCATTCATAACAGTAAGTGCATACTAAGCACCAGCAGGTAATTTTAATCTGTTCATAAATCACTTTGAAGCTCTGTTGGCCTATTTAATAACAAAAAATAAAGAATTAGTGTTTGCTGGTGATTTTAATGTAGATTTTCATGAAAACTCTTCCAGTAAGAACTTACAGTAGAATTGTCATTTAACTAATTTTTACTGTTAACTTTCCAACCAGAATAGCTGAGGGCCCAAAGGCAGCCATTGATAATATCTTGATAGAAATGTCTAATGGACAAAATTATATTATAAAACCAATAATAAGTAGCCTCTCAGACCATGAAATGCACCTCTTTTTGCTAAATGTCAATACCGATCAGCATATAAAATCCACTAAATCTAAATTCAAGAGAGTAGTCAGTAAGCCAAAAACTGATTTTTTAAAGAAACTCCTCAAAGATGTGAATTGCAGTTATGTTTACAATACTCATAGCATGAATTAGAAATACAACACTTTTATTAACAATACCCTTAACTCATTTGGAAGCTGTTTTCCTCTGGAATAGATCCAGATTAGAATGAAGTTTACAAAAAAGCCATGGATTACTCAAGGAATAAAGGTATCCTGTAAGACAAAGAAGAAACTATCTATGAGCCAGAAACAGCTCTGGTGTAAATACTATAGATCATTACAAAACATATTGCAAGATATTCAAGATAGTAATATGGACATCAAAGTAAATGCATTATCAGAAAAGGACAGTCACATCAGATAACAAAATAAAGACAATGTGGAATATAGTGGAGAAAGAGACTGGTAGAGCCAGAGATGAAGAGGAGCACATAGCATTAACAATAAATGACAAAGGGGGTAACAGATGTGTGAGCTTTTCAATAAGCGCTTCATAGCTGTTATTGAAAAGATGAGGTTGTCAAGTTCAGTACATGCTTATATGGAATATCTCAGATCAGTCACTACAAATAACTACAATAATATCTGTTAACTACAATAATATCAGTAGGACCCTCACAACACCAGTAGAAGTAATGTCCAACATAAAATCCTTAAATTAAAATATTCTGGTGGCTATAATAATATATCAACAAAGTTGATTAAACAGTGTGCCTCAGTTTAATGACATTTTAAGTTATTTGTGTAACCAGTCTTTTATCACATTTGTAGGTGGTTGAAATATGCTGAAGTTGATAAGCCTTTGTATAAGAAAGGAGATGAAGAAATACCATCAAACTTGCCTTTGCATAAGAGAGGAGATAAAGAAATACCATCAAACTTCCATCCACTTTCAATTTTGTCAACATTCTAAAAATTTAGAAAAGATAATATAAAGTCATCTTCTTAACCATCTGATAACAAATAAAATATTATCCAAGTCACAATTTGTATTTCTAAAAGGTTCTGATATTCAAAAGGCTATCTAAAAATGCAGTGAAGGATATATTTATTTCATTAGACAATAAGTTACAGGCTACTAGTATATTTTGTTATCTGTCAAAGGTCTTTGATGGTGCAAATCACAATATCCTTTTAAGTAAATTAGAATATTACAGTTTAACAGGAAATATTGCAAAACGGTGCAAATCCTATATATCTCTCTGTTAGAAAAGAAAGAGTGTCAAGAGGAGAGAGACATGTATTAAGCTATCAGGCATTACCCAACTGGGAACCAATAACATCTGATATCCCCCAAGGCTCCATCTTAGGGACCTTGCTTTTTCTTGTGTATATCAATGACCTTCCATCAGTAACATCACCAGAGGCCAAATTCGTTTTGTTTGCAGATGATACAAATGTTGCAATATAAAGTATAACCTTAGAAAGGTCAGCTAATGAAATAGTCGTGTACATAATAAATGGTTTGCAGCCAATTCTCTATCACTGAACATTAAAAAAACAAACATACTTATGCAGTTCAGAACTCGTAAGAGGTTTCTGCCAGTATATACCTAAAATATGATGACAAGCAGATAGAAGATGGTGACAGTGCTAAATTCTTAGGATTACAGTTTGATAACAAATTTAACTGGGAGAACCCTACCACAGAACTGCTGAAGCACTACACAAATCTCTATTTGTTATGCGAATGTTGTCAGAGAGAGGTGATATAAAAAAACTGGTGTACTAAGCTTACTTTCTCCATAATGTCATACAAGATTATTTTACGGGGTAACTCACCAAGCCAGGCCAAAGTTTTCCCAGCCCAAAAACATGCAACATAAATTATTTGTGGTGGGGAACTCAATAACGTCCTGCAGAGGACTGTTTAAGGAACTGGGGATACTAACTATAAGTACTGCTTTCCTATATATTTATTCATTCCTTGATGGAATTTGTAATGGTGCTACTTCTGCACAATTGCTCCCCTCGCCATCCTATCCCTCACTCCGAAACCACCACTACCAGTGAATTTGTATTTTTAAACTAACAGCCCAGTTCGTGGAATCAACATTAGAAATAAGAATAACTTTCACAAAGATTTAAAGTCACTTACTTTGGTTCAGAACAGTGTCCACCATTCAGCAATAAACATTTTCAATAAAATGCCAGCAACTGTAAACTGTTTAACTAACAATAAAGCTCAGTTTCAGAAGAGTCTAAAGGATTTATTGATGGTCAACTCCTTCTACTCATTGATGAATGATTTTATTTATTTATTTATTTTTTGACCAATTGCACATCACCAATGAGAATTTCATTTAGGATCTGTCAAAGGTACATTAGCATATCTGTTCTTATTTTGTAAATATTTATTGTGTATTCTTGTTTTCTGACGTGTTCCACATCCCAGAGGATATCCTCACTATGGATCAATCGGAAAGAAAAGTACATCTAATCTAATCTATTCTAATCTAATAGAACATATGACTGGAATGTAGTCAAACTTGCAAAATCAGGAAGCTGCAAATCTGCTAATTAGTCTATATGTCTCCCAACAGCTTTACTGATTTGAAGACTGTAGACAAAAGTGTGCAGACAACCCTAGCATTACAGTAACACTCTGACAAAACAGGTAAACCACAGAGATCTTTGTACTAGAGAGTAGTCATGTGAAAGGAATGCCTAAGTCATTAGAGAACTCCTTGAGTGGGGAATACCACATGACTAGTATTTGTATTCAACTGTTGGGATTAGGAATGCCACCTGTAGCATACACTCTCTGGAGAAATATCTTGGTAATGAAGATGATGTAATTATTAGGGTGTTGCAACCACAGGTGGGGGGGGGGGGGGGGGAGGGGGGGAATTGTCCTCTTGTGCACCTGTCACACTGTAATCGCTTCATATCTATACCTGGGAATTACTGCCCACACAAAGGCTGTCAATAAAACTGCAACACAAAAGGCTGCATTTGGAGTGGTGCTTTGACTGTTATGATGGTCTGTTAATGAAAGGTGTCACATGGTGTTCAGTGATGAATCACTGTTCTGCACTAGCCCCGGATGACCATCATCGGCAAATATGGTGGTGACCTGGTGAGAGTTCCCATTCGTCTAGTGTTTTGGAGAGGCGCAGAAGTAGTACTCCCAGCATCTTCATGTGAAGAGCAATTGGGTATGACTTCAAGTTACAGCTGGTAGTGACTGAGGGAACTTCAACAGTACAGTGGTATGCCATGGACATCTTGTGTTCTCATGTGTTACCTCCAATGCGAGAGTATCATGGGGCCATTTTCCGTAGGACAATACTTGTCCACACATGGCAGGTGTCTCTATGAACTGTCTGTTTGATGCTGAGGTACTGTAAAATGAGATCAATCAGATCAAAAACAGCATTTTAAATTTTGTCCATTTACTGTTGCGACATCGGAATAAAAATTCAGTATGTTAATTCCACAAACTTGATAATGTTATATTCAAGTATTTCATTATTTTTAGTTTATAATTGCAGTTATTATTTTAAGTTAATTGTTGATTAGTTTCAGCTCCTCAGTTGGGGCGAATCCAATCACCATTGGATTTTGTATGTAGGGATGGAATCAGACTTCTGGTGGAGTGAATCCAATCACTATTTTGATTTTTAAAAAAATATATTGCTGTATTTGCAACAAAATTTTACAATTTCTAGCCTAAACAGATTTTTATAAGCACATTAAACTTGAGATTTTTGCTATACATACATATGCATTCACAAAATTTGACAAACAAATATTAATTTTTGGTTATTGTATGTCATAATGAATGTGAAAAGTATTTACTCAATGTCATAATCATTTATCTCTTCAAAATAAATTTCTCTCACCTTGTATGTTCCGGAACAACTTTTTTAATAATCTGGGCTCTTTCTACCTAAGTTGCATCATCAGTTTCTGGAAGGACAAAAGAAATATTACGATCAAGAACTTACTTGCTCAGAAATGGCATTTCAGAGGCATCATTAGAGATGCTTTCAACTTTACCAATAAAAAACCTGAACCTTTTATCATAGGAAATTTTGCTATGGTGAAATCATTTTCTTTAAATTCATGCCAATCTTTATCCTTCTCCTTGTCCATTTCCTCATTTCATTTGATTCGTGCTGTTCTAGATCATTTTTAGATGTTCTGCATAGGGACTCCCTGCTTGCAGCCCCATCACTACCATTTTCATTGAAGTCACTGATAACAGTTCCTTTCCTGGAGTTAATGCTAAATGCTTTACTTGGCGCAGCTTTCCTTTTGTTTCATTAGAGCCAACCTGCTTCAATTGCATTTCGGAGGCTGCTGCCCAAGAAACTTCTGATGAGCTGGTGCCATGTGCATTGTTATCGGTTGCTGTGAAATGACTTTATCAGGACAGAAAAGAAAAATTCCTGTTTTGTGAACCCAGATATTTGATTTGGATGTGATAGCTATATTTTCAAAGGTTTTCTTCAACCACCTAGGAAATTCGAATTTTGGCACCACTCCACTATTCTTCCTTTTCCAATCATCTAGCGCATTTCTCCAAGCAAGTTCTAAAAGTCTAAAAAAGGCCACATCAAGTGGCTGACACAAATGACTAGAATTAGGTGGTAGAAGCACAAATTTAATATCCTGCTCCTAGCACAGTTTAATCAGGTTATATGACAGATGACTCGAGACATTGTCACCTATAATCACTTTAGGTCCCTCTAATTGCTGGGCATAAGGCAAGACAATTTTAACAAACCATGATTCAAACATGGTTATGTCAAACCAACCACTTTGATTCCTATTATAACCTGCACCAGTTATGCCCCCTTCATTCCAAGTATCATTCAGGTGTTTTGCCCTATAAACTATGTATGGTGGGAGGACTGAGCCATCAGCAGCTGCTGCTATCATCACACTGATACTTGACTTGGAACTATCCACTGTCAGTTCAGGACATCCTGTGCCTCGCTTGACTATTACTTCCACTTGTCCAGGATCGTCACAAAAGTTTGTCTTGTCTTAGTTTATAATGTTGGAGGGAGGGGCACCACTCAAGGTCACTTCAAGGTTTTTAAAATAATCTATCACTGTTTTTCAGGTAACTACTGCCTTTGCCCACTTTGCATTTTCACTTACTTTAATCGTTAGTTCTTTATTTCTTTTCAGAAAAGATTTTACTCACTCTTGCCCAGGTTGATTGTCACAAAGTCTATTTCAATCTTCCCTGCTTGATTGATATATGCCTGTACAATGTCCCTAATGCCATTATTCCTGCAAATAAACCCCCATTTTGCACAAACCAATAATCCTTCAACCAGGCTTTTTTTCTCACTATTGGTTAATGCTGGTTGGCCGCCTATTTCGTATTTGTACCTTTCCATGAGTTTGTCATTTAATGTGGTATATGGAACTGCATATTGCTCTGAAGCTTTCCGGATGCTTATTTTTTCTGATTTGACAGCTTTCACTGGATTTAGAAGAAATTCTGGTTTTTAGTTAGTTTTCTGTGTTGGTCCCAGAAACTTTTGGTATACTCGCATGATCAGATTCACCCTAAAAAATGCAGTTTTGTAAGTAGACCTGCATAGTGACCAAGCAGTATTAGCAATGAACAAAAATACGAAACTGTACCACTTAAAACATTCTTATGCAAGCAATAATATTGCAGCATAGCCGTTACACTTCAGAAGTAACTGGCACCAGTGGAAGTTTTCACACTGTTATATTGACTACACGAGTGTAGCACAAGAATCACATACCTACTGACAATGCAATTTCCTGGTTGCATGCACTCCAACATGCCATTGTTGTTTAGATTAGTCAAAAATTCATGACAATGGTCATCTGCAATGTAATTGTTAAATGCTACACTCAGTTATCCAAACAGGGAAAAACCGGTAAAGGATCGGATTGGATTCACCTCATTTTACAGTACTCTTATAGCCAACAAAATCCCCAGCTCTGTCCCTGATAGAAAATGAGTGGGACCAGCTTACACATCAACTCTGTCCCAATACCTATATATCAAGGTTCAGTTATAACAATTGGGAGCTAGCTTTCCTCGTGAGAGAACGGCTGCATAACACCATTCCCAACTGAATCAGTGCAAGCATCCAGGCCAAAGAGGGTGCAACATAATACTGATAAGTGGCCGCATACTGCCAAAGTTCTTTGTACTTTTGACTCAATTTTATAATCACTGTATTAACATCATATACCCTCTTTTCATTTCATTTCCTCCTATGGCCGCAGGGTGCTTTACTTTTTTTGTCAAGTAGTGTATTTGACATATCACATAGTAGGATTTAGGGCAAAGTGGGAAATGTGATACTAATCATTGGTTTTGACTAGTGATGTAGCAAACATGCATCAGGTGACATAAACATGGTGACTGCTATGTCATATCCTTGGACATATTTTTAAACACGAATGAAACAAACAGTTTTTATTATTAGACTTTGGTGCATAAAAAATTAGTTACAACTACAATGCTCAATTAGAGATTAGTCAAAGAAACATTTATTGAAAATAAAACAAACTGAACATCATAAAAAGCTCTACATTATCAACAGATATCACAACACACGGCGTGAACTTAAAAAATTAATTTAACTGCAGCTCAAGTGGGAATTTCCATTCATATTTATAAGTATTTGCATGTGCCAGTAGTAAATCACAGTTATCATAAGAAGAACAAAAGAAAAATAATTTTGTGTGTGTGTGTTGTGCATGTTTTTAAATATAAATTAGAAAAAATCTTTACTGTAAAGAAGAAAGATTGATAAACGGGCAAAGCAGTGGAATTTCACCAAAACAGAAAGGATTATGTTTTGACTCTTACACAAAGCAGAGATTTTAAGAAAGCACTAATCTGAAAACCAAAGAATATGACAGTGAATAGCACTTTTAAAAAAGTGCAATTCACAATACATGTAAAAAAAAAAAAAAGAAGTGACATCACATCAGCAACTACCATTATGCCACGGGTCAAAGCTTGTGCCTAATATTGCAAATCTGTCATGACCTGAATATAGAAGCTTTTTGCACATCTCTCTCCAGTGTCTTTAATGTATAGCATTATCTGAAGAAACAACACTACCCAAGCACTGGAAGTTGTCCGCCTTATACATCTCCTCTTCTGCAATTGTTGGATGGGATACTGAAGAGTTCTTACTCAATGTCAAACAAGTTGTTTTAGTTCCACTGATTTTATGACCCATTTTTGTGGTTTCTTCATTCCAAAGATCTAATTTAGTTTGCACATCACCATTTTCTTGCCTGGCAACATCACATTCTATAAAAGGCCTCTACTATTATAACATGCAGGTAACTGTGGTTCTCTCATAGTACAATGTAAACTTTCATGGCAGGAAATGTCACAGTTAATAAAAAATTTCTGGGCTATTATGCCATGGTGAAAGTATTTCACATTTAAACCCAGCATTTCACCCCCATTTGCGGAGGACATTTTCAAGGGGGATTGTAGCTTCTTTGAATGTCCGATTCACGCCTGGCTCTCAACCAACTGCAACAGCAAACTTCCTTTTACATGTGCTTCCATGCATTGGTATGATGTCACATGTTTTGAATACCTGACTGCAATTGGCCATTGTCAACTGCCATCGTCTGCTGTTGCTATCACCTCATGGTGAAAGACTGGTACACATCTTCTTCAGCACTGGAATCCAGATGTCATTCAATCTCATACCTTCCTCCTTCCTACTGAAATTCCTGGGGTATTTTGCAATCTCTATGGCCTCTCTGTGTAGCCTTTCATGGTAGTCGCTTGTTGGGGTCAGGACTTGAGTCCTGTCAAAATGAATGTGCTGGTCTCCTAGCTGCAAAACTTGTTCTGCTACAGCTGATCTGTCAGTCTCCTCTCTTCTGCACTTGTCCTTGTGCTCTTCTAGTCGTTTCTTTACCATTACACCTCCCCACAACTAAACCTAATCATATAAATTCCAGGTTTTTACAGCGGTTTGCAAGCATCCTTGGCCAGTTTTTGATGATCTTGTACCTTCAACGTGGGTTTGTAGATTACTGTGATGTTCCTTTTTTTTCTCCTTTGTGGTCAGTAACATCTTTAATGAAAGGTAGGAAAACTTGATTTCACAGGCACTTGTGCATCACTATGATTTCTGCACAGTGGGCTTAGTGCTCTTTTTACCTCAGCAGACGAATAACCATTCATGAGCAATGTACTGGTGAGATGTTTTAATTCTGCATCAAGCAGTTCTGTTTTGCAGGTATTCCTTGCTCTATCCGCCAATGTTTTTATGATGCCTTGCTTTTGCTGTGGGTGGTGGTCCAAATTCCGGTGTAGGTCTGTGTGCATGGGTTTTTTGTAAACCATGTAGCATAAGCTGCCCTCTACTTTCTTGAAAACAAGCACATCAAGATTATTTAATCTTCCGCCTACCTCCTCCTCCATAGTAAACTGAATTTTATAATTAATCCCATTGAGATGTTTGTGAAACTGACCCAGTTTCTCTCTGCCATGCTTACACAAAACAAATGTATCATCCACATATCAGAACCAACTATTCAATTTCTTGTTGGCAGTTTCCATTGCTGCTCCTCAAATTTTTCCATGAAGAAATTCGCTGTAACTTGGTGAGCCAAGGCGTGAATCAGACACTCAAAAAAGCTACAATCACCCTTGAAAATGTCCTCTGCAAATGGGGATGAAATGCTGGGTTTAAATGTAAAATCCATTTGAGCATGGCATAATACCCTGGAAAATTTGATTAACTGTGACATTTTCCACCATGAAAGTTTATATTTTCCATAGCCATGTCATCTGTCTGTTCATAGAACTCATTATTCCAGTTCAAATATATGGTTGTGAGACAATATTTCAACAGTTTTGCAATATCAGGAGGAAAAATCTGTCTCACCTGTTGCAACACCTTCTCGAGCAGAACCACGGAGACAGCGATAGCTGGACCACTATTCTATTTGCCCACATACAGCCGCATTAATGTTGCCAAGAACTTGGCAACTGAATAGGCTGGTGAACCAATAGCACTCACTATAGGTCTTAGAGGAACTTGTTCTTTGTGCACCTTCAGCAACCCATAAAGCCTTGGTGGTAGCACAGCTGAGTTGAGCAGACTTTTCTGAATGCTCTGTTTGATAGAGCACTTTTCTTTTTTTAACAACAACATAACAATTCTAAGAACTTTATCATTTTGGCCTTTACTGAGCTTCCTATATGGTTGTGGCTCTAATAAGTCATTAATCTTATTGTGATAGTCGGTCACATTCAAAACAACTATCATATTTCCGTTGTCAGTGGGGGGAATGATAATACTGCCATCCTCATTCAGGTATTTTATGGCATTCCTCTTGCCCAGAGTTAATTTACTTTTTGGAAGCTTTGTGTGAGCCTATACTCCCAGAGCTTCTATATGGATTTCTTCAGTGTAACCATGTCCACACCACAAATGCCTGCTTCTACACTGGTTATTATTGATTCCATGGGCGCAACTTGCAGACTAATGACAAAGTTTCAACCCTGGCAAGCACAGATTCTCTGATAACTATCAGTGTAGTCACATGAACATTAACATAGCAGTAGTAGATGAACAGCATCTGTTTATCACAACCAAGAAAGTAGCACTTAAAATTACAGCAAAAACTGAAATCAGCTTCAAAAGACAAACATAATAAAATTCTTGTATATCACAATGCATATTGATTTTAGTCATTATGAGTGAGTATATATTGGTGTATGTGCAGATGGATATGTGTGTGTATGCGGGTGTATACCTGTCCTTTTTTCCCCCTAAGGTAAGTCTTTCCGCTCCCGGGGTTGGAATGACTCCTTACCCTCTCCCTTAAAACCCACATCCTTTCATCTTTCCCTCTCCTTCCCTCTTTCCTGATGAAGCAACCATTGGTTGCGAAAGCTTGAATTTTGTGTGTATGTTTGTGTTTGTTTGTGTGTCTATCGACGTGCCAGCGCTTTCGTTTGGTAAGTCACATCATCTTTGTTTTTTGAGTATATATTTTGTTTGAAATGATTAAATAATAGTATTTGAATTTATAATTTACAAGTAGATATTACTTAAGTAGATATGTGAATGTATATTACAACTACTTTTTACCTGAAGATCTCTGCAAAACGTTTGGTCATTGATTCACCACAAAATTTTACTACTCAATTTTGCAGAATAAATAATAGCTGTTCACTGGTTTAAACAAAAAGATCTCCCTGTACAGTAAGTTGGGTGAAAATATCTTAAAGGTTCTATCACTGTTTTCTATATGGAAAAAACACTGAAAAGAGGTTAAGATTTGCTTATCAGTCCACTAATTCTTCTCCTTTGTGATGTCCAGGAGAAAAAATTAGTTCTACATGTGGCATTTCATTTAGTATTTGACTATAAATATATATTACTGGGACCTAACATAATAGTTGTTCATTTTTTTTTATATCAAGAGTGATGCAGTTTCCCTGGCTGAATCATAACCTGTGATATCATGTTAGTTATTTCGAGCCTCTATCACACATCTTTCAACACTGTAGCACTGCAGATAGTATGATTCCAAACACAAGTGGAGACCTGTCAGAAAGTGACTGTGTCACTTTCAGTTTGTACAGCTGCTGCGAATGCTGCAGACGTTTTTCACTTTGAACATTCTATCTTAAGTTTTTTCCCTAAGATTTTTTAAGTAACAGAAGCCAAACTGTGATACCTATAGTTATAGACTGTTTTCTTGTCTCTCCATTTATAAGTATGGTTTGTTAATGTTTATTTTAGGTACTATATCTCAAAATATTGGCTGATTACAAACAGAACTCAACTGGATTCTGATCAAGCGAGTACAGTTGTTTAGCTCTTTGTGAGACATACCTCTGTAACATGTCTTACTGCTTTTTGGCAATCTATTAGTCTGTGTAATTTCATAAGCAGATGTGTCCTTGAAATACATATCCTTAAGTACATACAACACCAGTGAAGATAATGCAGTAGCATCTGAAAGTTTAGTTTTTATTTCTTCTGTTTCCTGACAGTTATTTGGAAAAATGAAATTGGTGATCAGCAATTCAATATATCCTCATCTGATTATAGAATTGGACCTCAATTGCACCATTCTATTCTATCTTGGGAGACTTTTATGACTGCTGTGCTTATTTCATGCTTTTTTGTTACATTCTGACTTTACAGTATTATTCATGACTACAGCTAGTGCTTTGAACTATATTAATTCTTGCTTTCTTTCATATCAGACATTAACCATTCTTCTACCTAGTTCTTTTCAAAACTACTCTCATCTGCAAGAAGAAGGGGGGGGGGGGGGGGAGGAAAGTATAAAGGCCGCTGTAGGAAGTGAGTTAAATTTATTCCCATTGTTCTTCTTCTTCCTCCCGGAACACTGCTGTTTACACAGATCATTCACAAAGTCTCTTCCAACGTTCTCTTTTCTCCCACAGACTGTTGTTCACCATTTCCTCCCATTGGAGGCCTCTTCGATTGATGTCATGCTTCACTTGTTCTCTCCATCTTGTTGATGGTCTAGTTTCTTTTAGGCAGTTCATACAGAGCATGTTTCACGTCTCATATCCTATCCCTTCTCATCTTTCTTAGGATCCCTCTTAGAAAGCGCATCTCCGTTGCTTGTATTTTACTCAAATCTTTCTTTGTCCAGACCCAACATTTTCATCCATAGTTCTAAACTGTAGATAATATGACTTTTACAAATATATAATGGTTTGGCATACATTTTCCAATGCCTAACTATATCTGATACACAATAATAATAAAATTTCAAGCAACGTTCTGTCCTCTGTTGATGTTTCGTTTTCTGCTTACCTTACTTCCTGTGTATTTCAAATCATCTACTTCTTGTACCCTCTGCAGCTATTCAGTTGTTCTAATTTCTACTCATTATCTTCCCATATCATCACATTGTCTACATATGTTATGATTTTCATATTATATGCTGCTGATGCTTGGGAAACTTTGCTTATGATGGTGTCCATGACTGTACTGGAGAGCACTGATGAGCAAAGACTTCATCACCAAAACCGTCTATATGATCTTAATCATTATTGTAAATTTCCTGTAACAGTATTTAGCAAATAACACATGCCAGCTAAATTAGGGGCACTGAAAACCATTTTTAAAATTCCAAGTGATCACACTGCAGCTTGAGGTGCTGATTTCAAGTATAATCACAGCTTTTTCTCTAGTCACAAAAGGTGGGAAAAATGTGCATGTTATATTGAACTGTTTAAACAAATATTGCAAAATTAGACAGAAATCCATGTAAAATCCAGCAGTAGTCAACAACCACCCATGTCTCTTCTGAACATTTTTCATTTTTTTACAAATACTTCATACATAAAAAAAAAGAGTTCAAATGTCTGAACCAACAAACCCAGCTTCTGACAATGCAGAAACTGTTTCACAAAAATATTTAAAATATTTCTGTCTTTTTTTGTTTCATTAATCCCAGTATAAAGTGTAGTGGAGACAGGAGAACTTCCTTCAACTCACACACACTATTGCAAACTAACTAGTCCAAATCTGTTATAGACTTTTGTAATTCCAAACAAAAAAGTGACTTAAAGGTAGCAAATGTGTACACACTGGACGAGACTTCATGTGAGAGGTTCCATGGATAATAAACTGAGATGACACCAGGAGT
Source organism: Schistocerca americana (assembly GCF_021461395.2). Classification (NCBI taxonomy): domain Eukaryota; kingdom Metazoa; phylum Arthropoda; class Insecta; order Orthoptera; family Acrididae; genus Schistocerca; species Schistocerca americana. The sequence goes on from NC_060122.1 coordinate 290,379,797, forward strand.
GGACGAGTTAATCAAAAAGCTCAGCTCTACCTGCTTTTCACTGTAAAAATTTCAGCCATTGTGTTGATCTACAGACAGGATTGATAACATACTTTCATTGAGTATTGTCCTGTGGCATAATTTTCTGTGTCAACACAACTCCAGTCAAGACATAGATTGATACTACAGAAAATTACAGCAAGAAAATTATGTAAAGTAGACAACCAGGCATCTTGCAGAAACCTCCTTAGGGGCCCTGGTATTCTTACAGTTATGTGTCTGGTACATCTACAGCTATTCTCCACAAGCCATCTTGCAGTGTGTGGTGGAGGGTACTTTGTGTACCACTGTCACTTCCTCCTTTTCCTGTTCCAGTCACCAATTGTTTGCATGGAGAATAATTGCTGGTAAGCCTCTGTGTGATCTCACGTCTCTCTGACTAACCTCCATGACCTTTTCGTGATACATGCATAGGGGAATCAATTTATTGGTTGACTCTTCTAGGGACATATGCTTCCAGAACTTTAACAGTAAAGCATGCCATGAAACAGAAAGCCCCTCTTGCTGCATCTGTTGCTAGTGTGGCTCAGCATCTCTTGATACTTTTGCACTTATTGAATGAATTTATAACAAAATGTGCTGCTCTTCTTTGGACCATCTCTATTTACTTTGTCGGCCTTATCTGGTATGGATCCCAGACTGACAAGTAAAATTCAAGTATTGGTCAAAGGAGGGTTTTGTAAGCTATTTCCTTTGTAGATGGACTACATTTCCCTAGGATTCCTCCACTGAATCTCATCTGACTTACCTGCCATCAGTTTTATGTGGCCATTCCACTTTAAACTGCTCCTTATGCACACATCTAGATATTTTATGGATGTAACTGCTTCCAGTGATTGTTTTGCAATTATATCATCGTACAGGAATGGGTATTTTTTACTATTTGTGCACAATGTGTTACATTTGCTTATGCTGAAGGTCAGTTGCCACTTCCTGCACCAAGTGTCAATCCCATGCAGATCTTTCTGCATTTTGCTACAGTTTTCAAACATTTAACTTCTCTGTATATAACAGTATCATCCATGAAAAGCCTCATGAAACTTCTGACAGTATCACTGAGTCATTTATGTATATATCCTGAAAAGATATGGTCCTATAACACTCCTTTGGGTTATGGTATAGTCCCGAAGCTACTTTTATGTCTGCAGAATTCTCTCTGTTGAGAATGACATGCTGTGTTATATTCAGTCGTATCACACAGCTGGTCTGATACTCCATATGTTCATATTTTGTTCATTAGACTCCAGTGCAGAACTATATCAAATGCCTTCCAGAAGTTGAGCAACATGGCATCAATGTGGGTGCCAGTATCTACTACTCAAGGACAAACACAATCACTACTTTTGGAACCCTTACTAATTACTACAAAGGAGATTTTTCAGTCTAAAGAAATGTCATAATATGTGAGCATAAAACATGTTCTAAAATTTTACTGCAGACTAACATTGGATATATAGGCCTATAGTTGTGTGCATCTATTCGACAACCCATCTTCAAAATGGGAATGACCTGTGCTTTTTTTTCAGTCATTTTATATTTACTCACTAATCGTATTTGTAGTTAAAAGTAAAGAGTGAATGTAGGTAAACAGTGAAACTCACATCCACAATGCTAGAAGTACAAATAGCTTCCTTATAAAGTATGAATCCCCATCTATATTTCAGAATGGAATTTTACAATTCTGGCACAAAAGCCTACAAAAAGATTGCTGACAGACATAAGACAGGAAATTGAAAATCTCCTGGTATTTGAAAGTGAAAAAGAATGTTGGCAGCTAATTAGCAACTGCTACAATTTATCAGAGTATTTGGATTTAACAATATACATCATGCTTTACTGTGACAGTTGTATTAAACAAATCTTGACTTTTCCAATATGCACACAGCTGTTAGTGTTCAGTGTAAAATTACGTAAATGTCTCATTTGAAGTGTTGGCTAAAAACAGCAGCTGGACAATTTAAAAAGAAAGAGCAGTGGCTTTGTAACTCATATCTGATCTCTACCAGATAGCCACTCTCAGTCCATCCAAAAATGTCATCTTCAGTAGTCTCCCACAGCTGAACAAACAGAAGATGACATCTCTAGAGAGATCAAAAGCCACAGTAGCACAGTTTATCTGATATTAACACTGAAACTGATCATAGCCGTGGAAGTTTTTGGCAACTGTGACTGAAAAAAAAATCCTTTTTAATAACTGACAGTCACTGACACTCCATCTTCATGTCACTAGCTCAAATGTACTGTAGAAAGAGAAGAGGAAGTGGATGAAAATGAAATACATGACTTGATACTGCAAGAAGAGTTTGACAGGAAACTGGAAGGAAAGTTCAAAACAAACCTGGAGCAGACTATATTTTTATGAAACTTATTAAGATCGTTGGATAACAAGCCTGATATGTGATAGGTTAAATATCCTTTCAGACATCAAGAAGAATTAATAACTGCAACACTAAAGAACACAGGTGGTGACAGGTGCAAGTATTACCAAAACATCAGTTTAATTAGTCCTGGTTGTAGAACAGTAAGAAGAATGGAATGACTGGTTGAAGATGTTACAGGGGTAGTTCAGTTTGGATTCTGGAAAAATGTAGGAACACGTGAGGTAATGCTGAATCTACAGCTTTTTGTAGAAGATGGGTTGAAGGAAGGCAAACTCACATTTAAAGCATTTGTGAATGATTCTGACAGTGTTTACTGTAATACAGTCTTTGAAATTCTGAAGTTACCATGAATGAAATGCAGAAAGGAGAAGTTTATCTGTACAGAAACAAGGCTGCAGTCAGAAGATTTGATGGGCATGGATGGGAGGAAGTATTTCAGAGAGGACTAAAACAGAGTTGTGGCACATTTCATTATATAAAGAGAACAAAATAATGGAACACAAGAAGAAATTTGGAAAAGGAATTGAAGTTCAAAGAGAAGACCTAAAGACTTTCAAGGTTTGCCGATAAGATTGTACTTCTATCAGAGATGCCTAAGGACTTTGAAGATAAGTTGAATGGAATGTGTAGTAACTTAAGTAGAGGTTTATAAGATAAACATCAACAAAAGTAAAATAAATGGTAAAGAAGTGTAGTGAAATTAAGTTAGGAGGTGCTGAGGGAATCTGGTAAGGAACTGAGATTCTAAAGTGGTAGGTAAGTTTTGATATCTCTACTGCAACATAACTAACCATGACAGAAGTAAATACAACATGAAATGCAAACTGGCAACTTGAAAAAGAGAAATATGTTAACAGTGAATATAAATTTTAGTGTTAGAGAGCCTTTCCTGAATTTATTTGTCTGGAAAATCATCTTATATGGAAATGAAACATGCGTGATAAACAGAATAGAAACTTTTGAAATGGAATGTAAGTAGCAAAAGAAAACTGGAGATCATATGATTAGAATGAATAACCAAATGAAAGGGTACTGAATCCTATCAGGGAGAAAAGAGCTTTCTGGCACAACTTGAGTAAAAGAAGTGGTATGTAGACAGGACACATTCTGAGACATAAAGGAATAATTAATTTTATAATAGAAGGAAATGTGAGGGGTTAACTTATGGAGGTAGACCATGACTAGAATACAATATACAGGTTCTATATCTACAGCTATACTCTTTAAACTACTGTGAAGTGCATGGCAGAGGGCACATCCCATTGTACCAGTTATTAAGGTTTCTTCCCATTCCATTCACATACAGAGCATGGGAAGAATGATTCTTTGAATGCCTCTGTGCACGCTGTAATTATTCTAATCTTCTCCTCACGATCCCTATGTGAGCAATGTATAGGGGGTCATAATATATTCCTTGAGTCATCATTTAAAGCCGGTTCTTGAAACGTAGCTAGCAGACTTACTCGGGATAGCTTACATCTATTTTCAAGAGTCTGACAGTTCAGTTTCTTCAGTATCTCTGTGACACTTTCCTATAGATCAAACAAATCTGTGACCATTCGTGCTGTCCTTCTCTGTATACATTCAATATCTGCTGTTAGCCGTATTTGATATGGGTCCCATGCACTTGAGCAATATTCTAGAACCAGTCACATGAGTGATTTGTAAGCAATCTTTTTTGTAGACTGATTGCAGTTCCCCAGCATTCTACCAAAAACCTGAAGTCTACTACCTGCCTTGCCCATGACTGAGCCTATGTGATCATTCCATTTCATATCCTTACAAAGTGTTACACCATGTATTTGTATGAGTTGGCCAATTCCAGCAGTGACTCATTGTTATTATAGCCATAGGATACTATGTTTTTTTGTTTTGTGAAGTGCACAATTTTACATCTTTGAACATTTAAAGCAAGTTGCCAATTTTTGCACCACTTTGAAATCTTAGCAAGATTTGAGTGAATATTTATGCAGTTTCTTTCAGACAGCACTTCATTACAGATAACAGTATAATCTGCAAAAAGCCTAAGGAGGTCATTAATATATGACATGAACAGCAAGGGTCCCAACACACTTCCCTGGGGCACTTCTGCATCTGACAATGACACTCCATCCAAGACACCATGCTGTGTCCTCCCTACCAGGAACTCCTCAATCCAGTCACGAATTTCACTTGATACCCCGTATGATTGTACTTTTGACAATAAGTGTAGGTGTGGCAATGAATCAAATGCTTCTCAGAAATCAAGAAATACTGCTTCTACCTGACTGTCTTGTTGTGAAGCTTTCAGTATGTCATGTGAGAAAAGTGCTAGTTGGATTTCAAATGATCAATGTTTTCAGAGTCCATGCTGGTTGGAGTGGAGGAGGCCATTCCATTTGAAATACTTCTTAATGTTTCAGCTTTTACAATAAAATAATCTCAAGGATATTGGATGGTAATTTAATGGATCACTTCTAATGCCTTTCTTGTAGACAGGTGTGACCTTTGCTTTTTCCAAGAACTGGGCTTGGTTAAATGGTTAAAATGGATTTGTGATGCAATAAAATAGACAGATGCAGAGATCTGCATAGGATTGACTAGTGGGATTAAATGCATCAGGCCAGTCTTTGGACTGAAGGCTACAACAACAACATCCTCATCAATGCTGTATATTTTTTTCTATGCACACTAAATGAAAATGTGATTTTGTAAGAAATTAACAGATGATGTATTTTTTCTTTGATTTTCTTTGGAATTAGCATCCAAAAATCTAACAGAATTGCCCATTTCTTTACAAACAGTTTTTTGATTTCATGCCTATGTAGTAGGACTGAGCTTTTTGAACTGTTTTTTAATATGGTATTTCCATTGTAGTTTGCTATCCAGTTGAATAACAAGGAATATTTCATTCATTCATTTATTGCCTTCCATAGTAGCAATTATCAGCAGAACTCTGATTCCAGCACTATATTTATTTAATGATCAACGATTCTCCTTAAACTTAGTGGGAGTCTCCACTCGATCCACTGTTTCTGTGTTGTTGTTCACTAAAAACCTTCATAACAATTTTTATTTTGGTAACTGCATCTTGCTCTTGGTTATTTTCAATTGTCAGTTATGTACTAGAATGATATTATACCCTTAATAAAAACAAGAAGATTTTGTAATTTGTTTGCTACAGGACAGTGAGCAAGTTTACTTTAAGGATGGTTGTTTTATGAGATTCTACAATGTGATTTGTGCAGAGGTTTTTATCCCTTCTTGTTAGTATACAACATGCTATCAACATCAAAAGCATTGAGATGAAGAATTACTGTGTTTGGACAGGGATGCAAATAGAAAATGTGTCTCTCCAATGAAGGGACCAGAGCAGTACTCATATGAACTTTAAATGAAGATGAACCTACTCTTTTTGACTAACAGTCCAGTTCTCATTGCCACATAACTTAATTTGGACTGCACTATTTTGCAGTTTTGATAAATAAGACAATTTCTTTTTTTAAAAAAAGGGTAAGGCTGTATAAGATTGAATTCTCATTTCACTTTACAATGGTTGTCTGTGTATGCTACATATCCACACATGCTGCCGGAAATTTTACCGAAGGGGCTGCTCTAGTTAGGAACTGAGACCATCAATGAAGGCAGGGACCCACATGACTGGTAAGCCTACTTTGAAGAGTATTTCAAATTAGTACTCATGAAGTTTTTCAGTGCCATTCCAATTCAGACTATGGAGTCAGCAAGAGAGATTTATAACCCAATACCTTGCTGTCTCTCTGACTCAAGTTACATACTGGGTGATGGTGACACCTGATGTGCCTGGCATTCAGTGAATGATACAGCAAAGATGAGAAGGTTACATTCCCCCACAAAATAGATATGTACTAGTTGTTTTCTTGTTGAGTAAGTGCTTGTGAAAAATTGTAAGATATAACAAAAAACAAGAAATTTCTGTATGTATGAGAACATCTTTTGTTTGCAGATGTAAGTCCTTTGTATCTTCGTATTTTGTAGAGTGTACTAGTGGTAGTTTTGTTTCAAATGGGAGATGCCCTTGAAGGCCTTTATTTATAGATCTCTTCCATTTGAATTTTGATAAGTCTAGTGTTTTTGGTATCAATGTATACAGTAGCCATTTCCATTTTTCTGTTCTTGTACCTGTCAGTCATCCCCTCTCTGTGTGCTAGGTCTGAAGGAGGATTTTGTCCAAAGGATCAGCTAATTATTGTCATTTCCACATGCCTGTCCACTGCACAACCCGTCTTCTATTGGAGGAACAATGTCCTATCCCCATACATACAACTTAACAGATCCTGGTTTTTACATATGATTCTTAGTTAAAGATTTATATCATCTTTCAGCTATTGTACCCACCACAAATTATCTAATGTTCTTAGAAATTCTGAATCCAGTTTCTGCTTTTAAACCTGATTATTCCATACCATTTTCGTGGTATCATAAGATTTCCCATGCTGCTTCTCTCTCTTCTTCTTCTTCTTCTTCTTCTCTCTCTCTCTCTCCCCCCTTTTTTTTTTTTTTTTTTTTTTGTTTTGATATCTAACAACATCTCTTTTATGAGATGTGTGATACAATCATCTCCGAACTGTTCCTCTATTGTATGCAGTACACATTGCTATAAAACGTTTTTTCTTAAGTGCAAGATGGGAACCCCACCCTTACCATGGAAAAAACCACCACACTGCAACACGAGCTTCTCTGTACTTCACAGATGGCACTACACATTATAGCAGGTAATGTTCTCCAGGCATTTGCCAAATCCGAACCCTTCCATTGGATTGTCACAAGGTATAGCATGATTCATCACCCCAAATCTTTCTTTACCAGTCATTCACTGTCCAGATGCATTGCTAATTTACACCACCTTAGCATTTATTACAGAAATGTGTAGCTTATGAGGAGCTGCTTGACCATTGTACACCATTCTTTTCAGCTTCCTATGTGCAGCCATTGTGCTAGCTGGACTGCTGGTAGCACTTAGGAACTCACAAGTGATTTGTTCCATTTATTTCAAGTGATTTTTTTCAGCCACCCTGCAATGCCCAACAGACCCTGTCTGTCACTATATGAGACCTGCCTGGTCTTGGTTTTGCTGTGGTTGTTCCTTTGCATTTTGACTTGAATGTCACATCACCAACAATCAGTTTGGGTAGCTTTAGAAAGTCTGAAATGTCCCTGATGTATTTGTTACTTGAGTGACATTCAATAACAGGTCGACTTTCAAATCACTGAGACCTCCTGACTGACCCATTCTGCTATTACTGCTTCTCTGCTGACGACAGAATACCCCCTGCCTCCTTTTATACTGATGGGTCTGCCTCTTGTGACGTCTAGTGGTCAGTTCTGCATTACAAAGGGATATCTGTATACTTCCGATCAGATACTGTATGTTCCTCTAACACTTTTTTTGTTTTGTCATTGCAAGAATGTTCAAAACTTCCTATAAGACACCTGAAATAGTTTTGTTGATACTGGATCTCATTGCTTGATTTCTCTTTCAGTTTTGAGTTTATCACTATCCTGCAGCTTGTTGCTTTGCTGAATTAAAATCCAATGTCTTTTTAGGCATTTGGTGATCATTTTAGTGAATATCTTCTATGTTACAAATAAGAGGCAAATAAGGCTATGGAGTGATGTATCATGTTTGTTTTCCTTATTATGAATGAGAGTAATTCCAGCATTGTTCCAGTTTCTTGGAATTGTTTTCTTTTGCAACATTTCTTCCAGTATCATACTTTTAACATTGGTGGAAGCTTAAATCATTAAACAATCCATTGGGATAATACAGTTTTACACACAGTGGGCATGGCAAGATATCCTGCTACCTTCAAAACAGAAAATAAAGTTTGGAAGCCCATTCACAATGAAAATAAATTACATCTCATGGCAACAAGTAAACCTGATGTCTTTGAGGATGTCTGAATTTAATCTGACACCAGTTACCTTGAGGAAGTTGCAGTAACAACAATTACCTAAGTACCAAAGTCAACTGAAGCATCCAGAAAGATTTAAACTGTCAGTAAATTAGATAAAGAGGCAGTAGTTTCATATCTCAAGGAGGAACATTTCAGGATGGAAGGGCCCAAACAGTGATTACAACAGCAAATCAAAGTGTAGATTATATATAGAGAGAGAGAGAGATGATAAATGAAATGTGTTTGGCTGTCAAAAGGGCAAAGCATGAAGTTTTTAATAACTACCACAGCTGGATATTATCAAAGAACATCTCACAGTACCCAAATGAATTCTAGTCACATGCAAAAGTTGTAAGTGGCACCGAAGTATGTCCAGATACTCATGGATGTCACAGGAATCCAGGTAGCAAAGCAAAAACTGAAATGCTGAATTATATTTTCAGATGTTTCTTTACATTGAAAAATCCAGGAGTACTGCCACAGTTTAGTTTTCGAACAATTGTAGAAATTTTTGATATAGATATTAGTGTCAGCAGCATTGACAAACAGCCATTATCTTAAAAACTGAACAATCCTCAGGACCCATTGGAATCCCTACCAGATTCTATGCAGAATTTACATCTGAGTTAGTCCCTCTCCAAACCATAATATACTGTAGACCAGTCAAACAAAATTCTGTGTCCAGTGGTAGGAAGATTGCACAGGTCACACTTGTCTACAAAGCAGATAAGACTTTTTGTTGATGATGCTGCCTAAAATGAATAATACCTTCAAAATGCTTGACAAATATTCAGTCAAATCTTGATAAGATTTCAAAGTAGTGCAAGACTGACAGTTTGCTTTAAAGATCCAGAAATGTAACATTGACCGCTTCATAAAATGCAAAACCATAGTATCCGATGAGTACAACATCACTGAGTCACAGCTGGAATCGTTCAGCCTATACAAATACTTGTGTACCAGTTTGTGAGCAAGTGTAATGGATCACAAGGCCCAATCATAGGTAAAGCAGGCAGCAGACTTCAGTTCATAGATAGGATACTGGAAAAATTAAGGCAGCCCTGAAGTGTATGGTACCAAGTGTCAGCTTTGATCTGTGATGTAGCTATGTTGTGTTATGTGATGTCATGTTTGCAAGGCGTATTTGAAAAGCTTCATGTTTGGAGACAGTGTTTTATCATCTGCTGTGACAGTCTCTAGGGTTTACTTGTTGTATGTGAGTGATGATAGTGAGGCATTGTACTTAGTGCTGTATGTTACGCTGCATTCTGGAAATTCATTTTTGTTGGCTTGTCAGTGAATTATTGTAATGTCATAAGTAATTGGTTACTCATTTATTTTCAGTTTTGGAATTGTTAGTATGCCTGTGGTCACTGGATGGAAATTTAATTTTTTGTCATATGTTGTTGCTGTTATGGGTGACAACATGATCACTACAAATAAAGTTCTGCAGTTATATTGCCTTGTGATGAAAATGTGTGAAGTGTCAACAGCAGGGTGAATTAATCATATTTACCAAAGTTGCTGCGTCTCAAACTCGAGATGAGTGTATGTGCTGGAATATGCATGTTGGGCAGAATTAGGCTTGTGTTAGTGTGTTCTGTATACACTTCATTAATGTTTGTTATTTTGTTTCTTTTAGTGTTGTATGTGTGGGTGCAAGTAGTTGTGTGTTTATGATTAATGTGCCAGGCTAGATGTATTCATTAGCTGACTTTAATTAGTAAGTTTATGTTGTTCATTATGAGAAGAGTGTGTGTGTGATAAGTACATAATTGTTAGCAGCTATTGGTGGGTATCATGGTGTGTGTTATTTCAGTCAGGTTAGGTTTTCAATGATTGTTCGAACTCCAAGTTGTGGTGTGTTAGTGTTTTGGGCTTTGGTTGAGCATGAAGTGTTACATAGTAGATCTGTCATGTTATGTGTGGTTTTGTGGTACCATGGATTTTGTTTGAGCTATATAAGTCAAGAGAAATTTCCAGACTGAGCTTTGGAGCTATTTGTGGGTCCAGGGCACTGTGGACTTTGTTCGAGACATATAGATCAAGTGAAATTTCCAGTACCAGGTTATGGAGATATGTGTGAGTTCGTGGTATTGTGGACTTTGTTTGACCTGTATTGGTCTTGTGACATTTCTGATACCAGTTTTTTTCAGGTTACAAAAGTCAACAGTTAGTCACTATTGTATATAGGTTGTTACCTTTATTTGTTAAAAGCAATGTGTCACCCGTATTGGTAAAGATTATTTAAATTACTGAGTCACGATAGGCACAACAAAAAGATTCACACAATTATAGCTTTCGGCCATTAAGGCCTTTGTCGGCAGTAGACACACATACACACGCTCACACACACTCACAAAAACGCAACGTGCATACACGTCTACAGTCTCAGTGTCTGACACTGAGACTGCAGACATGTATGCACGTTGCGTTTGTGTGATTGAGTGTGTGTGTGTGTGTGTGTGTGTGTGTATGTGTGTCTACTGCTGACAAAGGCCTTAATGGCCGAAAGCTATAATTGTGTGAATCTTTTTGTTGTGCCTATCGTGACCCAGCATCTCCACTATATGGTGAGTTGCAACTTCCCTTCTCCAGTATTGTTACATTCCATCCTGGATTTTCCATTGTTTTATTTAACTTACTGGCGTATAAGCGGGCATTGTTTACTGAGCATTTCACTGGATCATGGAACAAGAGCCAGTGTGGGCTTATGTTTGCTAAGGAAAAAGAAACAAATCAAAACAGCATTTTTATAGCAGGGAATAAATTTGTATAATAAATTGCCCAAGGAGATGAAAAAGATTACTAAATTAGATCTTCATCTTGAAGTTGAAGTTCACTCTTGTGTTTTCCTTGAATAAACAAATTTTTCTTACTTCTTTTTACCCAGGTATGTCTTGCTGAGGTTACAGCATAAGCAGTGCATGGTGCTGTAACTTCCGTGAAACATGTCTGGGTAAAAGATGAAAAAATAGTGTTTGCAGAAGACAGTATACCATCCAAAAGTGAATTTAAAATACATCTGTTTAAAAAGGCAGGTAAAACATTCTTCATAAGTAATGCATACTACACAGTTAAATATTATTTAAGAGAACTCAAGAGTAGTGGTTAATAATGAAAGGGGATAACACCCTGTCAATTGCAACATACACTGAAGAGCCAAAGAAACTGGTGCACCTGCCTAATATTATGTAGAGCCCCTGCAAGTATGCAGAAGTGCCGCAACACGACATGGCATGGACTCGACTAATATCTGAAGTAGTGCTGGAGGGAACTGACACCATGAATCCTGCAGGACTGTCCATAAATCTGTAGGAGTATGAGGGGGTGGAGAGCACATTGCAAGGCATCCCAGATATGTTCAATAATATTCATGTCTGGGTAGTTTGGTGGGCAGTGGAAGTGTTTAAACTCAGAAGTGTGTTCCTGCAGCTGCTCTGTAGCAATTCTGCATGTGTGGAGTTTCGCTTTGTCCTTCTGGAATTGCCCAAGTCCATCAGTACGCAGAATGGACATGAATGGATGCAGGTGATCAGACAGGAATATTACATATGTGTCACCTGTCAGAGTCATATCTAGATGTATCAGGGGTCCCATATCACTCCAACTACAAATGTCCCACACCATTACAGAGCCTCCACCAGCTTGAACAGTCCTGTGCTGACATGCAGGGTCCATGGATTCATGAGGTTGTCTCCATAGCCCTCCATGTCCATCCACTCGATACAATTTGAAATGAGACTCATCTGACCTGGTAACTTGTTTCCAGTCATCAACAGTCCAGTGTCGGTGTGGACAGACACAGGCGTTGGTGAGGCCCCAGCATTGAAATCTGTAGCAATTTGCGGAAGGGTTGGACTCCTGTCACATTGAACGATTCTCTGCAGTCGTCTTTGGTTCCGTTCTTGTCGTATCTTTTCCCGACTGCAGCGATGTCAGAGATTTGATGTTTTACTGGATTCCTGATATTCACGGTACATTCTTGAAATGGTCGTACATGAAAATCCCCACTTCATCACTACTTCGGAGTTGCTGTGTCCCATCACTTGTGCGCTGACTATAACACAACATTCAGACTCATTTAAATCTTGATAACTTGCCATTGTAGCATGAGTAACTGATCTAACAACTGCGCCAGACACTTGTTGTCTTATATAGGTGTTGCCGACTGCAGCTCCGTATTCTGCCTGTTTACATTTCTCTGTATTTGAATATTCACGCCTAAACCAGTATCTTTGGCACTTCTGTGTATGATTACAATGTAATTCATTTACACACTCAGTTTTTCAGGTGGACTTAGGGGAGGATATTAAGATGTGCATGGGGCACATTAACATTTTTATACACCTGAAGTCAGTTTTATAAAAATACTGGAGGTAGTGGAAGGGGCATACAACACATTTGTGGTCCAGGAATCACCAAAGGGAGTCCTTGGTGTATACAGCAATGAAGGATAAAACTATTTTGTACAAGGTACTCTGAGCAAATTGTGAATTAATCAAAGAACATTGTCCATAGGAACCAAACAAATGAGGCAGAGCAGTTTTTAAAAGACACTGGCCTCATATTTGGGGGGGGGGGTGGAGTTACTCTGTCCAGCCATTGTGATTTAGCTTTTCTTAAATTATTTCAATTAAATGCCAGGATTGTGCCTTAATGAAGGCCACAGCCGACCACCTATTCTATCATCATGAAAGCCTACTTATATATTCTGGTATATGTTGAACTGTTTATTTTCATTGTATCATAGTAACAAATCCTATATATCATTGTGAGGCGATCCCTGGATGAATAAACAAATAAATTACTTACAGAGTACCAGTATGCAGTAACTTCATATTATTCATGTGAAATTAGGTGTGCTCCCTGAAGCTGGTCGTCATACATTAATTGAAAATAATGAGACTCCTTAACGTCATTTAACACACTCCAATCTCAGAAATTGTAAGAGTATGGACACAGGGTAGGTAGTATCCATATTTTACCTTCAGAAAAGAATGCCGTTTGTGTCATTTTACATAGCGGCTTCTTTGCAGACACGCTAAACATACGCTTCTAATTACAGGTAACATGGCAATTAACAGAATGGGTCTCTGTTCTCAAGAGTTTTCAGACGTGTTTTTTTTTAATTGTGATGTAAATAGTTTCTTCGATGATAAATTTTCATAGTTCATGCCATTTCGTTGAAACCGGGTAATAAAATAGCATTTGACAGTGGTGTTCTTTAAATTTGGTTTATTTGTCCGAAGCAATTACTCAAAAAGCGTTTCAGTGGATTAACATCTAATGTGCTTCGTCAACAGTATTTCAAATTACCTACGTATTTAATGTTTCTCACTACCTTCACTAGCAGCGCTAACTTCGTTCCAGAGAAAATAAAGCGCCAGACAATGCGAAGGCCCTACTGAATATCTAGTCATATCTATGGAGTACGTCTTCCGAGAAGTGTATGTCACGTGACTTGATTGCGTTTTGAGCGCATTTTGCAGGTACGAGAATTGCTTATTTTTTTCCGTTTACGGTGATACTGACCGAAAAGTAAGTCGTTTGTGCTACGTACGCGTTCTTGGGATTTGTTAGTCGGTCACGACAAACAACTAATCCACCGGAAATGAGCCGTTCCCGAAAGAACTTTTCTCTATTTCGGAAGGTTGTCAATAGTAAGCCTAACAAGGCTTTGAAATGGCGTCCTCCCCACATGGCTGAAATTAACCCGGCTTTATGAAAATAAATTTCTTTGTGTGAAATGTAGCTACTGTGAAAATTACGTTTCTGGGAGCTTTAATTAAGTTCCACCAATCAACACATCTTCAACAGTAGAGCTGTCTTTAACGTGCTACTCGTGTTAACAATAATATTAGTTTTTATCCACAAATTTTTGTTTATGTACTAAGTTGGTGTTGTAAAGAGCCAAGAGTTGTTTCCCACGCAGTGATTGGTTGTACTTATTTATAAAAGAAAATGTCTCGAGCACTGTCATGGTGTCATCGACGGAGTACTTAACCTAATCTGATCGACTTCCTTTGTGTTTTTATTTTAAGTAACTTGTGAATTTTTTGAGAAAACGCGGCCTTGTAGGGTGTGTGCGCGCTTCTGCTTTCAGTTTGTTGTGTATACTTCCTGGACAGTTGTCTGTTTTCTAAATTGTGGAGTAAAGCAAGTTTGTTATTTCACCTTGTAAGTAATAGATGTTGGATTATCCGTTTCGCGGAGTTTTAGTTTTAAGTGTTATGTGAGCACTAATGATCCCTGGATTTTATGATTGTGCTATTAAAAATTGCCAGGATGATGCGTGTGTGCGAAAAGCTTCTGGACTTCCAGAATTGCATGGTATTCGATCAAGTGGAGAGATGCAGTTTACTGATATTTTTATCAGCTGTGCGGTGTATTTCAATAGAATTCCCACTTTATACGAATATGAGTGTGATAAACGTGTATCTCTGTGGCGTGTTACATAATTAATAATTGTTCGATGGTATTGGGCGTGATCGAGCATCTAGAAAAGCTTTTGAAAACTATAAATTCCATTTTAAAGACTGAAGGTATAATTTTCAGAATTTATCCAGATTAACGTATTTGAACCTACTTTATTGATTGCCATTGTGCACAAAGGTTGTAACACATTTTGGTGAAGTATTTGTGTAGTTTGGTGGGTTTCAGAGAACAAGATGAAGAAATTCTGAGAAGTGTGTGTGATTTCATATGTAATCCTTTGTGTGAAAGTTATATATTTGTATAACTTCATTTCAGTTGCAGAACAACTTGTAAATAGTGATTGTACATAGACATTGTAAAGATGAGTACAGTAAACCGCACCACCTCACGTGGTGGAAAAGGTGCAAAACAGGAAAGTTCTGCAACAGGCAAATCACAAAAAACAGACACAAAATCAGAATCACCAAAGTCACTGGACCATCACCCTAAAACACAGGTAAGACTTCATTTTCTGTTGGTTAAAGTGTAGATTATATGATGCTGTGTTATCAGTTTGTCATAACATTCAGTCTTTAAATGGCTTACACACAAAATGCTGGATAAAGATATTTTTGTTTTCTTAGACTGTTGTAATGAATATTTGTTTGACACTGTCCCAATAAAGGAATCTGGTACATAGGTATTTTACTTTGCTGCCAATTTGAATTACTATCCATTTTATAACTGTGTGTGTCCTAACCAGTAAGATTGTGTGTGGAAGTAGCATATTATAGGCTTAGATATGAGAAAATGTTTTACAATTCTTTTCCACACAGAATTGTTTATAAAATTGCAGTATCCTTGTATCACTATTGTGATGAAAATAGTTGGTAGATTCACAAATGTACTCAACTTTACATTAGGGGTTGCAGTGCCCCGTAGTTATGATTGTATTGCCAGTAATTCTATTCAGGAGCAGGTTGAGAATAAATACTTTTGCTTACAATAGATTGCATCCTACTGTATAAGTGCATAACTTTGAGGTTTAGATTGTTTCCTCAGTAAATTGGGCTTAAAGTACCAAAGTCCAAAGCATGAAGAATATCGGTTGTGAAAAGTAAGTTTGACAGTGGGTTGCTGTGTGCGGAGTGCACCTTTCTAATGTCAGGAAATGGTTTGGTGTATTCTGTTATATAATTTCAGATTTTTAGTGAGTAGTTACTGTATTATGCATTGCTTATTCTTATTTTTAAATAAGCTTGTATTTATATATTTTTTTCGGGAGGTAATAAAACTTTGACCTTCATGTTTGCAGCCTACAGCCGAGCAGATGCGTATAGCCCAGATCATTGAAACAAAGCCAGAAGATCCAGATTTAAAAGACAAAATAAAACAGGTACTGTTCTCATTGCCTTAAAAATCAAACCATATAACCCATATTTGATAGTGAATAATTGTTTGGTCAGGGATATTAATATCATTAAGCGTAGATTTTGTTTCCTGCCTACCCTGTTACTGACATGTCAGGAGAATTTCACAGAAATTTTTAAAAGAAATGATATTGCTTTGCTGAATGCATGCACTTTTTTTCTCTGGGTGCACTTCGTGTGTGTGTGTGTGTGTGTGTGTGTGTGTGTGTGTGTGTGTGTGTGCGCGCGCGCGCGCGCACGTGCGTGTTTAAGGTATTCAGGTGCTCATATTGTGGGGTGGACCATTCCTATGTTTATAATAAAGTCGTAGTTTGGCGTCAGAATGTGAGCTAGGTCGATTGGTTTTATGCTCCATGGATCATTTGCACATTGAATTGTAATGATGTGGAAGAGTCATTTACATATTCATATTTTTTGTGTGATTGTAACTTAAGCTTGTGTATTAAAGAAACTCTCCCTCCCTACACCATCTACCCATTTAATACTTATGAAACAGTAATATTGTGTAGGCACTTCAAAGTTGAAATGTTGGAGAAGGTGGTTGTGATTAGGACTACTTGTATTACTGCAGATTATGGTTATGTTGCTGCATTATATGTGACAGTACACTACAAATTTGTAGATCTTATTTGTCTCTTAATTATCTTCACTTTTCTCAATGCTTTGTGTCGTAACCATTGAACAACTTGCATACTCTGTTATAATGGCGCATTTACAATACCTTCTTGCCTGTAAGATTATCTTGTTAGCATCTTGTAAAACACCACAAACTGCAGTCTGTGGACAGTGTTTCGCCACAACATGTGACTCCTTTGTCACGTGACCCACGTAGCTCTGACATTAGGGAACAACATAGAGGAATATAAAAAAGTGGGTATTTTGTTAAGTATTTCTGCTTGATGAGATGTTTGTTTTCTGGCTAAATTTCTTCTACAAGGAAAATGCTTGAGTTAATGTCTTCTGCTCACATAGTAATGGTTTCATTACTTTGCTGCTAAATATTATTTTTTTTATTGAATTTTTCAATGCTAAAAATTGGCCTGCTGTTTTGCATTGACATGAACTATGCAAATAAAATAATTGCATTATGACTAGTAGAGATCTGTAGCATTCATGGTACATGCACTGAACTTTTATTGGTGAGGCAGTAAGATTGTTTTTTCTGGTACTACCTTTACATAATTGAAATGATGCTGTAAGAAACATATAGTTTTATTCGTATATCTTTAGTTAAGTGAGTCTTAGTATGACACTGTTGTGAGTTATCATTTTAAGCAAAGATTGCCGTTTTTCAAATTTTGTTACAGGTAATGGATGCCACAAGAAAAAGTGAGGATGAAGTTGTCACTGCCCTTCATGATTGTGATAATGATCCTAATAAAGCAGTTAACATGCTGTTGGAAGGCATACCGGTAAAACAGCATGACATTATTTAATTATTAAAAACAAATATTAATGCAAGGAGAAGCAAGCATTGAGAGTAACCACTTTCAGAATTTATATAAAATCTGTCTAGGTTCTCAAGTAGAATTATGAAAAAATACTTGTCATTATTTGGTGAACACCTGGAAATCATTTACGTTTCTTTAACTAAACTGAATTTTTACAAATATTTACTATCATTATGAGATGATTTTTTATGTTTTTGTGTTTATTAGTATGCAACAAACCTTCAAATGCTCTCAATACACTTTTGGCAGTCTACAAGCAATTTAAAACGGTTCATAATATGAAAAAAAAAAAAAAAAAAAAAAGCAATTACTTTTGATTCATTTTTACGTTTGCAGAACATTTATATTGCTCATCTCAGTGCACCTCAGTACTCTTTAGGGGCACCAGTGCCAGTGGTGTGACATAGCTGTTCATCTCTTACCTAGTGAGTTGGCACCACAGTGAAACACACCAACTCACATTTGAGAGGATAGCATTTGAAATATCCATCTGGTCTGCCAAGTTTTCTGTAGTTTCCCTAAATCATGTCAAATATATATGATTCTTTTTTTGGAAAAATATAGTGGGCCACATCACTTCATATCCAGGGTGTATACACCCTGGGAAAAACTCGGGAATTTTTTGATCCAGGAGAAAACTGGGCAAAACCTGGGAATTTTTCATTGTTTTAGTTTTTGGGTAAATTTTTGTAGTTTTGATTGGTAAGAACTGATAGTATAACAAAGAATTCTACTTTAGCGTGCTATTGCAAAATAATACTGCAGCAATAAAATATAAAAGAGGGAAAGAAAACCAAAGTAAACTTAAGCTGCAAAGGAAATGCACCATTTCCAACAACAAAACACAGTGCACACACAGGTGTTCTGCCAAAAGTGTCAAAGGCTTTAGAACGAAGACTATGCAAAACTTTATAACAACAAACTGCTTTGGATGACCGAGACGTCACAGCAGTTTCATTAGATTCGTTTGAGCAGTTGCCAGCGGGCTCGTGCGCATGCACAGTTGAGTCCCATATGAGCAGTACCTGCTCCTTCTTATGGCTGCTGGAAGTACGGCTGTTAGGTGTGTCAGATGCAACAAGCAGCCAGACACTAGCCGGAAAAATTCTTCTGGCGAGCCCTAGCTGCCAGATCTGCGCATGCGGAGAGCAGTCGGAACTGCTGTGGGAAGGGCGTTAGTTTCCACGAGACCAGAGTTTGTTTAGTGATTTTGCTGTTTCCTCTTTGTTACAACTCTCATGTCAAATGAAAACAAAACAGATTTCTGTGGCCGAGAGCTAGCAAGCTTACTAGCTGTAAAAATTTCGCTTGTATTAATCTTTTTCACAGAGGCGGTCAATTTATTTGAAATGAAGTGTTTCATTCCACAGTAGTGGCTAGTGTCAACTGTTTGCTGAATTACAAGTGCCCGTTTCTATCTCCTGGCACCTATGGCATTATGCCATAATAAAGAACAAAAAAAGGGATAATACAGTACTGGTACTCCAAGAAAATTTTCAGCACAAGGACCACAATGAATAGCTTAAAATCAGGTTGGGGCTTAATTATTTGTGAATCTGGACATATGAATGTGCACTTTCAGCTGGATTATGCATTTTAATCTGGTTTACGAAATTCTGATGCTCTTGGAGTATCCTCTGATGTTCTGTCTCGTGTACAACATAATGTCTCTTAATGCTATAGAGGTACGAACATGTAGGCTTCCTACATCATCGTAGCTGCGCACGCTCAGTAACGCCTTTTTGTGGCGCTCTCTGACAACTGCTGAAGTGAATTCTAACAGGTCGCAGGAAAATACTGCAAATGGTGGTTGAAAAGCATTACTTTCGAAGTTAATTTCATTTTACGCAAGATGAATTGTTATGTGTGTGAATGTGCTTTGAACGTCTTCAATCACAGAGCATTCGATCTAATTTAAAGCCTAACTCTCTGAGGGCCAACCACTTAGAAGAATTTCAATGCCCGGACGTTTATGTATTATTTAAAGTTTTACTGGCACATTTGAGTGATATTATTAAGGTGCAAAAATAGACCAATATTGTGTGTGAAAGCTTAGCTTATCTTGTAGCTACAGTATGTGTATTAATTTAAACCATTAACTTTCGTATTTATATGTTTGCGCTACTGAACAGTGACGTTGATTGCTATTGGTTGACTACAGTCATGTGTCCTATGCCCTGAATATCTGCTATCATCGGCTGGTGAGATCACCTGACATCAGCTATGATTGGCTTACCAAAGAGCATCGCAATCTCGATTTCAATGCTTTGGAAACTAAGTGCCGGGAAGTTCTACGCCAGTGTATAAAAAAGCTTAACCATTCAGAGGGTTGATAAGTTTTATGGTTCCTAGAGAAAATATTTGGTCACTGAACTTGGAAAAAATGTATTTTCACCCAGGAGAGAGTGTGTTCTTAACCAGGACATCCGGGAAAAATTTGTTGAATTTTTTCCTTCTCCATGTTGTTGTTGTTGTTGTTGTCTTCAGTCCTGAGACTGGTTTGATGCAGCTCTCCATGCTACTCTATCCTGTGCAAGCTTCTTCATCTCCCAGTACCTACTGCAGCCTACATCCTTCTGAATCTGCTTAGTGTATTCATCTCTCGGTCTCCCTCTATGATTTTTACCCTCCACGCTGCCCTCCAATACTAAATTGGTGATCCCTCGATGTCTCAGAACATGTCCTACCAACCGATCCCTTCATCTAGTCAAGTGGTGCCACAAGCTCCTCTTCTCCCCAATTCTATTCAATACCTCCTCATTAGTTATGTGATCTACCCATCTAATCTTCAGCATTCTTCTGTAGCACCACATTTCGAAAGCGTCTATTCTCTTCTTGTCCAAACTGTTTATCATCCATGTTTCACTTCCATAAATGGCTACACTCCAAACGAATACTTTCAGAAACGACTTCCTGACATTTAAATCTATACCGATGTTAACAAATTTTTCTTCTTCAGAAACGCTTTCCTTGCCATTGCCAGTCTACATTTTATATCCTCTCTACTTCGACCATCATCAGTTATTTTGCTCCCCAAATAGCAAAACTCCTTTACTACTTTAAGTGTATCATTTCCTAATCTAATTCCCTCAGCATCACCTGACTTAATTAGACTACATTCCATTATCCTCGTTTTGCTTTTGTTGATGTTCATCTTATACCCTCCTTTCAAGACACTGTGCATTCCGTTCAACTGATCTTCCAAGTCCATTGCTGTCTCCGACAGAATTACAATGTCATCAGCGAACCTCAAAGTTTTTATTTCTTCTCCATGGATTTTAATACCTACTCCGAACTTTTCTTTTGTTTCCTTTATTGCTTGCTCAATATACAGATTGAATAACATCGGGGAGAGGCTACAACCCTGTCTCACTCCCTTCCCAACCACTGCTTCCCTTTCGTGTCCCTCGACTCTTATAACTGCCATCTGGTTTCTGTACAAATTGTAAATAGTCTTTCGCTCTCTGTATTTTACCCCTGCCACCTTCAGAATTTGAAAGAGAGTATTCCAATCAACATTGTCAAAAGCTTTCTCTAAGTCTACAAACGCTACAAATGTAGTTTTGCCTTTCCTTAATCTTTCTTCTAAGATAAGTCGTAGGGTCAGTATTGCCTCACGTGTTCCGACATTTCTATGGAATCCAAACTGATCTTCCCCGAGGTCAGCTTCTATCAGTTTTTCCATTCGTCTGTAAAGAATTTGTGTTAGTATTTTGCAGCTGTGACTTATTAAACTGATAGTTCGGTAATTTTCACATCTGTCAACGCCTGCTTTCTTTGGGATTGGGATTATTATATTCTTCTTGAAGTCTGTGGGTATTTTGCCTGTCTCATACATCTTGCTCACCAGATGGTAGAGCTTTGTCAGGACTGGCTCTCTCAAGGCTGTCAGTGGTTCTAATGGAATGTTGTCTACTCCGTGGGCCTTGTTTCGACTCAGGTCTTTCAGTGCTCTGTCAAACTCTTCACGCAATATCATATCTCCCATTTCATCTTCATCTACATCCTCTTCTGTTTCCATAATATTGTCCTCAAGTACATCACCCTTGTATAGACCCTCTATATACTCCTTCCACCTTTCTGCTTTCCCTTCTTTGCTTAGAACTGGGTTTCCGTCAAAGCTCTTGATATTCATGCATGTGGTTCTCCTTTCTCCAAAGGTCTCATTAATTTTCCTGTAGGCGGTATCTATCTTACCCCTAGTGAGATAAGCCTCTACATCCTTACATTTGCCATCTAGCCATCCCTGCTTAGCCATTTTGCACTTTCTATCGATCTCATTTTTGAGACGTTTGTATTCCTTTTTGCCTGCTTCATTTACTGCATTTTTATATTTTCTCCTTTCATCAGTTAAATGTAATATTTCTTCTGTTACCCAAGGATTTCTACTAGCCCTTGTCTTTTTACCTATTTGATCCTCTGCTGCCTTCACTATTTCATCCCTCAAAGCTACCCATTCTTCTTCTACTGTATTTCTTTCCCCCATTCCTGTCAGTTGTTCCCTTATGCTCTCCCTGAAACTCTGTACAACCTCTGGTTCTTTCAGTTTATCCAGGTCCCATCTCCTTAAATTCCCACCTTTTGCAGTTTCTTCAGTTTTAATATACAGTTCATAACCAATAGATTGTGGTCAGAGTCCACATCTGCCCCTGGAAATGTCGTACAATTTAAAACCTGGTTCCTAAATTTCTGTCTTGCCATTATATAATCTATCTGATACCTACTAGTAAAGCCAGGGTTCTTCTATGTATACAACCTTCTTTCATGATTCTTAAACCAAGTGTTAGCTATGATTAAGTTATGCTCTGCCCAAAATTCTACCAGGCGGCTTCCTCTTTCATTTCTTAGCCCCAAGCCATATTCACCTACTACGTTTCCTTCTCTCCCTTTTCCTACTCTCGAATTCCAGTCAGCCATGACCGTTAAATTTTCATCTCCCTTCACTACCAGAATAATTTCTTTTATCTCATCATACATTTCATCAATTTCTTCATCATCTGCAGAGCTAGTTGGCATATAAACTTGTACTGCTGTGGTAGGCATGGGCTTCGTGTCTATCTTGGCCACAATAATGCGTTCACTATGCTGTTTGTAGTAGCTTACCCACACTCCTATTTTTTTATTCATTATTAAACCTACTCCTGCATTACCCCTATTTGATTTTGTATTTATAACCCTGTATTCACCTGACCAAAAGTCTTGTTCCTCCTGCCACTGAACTTCACTAATTCCCATTATATCCAACTTTAACCTATCCATTTCCCTTTTTAAATTTTCTAACCTACCTGCCCGATTAAGGGATCTGACATTCCACGCTCTGATCTGTAGAACGCCAGTTTTCTTTCTCCTGATAACGACGTCCTCTTGAGTACTCCCCGCCCGGAGATCCGAATGAGTGACTATTTTACCTCCGGAATATTTTACCCAAAAGGACACCATCATCATTTAATCATACAGGAAAGCTGCATGTCCTCGGGAAAATTTGCGGCTGTAGTTTCCCCTTGCTTTCAGCCGTTCGCAGTACCAGAACAGCAAGGCCATTTTGGTTAGTGTTACAAGGCCTAATCAGTCAATCATCCAGACTGTTGCCCCTGCAACTACTGAAAAGGCTGCTGCCCCTCTTCAGGAACCACACGTTTGTCTGGCTTCTCAACAGATACCCCTCCGTTGTGGCTGCACCTACGGTACAGCTATCTGTATCACTGAGGCACGCAAGCCTCCCCACCAACGGCAAGGTTCATGGGGGGGACTTATCCACGTATACACCCTGGTATCACACTGTGGAAATATTGATTAAATGTCAGGGATGATGATTTACTGGTATCTATATGTAGCTATAATTTTTAATCATTTTCTTTGTATTTGATTGGTAATAATGGTAGTAGTAAATATTCCATTTAAAGATTTGCCCTTTTATGCAATTGGCCTAAAAAGCCACTGGTGTATTATAAGGAGTCATAGAACAAACTTAATTTTAATAGTTCCTCAGGAGTGTGATTGAGCTGATGTTAATGATGTGTACAGAAATTTGTTAATGATGTGAACAGAAATTCAGAGATAGATGACAGCGATAAGACATTGGCCTCTTACTCAGTCATGCCAGCTCAGATTCTTTGTCTGTCAGTCCACATTTAGGTATTTCTTGATTTTACTATACACTTAAGGCAATGGCCAGAACTGTTTCCTTGTAAGGGCACAGCCAGTTTCATTCCCCAATTTGAGTTTCTGGTCCATTTGATGTTGTCGATGGGATGTTGAACTGTAATCGTGATCAATCAGTTACTGAAACGTGCAGGCTCTCTAATGTACTGAAGTATTTTTGAAAACATGTAAGCGGTAACAGAAGCCTTAATGTTTTGTTTTCAGTCTGGTTTTTTAAAGTAAAGTTTTTATATTTTTCTTCTGATTGCAGACTGGTTGGGAAACTACAAGTAAAAAGAAAAAGAATCGACAACCCAGTGCTGCAAAGACAGAAGCAACTGTGAATAATAGGGACACAGAACAAGAGGAATGGGACCGAGAAGGCGGAGCTGTTCAGGAAAGGGACCGTTCCCGCATACGGGGTGGCGGGCCTCCACGTATGAGGGGTGGACGAAATGATGCCAGAAGATGTGAGTTTATAAAAAGTTTTAAGACCTATCTATGGATACTGTTACCTGACGCTGAAAGATATTTCAGTCAACCATTTCTTGTGGATACTAAAAAGTTTATTTGTACACAACAGGAAACTTGTGTTATTAGTTCTCAATTTTGCATATTGTGTGAAGTGGCTTTGCAATTATATTGAACGTATTGGTTAAATTTAGATATGTGGGGTGTATGGGTATATGGAATTGTGTATTTTTCTGTTATCTGATTCAAAATTAGCCCACACTGTTGGGTATGCTGTTCAAGAAATAAAATTGCCATAAATTATGATCTGTCCAGATTCTTCAGCGGGACAGAAAAAATGAATTACTTTATCATTCTGCATGACAAGAGTCCTTAGTAAAATGTTTCTTTTTCAAGCTCATCACTTGATAGTTGCTCAGTTTGCATCGAAAATTATTCATCTAGCTGAATGGTTTGTATCTCTACTTTGGACAGGCGTCACCACCTTGTTGGACAGTGTTCTTACTATTTAATTAATACAACAGCTGTCATGCAGAAAGGGGAAACTGTTTTTAAAGTTTCCAATACAAAAGTATAATTCATTTCTACAGGCTTTGGAAAATGTTGTAGAATTGTCAAATTGGTACATAATTCAGTTTTTAGGTGTACTGAATATTCTTCGTGCCACTAAAACTTTACACTTTTGGGAATAGTTATTTGCTGCTATGTCATACACAGTGAAGGATGACTGAGTTATTTCCAGGTAGTTCCATGTGGGACTTTGAAAAACAAATTTGCTATGCATTACCATAAGAACATGATTTTTGCAGTGCCAACATGTGGGTAGTTCAGTGCAGGAACTTGAAAAACAAATTTGGTATGAATTACCCCAAGAACATGATTTTTTACAATGCCAGTGTGTTGTACCATTGGACCACATGCTTAATTTGTCTTTGAACTGAACTAAGAACATATATACACTGATCTTTGATTAGAATAACAAAGGTATTATTAGTTACTTGCAGAAGCAGGTGATGTTGGTTCGTTGTTAGCTAAGCAGACAGTATAATTGTAGTAAAAACAGCTTTAAGATATTGTACTTAATCTGTGCTTGTTTTCTGTTAATATGCAGTGCTGAGTCTCTACGTAGGTTTATAATAGCCTTATCAATTTTGTTCTCATCCCTGCTGCTTGTTTCTTAAGACAAAAGTAGCTTTGCAGAGAAGTAAAGAACCTGAGAAATACAAATCGCAGTGGTTACACCATGGGCAACAATTGTTGTTCACACATTGATATGACAACTCAGTATTCTAATATGGGTATAGCCCATTACTTTCTCAAGAATGACTATCAGTGAAATTAAAAACATGTCAACCATATGATGTCTAATGGCTCAACACAGTGATGAGTGAGCTCTGAAATGATGAAAGCAAAATTAATTTGTTCAAATTATTTTCTATTGTTGTGTTTTTGCAGCTCAAAATTATCACTCTTTCCTTGACTTCTGTTAAAAATACTGAAGGGATCGATATCATGTCCACTCATTTTCTTGTTATATAAAATGATCTGCCATCACGCATTCAAGAATCAGAAACAATTCTCTTTGCTGACAATAGAAACGTTTTATCAGATTTTACGGGGAAACTTCAAACTTGACAATGTAAATATTTTCTGGTGTTACTCACCTGGAAATTTATGTAGAGTAATTGATTCAAGAAGTTCCTGTTCACTGTGGAGACTACAAAAATTAGCTTCCTGCTGAACCCCAAACATGCAGATCCTAACATGTCATGTGTAGTAAGTTGACGTAAAATAAAATTAGACCATGTAGTCATACACAGAGAGCTTGATGTTCCTTCCTTTGCTATTCAGTGAATGTGATACAGTCATGGAAAAATGATTGCCATAAGAATTCTTTCACCATTGGGAGTCGTCGTGTACTGTGGAGTTCATTTATTTAAATGTTATAAACATTAAGCTCTTTCACCATCCTCATCTGACTACACAATCTTTTTATTGTCATTCATGTAGTCTATACCGTTCACATTGGGCAGCTCACTGTTTCCTTCGTATTTACCAATAACTTCAATTTCAAACAGTGGAAACTTCGGGTTGGAATATCAACAATATTAGGAGAAAGATAGATTGCTGCTCTCTGTAAAGACGACCAGTTGAGTTGCAGACAAGCACAACGAAAAGATTGTTTCACATAGTTTTCAGCCAAAGCCTTCTTCAGCAAATAAAACACAACGTAACTGATATGGCACCGGCACTATACCTGATAACCTCAAAAAGACAACTACAGTGCAAGATATGCAGAACAACACATATTCGAACACCATGACTTACTTGACTTAATTGCTTTTACTCCGATGTGGAGCATAGGACACATACAGGGTGTTTCAAAAATGACCGGTATATTTGAAACGGCAATAAAAACTAAACGAGCAGCGATAGAAATACACCGTTTGTTGCAACATGCTTGGGACAACAGTACATTTTCAGGCAGACAAACTTTCGAAATTACAGTAGTTACAATTTTCAACAACAGATGGCGCTGCAGTCTGGGAAACTCTATAGTACGATATTTTCCACATATCCACCATGTGTAGCAATAATATGGCGTAGTCTCTGAATGACATTACCCGAAACCTTTGACAACGTGTCTGGCGGAATGGCTTCACATGCAGATGAGATGTACTGCTTCAGCTGTTCAATTGTTTCTGGATTCTGGCGGTACACCTGGTCTTTCAAGTGTCCCCACAGAAAGAAGTCACAGGGGTTCATGTCTGGCGAATAGGGAGGCCAATCCACGCCGCCTCCTGTATGTTTCGGATAGCCCAAAGCAATCACACGATCATCGAAATATTCATTCAGGAAATTAAAGACGTCGGCCGTGCGATGTGGCCGGGCACCATCTTGCATAAACCACGAGGTGTTCGCAGTGTCGTCTAAGGCAGTTTGTGCCGCCACAAATTCACGAAGAATGTCCAGATAGCGTGATGCAGTAATCGTTTCGGATCTGAAAAATGGGCCAATGATTCCTTTGGAAGAAATGGCGGCCCAGACCAGTACTTTTTGAGGATGCAGGGACGATGGGACTGCAACATGGGGCTTTTCGGTTCCCCATATGCGCCAGTTCTGTTTATTGACGAAGCCGTCCAGGTAAAAATAAGCTTCGTCAGTAAACCAAATGCTGCCCACATGCATATCGCCGTCATCAATCCTGTGCACTATATCGTTAGCGAATGTCTCTTGTGCAGCAATGGTAGCGGCGCTGAGGGGTTGCCGCGTTTGAATTTTGTATGGATAGAGGTGTAAACTCTGGTGCATGATACGATACGTGGACGTTGGCGTCATTTGGACCGCAGCTGCAACACGGCGAACGGAAACCCGAGGCCGCTGTTGGATCACCTGCTGCACTAGCTGCGCGTTGCCCTCTGTGGTTGCCGTACGTGGTCGCCCTACCTTTCTAGCACGTTCATCCGTCACGTTCCCAGTCCGTTGAAATTTTTCAAACAGATCCTTTATTGTATCGCTTTTCGGTCCTTTGGTTACATTAAACCTCCGTTGAAAACTTCGTCTTGTTGCAACAACACTGTGTTCTAGGCGGTGGAATTCCAACACCAGAAAAATCCTCTGTTCTAAGGAATAAACCATGTTGTCTACAGCACACTTGCACGTTGTGAACAGCACACGCTTACAGCAGAAAGACGACGTACAGAATGGCGCACCCACAGACTGCGTTGTCTTCTATATCGTTCACATCACTTGCAGCGCCATCTGTTGTTGAAAATTGTAACTACTGTAATTTCGAAAGTTTGTCCGCCTGAAAATGTACTGTTGTCCCAAGCATATTGCAACAAACGGTGTATTTCTATCGCTGCTCGTTTAGTTTTTATTGCAGTTTCAAATATACCGGTCATTTTTGAAACACCCTGTATTAGAGCTCTCTATCTGACCCTGTTCGTTGCCGTCTTCTTGATGTTACTTCAGGACTGGCCAATGGCTGCCACCTCAGCTTCAACAGTCCTGCGCCAGGTCGACCTCGGTCTGCCTCTCCTCCTTGCTCCTTGTGGATTCCATTCTAAAGCCTGCTTTGGAATATGTTGCAGACCTCTTCTCAGAATGTGTCCAATCCATCTCCATTTCCCTTCTTTCATGGTTATGTCGGCTTTCCGTTGTTGGGTGTCTTGCATTAATTCTTGGTTTGAGATATCATTTGGGCAGCATACTCTCAGTATAGTCCTCAAACATTTATTGTTGGAGGTTTGTAGCCCTACTCGTGTTTTAATTTGTGCTGTCACCTTCCACGTCTCACACCTGTAAAAGAGCTAACAGATTTTACATTTGAGTCAAAGATTGTAGGCTTTACCTTCAACAGTATTTCACGAAATGTCCAAACTGGTCGCAGCTGGGCAAAGCCCCTTTTGTCTTTTTTATCCTTGTTTCAACATCTTCTGTCGCTCCTCCATTTTTGGAAACAGGACTTCCCAGACTACAAAGGCTCTCCACTTGCTCAGTCTCCTCTTCTTTCACAGCTAGTGCATTCTTGTTCTTACTGTCCATTCTAAGTTATTTAGTACAATAGAGGGAAACATTCCACGTGGGAAAAATATATCTAAAAACAAAGATGTTGTGACTTACCGAACGAAAGCGCTGGCAGGTTGATACACACACAAACAAACACAAACACACACACAAAATTCAAGCTTTCGCAACAAACTGTTGCCTCATCAGGAAAGAGGGAAGGAGAGGGAAAGACGAAAGGATGTGGGTTTTAAGGGAGAGGGTAAGGAGTCATTCCAATCCCGGGAGCGGAAAGACTTAACTTAGGGGGGGGGGGGGGGGGAAGGACAGGTATACACTCGCGCGCGCGCGCGCGCGCACACACACACACACACACACACACACACATATACAGACACAAGCAGACATATTTAGAGACAAAGAGTTTGGGCAGAGATGTCAGTCGAAGCGGAAGTGAAGAGGCAAAGATGATGTTGAATGACAGGTGAGGTATGAGTGGCGGCAACTTGAAATTAGCGGAGATTGAGGCCTGGTGGGTAACGGGAAGAGAGGATATATTGAAGAGCAAGTTCCCATCTCCGGAGTTCGGATAGGTTGGTATTGGTGGGAAGTATCCAAATAACCCGGACGGTGTAACACTGTGCCAAGATGTGCTGGCCGTGCACCAAGGCATGTTTAGCCACAGGGTGATCCTCATTACCAACAAACACTGTCGGCCTGTGTCCATTCATGCGAATGGACAGTTTGTTGCTGGTCATTCCCACATAGAATGCATCACAGTGTAGGCAGGTCAGTTGGTAAATCACGTGGGTGCTTTCACATGTGGCTCTGCCTTTGATCGTGTACACCTTCCGGGTTACAGGACTGGAGTAGGTGGTGGTGGGAGGGTGCATGGGACAGGTTTTACACCGGGGGCGGTTACACGGATAGGAGCCAGAGGGTAGGGAAGGTGGTTTGGGGATTTCATAGGGATGAACTAACAGGTTACGAATTTTAGGTGGACGGCGGAAAGACACTCTTGGTGGAGTGGGGAGGATTTCATGAAGGATGGATCTCATTTCAGGGCAGGATTTGAGGAAGTCGTATCCCTGCTGGAGAGCCACATTCAGAGTCTGATCCAGTACCGGAAAGTATCCTGTCACAAGTGGGGCACTTTTGTGGCTCTTCTGTGGGGGATTCTGGGTTCGAGGGGATGAGGAAGTGGCTCTGGTTATTTGCTTCTGTACCAGGTCGGGAGGGTAGTTGCGAGATGCGAAAGTAGTTGTCAAGTTGTTGGTGTAATGGTTCAGGGATTCCGGACTGGAGCAGATTCGTTTGCCACGAAAACCTAGGCTGTAGGGAAGGGACCGTTTGATGTGGAATGAGTGGCAGCTGTCATAATGGAGGTACTGTTGCTTGTTGGTGGGTTTGATGTGGACTGACGTGTGTAGCTGGCCATTGGACAGGTGGAGGTCAACGTCAAGGAAAGTGGCATGGGATTTGGAGTAGGACCAGGTGAATCTGATGGAACCAAAGGAGTTGAGGTTGGAGAGGAAATTCTGAAGTTCTTCTTCACTGTGAGTCCAGATCATGAAAATGTCGTCAATAAATCTGTACCAAACTTTGGGTTGGCAGGCCTGGGTAACCAAGAAGGCTTCCTCTAAGCGACTCATGAATAGGTTGGCGTACGAGGGGGCCATCCTGGTACCCATGGCTGTTCCCTTTAATTGTTGGTATGTCTGGCCTTCAAAAGTGAAGAAGTTGTGGGTCAGGATGAAGCTGGCTAAGGTGATGTGGAAAGATGTTTTAGGTAGGGTGGCAGGTGATCGGCGTGAAAGGAAGTGCTCCATCGCAGCGAGGCCCTGGACGTGCGGGATATTTGTGTATAAGGAAGTGGCATCAATGGTTACAAGGATGGTTTCCGGGGGTAACAGATTGGGTAAGGTTCCAGGCGTTCGAGAAAGTGGTTGGTGTCTTTGATGAAGGATGGGAGACTGCATGTAATGGGTTGAAGGTGTTGATCTACGTAGGCAGAGATACGTTCTGTGGGGGCTTGGTAACCAGCTACAATGGGACGGCCGGGATGATTGGGTTTGTGGATTTTAGGAAGAAGGTAGGGGTGCGGCGTGTCGGTGGGGTCAGGAGGTTGATGGAGTCAGGTGAAAGGTTTTGCAGG
The DNA here is from genome assembly GCF_021461395.2 of Schistocerca americana. Classification (NCBI taxonomy): domain Eukaryota; kingdom Metazoa; phylum Arthropoda; class Insecta; order Orthoptera; family Acrididae; genus Schistocerca; species Schistocerca americana. Next base: position 290,410,706 of record NC_060122.1, read on the forward strand.
GGGCCTAAGGTTCTGAGGATTCCTTGAAGCTCCGCCTGGACATCGGGAATGGGGTTACCTTGGCAAACTTTGTATGTGGTGTTGTCTGAAAGCTGACGCAGTCCCTCAGCCACATACTCCCGACGATCAAGTACCACAGTCGTGGAACCCTTGTCCGCCGGAAGAATGACGATGGATCGGTCAGCCTTCAGATCATGGATAGCCTGGGCTTCAGCAGTGGTGATGTTGGGAGTAGGATTAAGGTTTTTTAAGAAGGATTGAGAGGCAAGGCTGGAAGTCAGAAACTCCTGGAAGGTTTGGAGAGGGTGATTTTGAGGGAGAGCAGGTGGGTCCCGCTGTGATGGAGGACGGAACTGTTCCAGGCAGGGTTCAATTTGGATAGTGTCTTGGGGAGTTGGATCATTAGGAGTAGGATTAGGATCATTTTTCTTCATGGCAAAGTGATATTTCCAGCAGAGAGTACGAGTGTAGGACAGTAAATCTTTGACGAGGGCTGTTTGGTTGAATCTGGGAGTGGGGCTGAAGGTGAGGCCTTTGGATAGGACAGAGGTTTCGGATTGGGAGAGAGGTTTGGCGGAAAGGTTAACTACTGAATTAGGGTGTTGTGGTTCCAGGTTGTGTTGATTGGAATTTTGAGGTTTTGGAGGGAGTGGAGCTGGAAGTGGGAGATTGAGTAGATGGGAGAGACTGGGTTTGTGTGCAATGAGAGGAGGTTCAGGTTTGCTGGAAAGGTTGTGAGGGGTGAGTGAGTTGCCTTTCCGGAGGTGGGAAACCAGGAGATTGGATAGTTTTTTGAGGTGGAGGGTGGCATGCTGTTCTGATTTGTGGTTGGCCTGTAGGAGGATGCTCTGAACAGCCGGTGTGGATGTGGGAGAGGAAAGATTAAGGACTTTTATTGGATAGGAGTTGACGGGTGTGTTCATTGGCTGAGTTGATGTGTAGGGGAAGGATTAGGTGGGTGAGGGCAATGGATTGTTCAGTTTGGAACTGGTATAGGGACTGATGGAAAGAATGGTTGCAACCAGAGATGGGAACTTTAAGTGTGAGGCCATTGGGGATAATGCCAAATGTCAGACAAGCCTGAGAAAATAGAATATGGGAGCGTAATCTGGCTAGGGCGAAGGCATGTTTGCGGAGGGAATGTAAATAAAACTTAATGGGGTCGTTGTGGGGGTGTTGTGAGGGTGACATGGTATTAGAAGGTGGCAAGTGTGACATGAGGCTTAAATGAAAATGAAAATAAAAATATATGGGGAGAGATAAATGTGGACTGGAAAGTAACTGCAGATCTGGTGTGAAAAAAGGCAAGAAGGTGTTGGTTGCAGCTGGGCTATGTTGGACTTGGGATGGTAGACAACGATGTGCACAAAGGTTAGGTGGTTGTGTTGCCACCAAAACACGTTAAAGGACGGAGATATTCGGGAAAATTTCGAAAAAACTGCGTGTAATATATTAAAAGGAGTGGTTTTGCAGTGGCAGATTATCAAAATGAGGCTAACAATTGTCTGACGAAGAAATAATGACGTTAAAACCTGTGGGCAGCGGATAAAAATTATCAGTGATGTGGGGAAAACGGAAATGGAAATAAAGCGAAAGTTATTAGAACTGGTTGAAATGGTTGTTTAAAAGGTGAAAGGAACTGTTTGTGAACCAGAAATGGTGGATATTATAGCGGCGGTAGTGTTGAAAGGGGTAGAAAAATTTTTTTGGTTATGGTTTGGAAGTGGGTTACGTATTATTGAGTATATATATATGTTGTTGTTGTTGTTGTGGTCTTCAGTCCTGAGACTGGTTTGATGCAGCTCTCCATGCTACTCCATCCTGTGCAAGCTTCTTCATCTCCCAGTACCTACTGCAACCTACATCCTTCTGAATCTGCTTAGTGTATTGATCTCTTGGTCTCCCTCTACGATTTTTACCCTCCACGCTGCCCTCCAATGCTAAATTTGTGATCCCTTGATGCCTCAAAACATGTCCTACCAACCGATCCCTTCTTCTAGTCAAGTTGTGCCACAAACTTCACTTCTCCCCAATCCTATTCAATACCTCCTCATTAGTTACGTGATCTACCCACTTTATCTTCAGCATTCTTCTGTAGCACCACATTTCGAAAGCTTCTATTCTCTTCTTGTCCAAACTGGTTATCGTCCATGTTTCACTTCCATACATGGCTACACTCCATACAAATACTTTCAGAAACGACTTCCTGACACTTAAATCTATACTAGATGTTAACAAATTTCTCTTCTTCAGAAACGATTTCCTTGCCATTGCCAGTCTACACATTATATCCTCTCTACTTCGACCATCATCAGTTATTTTACTCCCTAAATAGCAAAACTCCTTTACTGCTTTAAGTGTCTCATTTCCTAATCTAATCCCCTCAGCATCACTCGATTTAATTTGACTGCATTCCATTATCCTCGTTTTGCTTTTGTTGATGTTCATCTTTTATCCTCCTTTCAAGACACTGTCCATTCCGTTCAACTGCTCTTCCAAGTCCATTGCTGTCTCTGACAGAATTACAATGTCATCGGCGAACCTCAAAGTTTTTACTTCTTCTCCATGAATTTTAATACCTATTCCGAATTTTTCTTTTGTTTCCTTTACTGCTTGCTCAATATACAGATTGAATAACATCGGGGAGAGGCTACAACCCTGTCTCACTCCCTTCCCAACCACTGCTTCCCTTTCATGCCCCTCGACTCTTATAACTGCCATCTGGTTTCTGTACAAATTGTAAATAGCCTTTCGCTCCTTGTATTTTACCCCTGCCACCTTCAGAATTTGAAAGAGAGTATTCCAGTTAACGTTGTCAAAAGCTTTCTCTAAGTCTACAAAGGCTAGAAACGTAGGTTTGCCTTTTCTTAATCTTTCTTCTAAGATAAGTCGTAAGGTTAGTATTGCCTCACGTGTTCCAACATTTCTACGGAATCCAAACTGATCTTCCCCGAAGTCCGCTTCTACCAGTTTTTCCATTCGTCTGTAAAGAATTCGCGTTAGTATTTTGCAGTTGTGACTTATTAAACTGATAGTTCGGTAATTTTCACATCTGTCAACACCTGCTTTCTTTGGGATTGGAATTATTATATTCTTCTTGAAGTCTGTGGGTATTTCGCCTGTCTCATACATCTTGCTCACCAGAGTATATATAGGCGGGATAAAATTATATAGCAGATTACGGTAAAAAGGAGAAGGTGAATGCAAAGTGAAACTACTGGCAAAAACAGACAGAGAAAATAAAACGACAGAAAAGATTTCGAAATGCAACAGTGACAATAACAAACGTAATTGTTGGGTTCAAATTACTGATATCAATATAATAGAGGGAAACATTCCACGTGGGAAAAATATATCTAAAAACAAAGATGGTGTGACTTACCGAACGAAAGCGCTGGCAGGTCGATAGACACACAAACAAACACAAACACACACACACACAAAATTCGAGCTTTCGCAACAAACTGTTGCCTCATCTCCCTTAAAACCCACATCCTTTCGTCTTTCCCTCTCCTTCCCTCTTTCCTGATGAGGCAACAGTTTGTTGCGAAAGCTTGAATTTTGTGTGTGTGTTTGTGTTTGTTTGTGTGTCTATCAACCTGCCAGCACTTTCGTTCGGTAATTGACATCATCTTTGTTTTTAGATATACTAAGTTATTTAGTCTTAGCCATGTTTATTTTTAATCCAACTCTCTGAGCTTCTGTTTCCAATTCCTTAAGTTTCTCACTCATATCCTTGAAAATGTGGGACAGAAGGCAGATGTCGTCCGCAAAGTCAAGGTCCTCCAGGCGATCATATAGAGTCCACTGTATACCTCTCCTTTTCTCTCGGTTTACCTTCATGCCATCTAATGTCAGCAAAAACAGCAGTGGTGAAAACAAACAACCCTGCCTTACTTCAGAATTTAAAGTAAATGGTTCTGAGAGATTTCCATCATATTTCACCTGGCAAGTATATTCTCTGTACATCATCTTCACGATACTGATGATCTTTGGAGATACTCCATAACTTTGCGTTGTTTTCCAGATGGCTTCACACTCCACCCTATCAAAGGCTTTTTCAAAGTCGACGAAGGAGACCAGTATTCCGTGGTTTGCTCAATAATGATGCTTAAGGTGTTGATTTGGTCTGTGCATGGTATGCTTTCTCTGAAACCAGCCAGTTCTTTCCTGAGCTTACAATCCATGGACACTCTGGGACGATTTAAAACAATCCTTGAAAATACTTTACTGGGTATAGACAAAAATGCGATGTCACACCAGTTGTTGCACTTTGCCAGGTCTCCTTTCTTGGGCAACTTGATAAGGATTCCCTTCCTCCAATCTTCCGGGATGGTTTCTGTGTTCCAGATTTCTTGGAACAGGGGCAGTAACACATCTGCTGTTACTTCATAGTCTGCCTTGAGCATTTCCGTCACCAAACTATCTACACCAGTTGCCTTGTTATTCTTGCAGCTTTTAAGAGCCTTGATAATTTCGCTCTTGTTGGTAGGGTGAGTATTGATTTGCAGTGCAGGCATTTCCTGTTGGTTGTGGTGGTTCCACCTGCTTCATTTATTCATTTGTTGTCCTAAGTGTCAACGTACTGCGTTGCTACACTGGCTGAAAAATGGGGTTTGTAATTTGGGTACTGACTACTGTAAATAATGTAGTTGACAGGTACACATTTGCGTTTCACGGTAGTTTACTTTCACTTTGCGCAACCACCCAGCAATAAACAGTTATATGTGAATGGCAGTGCACTATCGTTTAAACTTTCCATAGGCCTCATTAATAGTTCTCAGACGAAGCTCCACATACTGCTACAATAGTTCACTGTTGAACATCTGTGAGCAATAAAAACATAACCACATAGTTCACAGTTCTTGAAGAATAAACAGGTACATATGGAGCAGACACTGTCATTGTTTTTACGCATGGCCTAATTTTTTAACACTTATTCCACAGTTAAGTTGAAGCATTGTTGTTATTCTAACCAGCACGGGTTTCTCATCTGAAACTCGGCCGTGACCAAAAATGGGGCCCTTTTATATCCTTGCAATAACAGGTGCTGAAACTACACACTGTTCGAAGTTCAGTTTACAGAAATTACAATTAAAACTTAACTTGTTAAATTGACCGAATACATCGAAAAATTGCGTCTCTTATAAAAGTTTCTTCCACTACAATGGTTAAGCCGAATTATTTGTTTAAATCGTGAAATTAACATGTGTAGTCACACAAACAATACTTTTGACAAAACTATTAATTACTTTGGAATTAATTAAAGACTGGCTTTGCTAACATGTTATCGAATAGAGCCAAATAAATACTTTAAGAATACTATTAGTTCGTCTTCCAAATGTTTATAATTAGTGCAGAATTTATATTTGTTTATACGTCAACAGTAGAATTTAAGTTATGAAAAAATCACTGATTTCACCCTATAACAAAAGATGCTAACTAGTAAAAAAAAAAAAAATTACATAAATAAAACTAGGCACACAATTAGATCTGGTGGTAAATTAAGTGAGAAAATGAATTAAGGAGGCAGATGGCAAAACAAGAGGGGAATTAAAATTTTCCCAGCTTGCTTCATCACAAGGTCTAGTTCCTCCTGCTCTTGTTCTTCTTGATGGATTAGGGTCATGTTGAATATCTCACTGAAATATTCCTTCCATCGCTTTAGCTGCTCCTCACTATTGGTCAACAGTTCACCATCTTTAGACTTCACTGGCTTACTTTCTTTAATGCTTTCCTGGGGCAGCTGTTTGGAGATATTATATAGCTATTTCAAATCGCCCTTTCCTGCTGCCTCTTAAGCTCTTTCTGCAAGCTGTTCTACCCAATTTCTTCTATGAGATCTAGTGTTTCTCTTCACTTGCCAGTGAACTTCATTGTACCTTGCCCTAAGGCGTTGTTTTTCTTCTTCGTCCCTACGCTGATTGATCAAGGCCTTTATTTCTCTCCTTCCTTCAATCTTCTGCCATATATGATCAGATATCCATGGCTTTCTTCTGGTGTCCTGGAATCCTAATACCTTCTCACTCCACTTTAGGAAAGTTTTCTTGATTTTATTCCACTTCCTATTCAAACAGCATACAAAATACTTATTTACATATCTGCACTTGACAATGAGAAAAAAAATTCTTGAAATGCATGATGCTAAGCATGAGAAAAATATGTAACTAGTGCAGTATTTCATTATTTAAATAATTACTGACAACTGCAGGCTTTCAAAAACATTGATTATGACATATTAAATTGAATCAAACGTCCCTACTTCCCAGACAGCTATCAGTTCTAGTTACATAAGCGGTTTTTATTAGATAATAAACCATCATTAGATTATAAACAAATCCCTGACAGGTCTTCTGACGCTTGTTATGTACATATATCATACATAAAGTGCAAGGGGGTATCCTATATGTAAATTTTACAGCTTAAAACTTTATTTCCCACATTTTACACCATTTTTTGTAAGTCCCTTGAAAAGTGTACGAGTGAGGTTTCACTGTATTTTAATGTTGTACTCATTTGTATTATTTTTGTTTTCCTCTGTGCAGCTGTATTTTTACTGTTCATGTTGTTGCAGGTGGCCTTAAGGTGGAAATTAGAATAGTAGAGTTGTAAATAAATGCTCATTCAAACCTTATTTGATACACATTATTTACATTACTTCTACAAGTTAAAATTACAGTTTGTGTGCCTTTTTTTTAGGGCGTGGACGTGAAAATAAAGAAAATGAGAAAAATTTAGAGGAGAGTCGAGGGGAGGGCTTTTATCGTGGTGGAGGTGGAGGACGAGTGCTGAATGGCCCAGGTCGATCTGGTAGAGGTGGACGAGGTGGAGGTCGCCTAGGTCCTCGTACATTCCAGAGCCGTGACAAGACTGGTTTCCCAAGGTCTATAGATACGTGGAACAACCCCACTGCAGATGACAGTTCTGGTGGAGATCCGCTAAAAATGGGTAGGTCAATATTTACTGTTGTGATATATCTGCCAATAACTATTTATTATTAGTGTCAGAGACGCCAGAGTTGGCAGTCTCGTGTATGTGAAATGTGCTTGCTTGTGAGAATGAATGTTGTGTGTTTCACTTTCTTTTTCTGACAAAGGCTGAAGCCGAAAACTTATGTGTAAGTGTCTTTCAATTGTATCTGTGTGCACTTAACATTTTATCTTTACAGTAAGAAGCAATCTATCTTTTCCTACTTTGTTGATACTTCTGTGTAAGAACATTCTAGATTGAAAGTGCATTTGATTTGTGGTTGCTCAGTGTAGACTGTCAAGCCTAATATTTGTGCTGTGTGCTATCAATCAAAAGCAATGTCTCCACGGTAGCTTCTTCCAGATTGGAACTGACCAACTTGTGGTAAACAAGTTGTAGCTATATTTGTGAGATAAGAGAAATTTTAAAAGAATATAGATACACATCAAAGTATTATTTTGGACTTTCCATCATTTTCGAAAATAGTTCAAGCAGGAGCTGGAATGGTTCCAAGCTGTATCCAAAGAAAGTCATTCTGTGTCCTTGACCCACTATCAATAATTTGAAACTCAACATCTTGGAAGATGAATGGTGACTTGTATGTAGCCACAAAAAGTTCCAGTTTTTCTTTCTTTCCTTGAGAGCAGGGGGGGGGGGGTGTTCACACACACACACACACACACACACACACACACACACACACACACAGTCTGCAGTCTCAGATTACTGAAACTGCATTGTGAGCAGCAGCAGCAGCAACAGTGCATGAAGGGAGTGGTGACTGGGTGGGGGTAAGTAGGAGGCTGGGGCAGGGAGCCTCCCCTTCCCCCGATCATAATGTTGACATATGCCAACAAACTGAAAATATTATTCTTCCTTCATTTCCAGAAACATGAAAACATAATCTGTGCTTCCATTAAGCATCATTTTACATACTTCATAAAATGATGACAAAACCAGTCTAGTGTGACCCAGCCTTGACTCAGTATATTTAATACAGATGTCCACATTACAAGAAGTCTTACAGCAAACAGAACTAGCAAGATGGTTTGGGCCATTAAGTTACAGAGTCAAATAACTTGCGATGACGGAGATATGCCATTCCTACTTGTCGACGCTACAAGTGCTTGCTGCCAGAATAAGTGCATTGCTACACATCATCATTCTTGTGCATATGCGAATGGTTTTCTTGGCATTATTTTTGAATTTACTTTTCAACAAATAGCAACACCATACAATGGTTGGTTATTTTGAGGAAGAAATTTCGGAAAATGTTTGTTTGGAGCACAGTGTTGTATGGTAGCGAATTGTGGAGTGTTGGAATATTGGAAAGGAAGAGAATCAAGAAAGTTGAAAATAAAGGTGGACAGATTCAGAATGAGAGGTTCTCTGCAGAATCAGTGAAGAGAGGAACATGTGGAAAACACTGACAAGGAGGAGGATATGATTGAAATGTCATGTATTAAGACAGCAGGGAATGCTACTAGAGGGTAGAAACTGTAGGTGAAACAGAGATTGGAATACACCTGACAAATAATTGATGCAGGGTGCAAGTACTACTTTGAGATGAAGAGATTGTCACAAGAGAGGAAATCATTGTAGACTGCATTGAACCAGTCAGAAGAATGAGTGAAAAAAGAGGGAGAGATAGGACCATCAACTGAATTCATATAAGCATCAGTGAACACCCTAGAAATTTCAGGGAACATCACATGTTTCCAGAAATAGTGTGTAATTATTGGAAGCCAAATGAAGGCAGAAAGACAAGGATGGTAAGAAGTGACATCAGTTCATAAGGATTGGAAAAATGGTAAACTATGTGAAAAGAGAAGCAAAGACGAGTACTTAGGCCATGCTAATTATTTTTTTATTAAGAAATAAGTGAATTGCAGATATAAACACGGGAAAGTGGTAGTATCCTTTATCATTGCAAGTCTTTCCTTATCTGGTTTTTGTCATGTTCGTTAAGTACAAGAAGATATGTTTGCTCCTCTGTTGAGCACTGAAGCATCCGTATTTGGCATATGATGATGTAAAATCATGCAATTCAGTGCTTTAAGAAGGATCACACTACTGTGGGTTGTGTGTGGTAAAATGACTGTGCTTCTTAAAAGTATCAAATTTGCCATAAAATAGGAGTAGTGTTGCACCATTTAAATTTCTAAATTCATACTTGCCTCCTTTCCCTCCCTCTTCTTTCAGCATTGCATAAATATGGAATATACACTGTTAAATAGGATGAAAATAAATTGCAGTATCATATTACAAATCGTATACATTTTGTTTTTGTTAACTTTAGTATAGGTACAATAATTTCATATCACTACTTCTTTATTAGTGCATTTTCTCTGGTTTGGCACAGAAAAATGGGGCGAATTCCCTTCACCGGAAGATTGGGACAATGAAGAATACACTGGTTCACTAGCAGACAGCAAGGTATTCACGCCCAGTGGTGGTACAGTGGAACCTGTAGTCAACTCTGAACCAGTTATTCCCACACAGGAACCAACTACAGAGTTGTCGTCTGCATTGACGTCGCAGACTCTTTCAAGCAGTGTGGCATCTAGTTCAAGCCAGATGTCTCAGAACCTTGAAATACATCAGTCAACAACAAATCAGCTGTCGCAAGTAAGAACAGTGTACCAGAAATACATATTGTTTGGACCTACTTTCAGTTTGAGCTCATTTAGTTCTTTTTTCATGAAATTCTTTGATGAGCCTTACTTAAATGTTTTAAACATCTTCCTTGCGAAAAGTACTCCTTTGCAATATATGGTTATGTGGAACCATACTTTGGCCCTTCTCATGCTTCCTGGACAAAATGTTACTGTTTTGATATTGTATATAATTTGTGAAACTGCTTCTTTTTTTATTGTCAGAGTCGTTCATCTGAAAATAATTTGTGTATGGTATGTTTTTAGAGTCCAGTTCCTGTAGGTGTCAACCAATTAAATTCAACACAGTCTGAGTACCTGAATCAATTATCACAAGCAACAGAAAACCTAAAATCTGCTGTTGGTATTGGCACAAGTACGTCTGCAGGAACTTCCTTTGGGACAACAAGTAGTAGCAGTTACACTGTCTCATCATCGTCAGCATCATCTTACCAGCCTCCTAGTCCTCCATCAGGGTTCACATCTTCAGCAGGTAATTAATTTTCACAAATTATACTTTGTTTTCTCCATGCTGTTCGTGTGAAAAGACAAATTTATGATCCATGCAAAAATTTAATCCTTCTCTTTAGCATCTTGTGTGTTGGCTAGAAGCCCGCTTGAAAGCAAAGTTCACATCCTATATAATGTCCAGCAAATGCGAAAAATGAGCCATAATGGCCTGTCTCTAGGCATGCTTTGCAGCTTTAGGACAACAAAGTTTTCTGAACTACCAAATATCTTGTATGAGGCCAGTGGATACACATTGACTTCAAAGATTTGCAATAGAGTTTATACATAAGTATCCTCAGAGGCAATTCATTAAACATGGTGACATTTCACCAACAAAAGGACTCTGGTGTGGTTGTCAAGTGTTTTAATGAGAACTGGCTGAGATGCGGAGGTAACTTTGGCCAGGCATGGATAGATCGGGCCAACTTGGACACGGATACACACTCACTACAAGGTTGCTTTATTAGAATCTAATTTCTGTGGTTCCCTTTGACTACTAATGGCATTCATATTCTTGTGTACCAGTAGTGAAAGGCACATGAAAATTCTTGCTATTGGCTGGAATCCTTATGCCACACTGAGGACATGTGATGTGGCAGTGTAGTTATAAGGCAAAGGTGCTTCACTCCAGATGCTGTGATGTAGAAGGTGCATTCAGGCTATGAAACTTCAGACTTTTCTCTCAGAACTGAAAACAGATAAAAACATGCAATTTGTTTTAAAAAAAGCATGCATTTGTGAATGCATGAAAGAGATGGCTGCCCTGTACACCATACAGAACTAAAGTGACTGCATGGAGAGTGAGGAATGTTTTCCATACTTAAAATGGCGGCATTTTCTTTATAAGAACAGCATACAATCATACGTTTTCTTCATTTACACAGTGCAACATCGATTGAAATTAATCACTAGTTAATTGAGAGGTGGTGGTGGTGTCGTGGATGAGTCTAATGTGGTTATATGGGTGTGACAGTTCAAGAAGATAGAAGATCTTGTGTTAACAAACCAAGACAATCTCAGCCTCGCACCAGCCAGTTTGACCACATGATCGAGTGAGTGCAGAACTTTGTTTTGGGTGATTGCCGAATGTGTATGGAACACACCACCCCCAATGTTGAAATTTCCGTGTGATCTGTGCACACAGTCCTGCATGAAGACATGAAAATGTGAATCTTTCATGTGGGTGTCATGAATCCAGATGGATGACCACAATGCCATGCGTGTAGCATATTGTTGGACAATGTTCACACAGTGATTGCATGAATGCGACTTTCTTTTCATTGATTGTGATAAGGGATGAAACATTAATGTCCTTTTTCAGTCCTTAAATGAAGTGCCAATCAGCCCAGCGGAAGCGTGTGTATGTGCCAATACGTACACGCACTAGCCACTGCCAAAAAAAATTTGGCTAAGCGCCAGTGCTGAAAAAGTGATGGTGCCCATGTTGAGACAGCAGTGGTGTAATCCTTATTTATTGTTTTCCAGGGGACTCTATAGTGACAGGTGCATCATACCAAGATATTTGGAAGAACAAGCTCCTTCCTGCATTGCATGAAAAACTGCCAGAAAAGCACCAGGTGTAGTTTCTCACCAAGACAACTCACCAGCATATCGGGTGAATGCGATACTGCAGTTTCTTTTTCATAATGACTGGAATGATTTCTAATGCTCCCCACTCGCATGACCAGGTTCCTAGTCACTTTGGTTGTTTCCAACAACGAAAGACACTACCTGGATGCCCATTCACTAGTAATGCTGCTATTGCGTCAAATGATTTTCCAGTGCTCAAACCAGACTTGTAAAGCATTCACAGTGGCTGTGGAATCATGGCACTGATATTTTGAAAAGTGTGGACAGCTGCAGGAAGATAAGGTCAAGAAGTAATATAAGTTTCAACGTGAGAAAAATTGGAGGCATTACAACTTGAATGCACCACATACTACTAGTTCATTATACGTTCAGTTCAGTAGACATTAGAGAAGTCAAATTTTTTGGCATGGCGGATTTAGGGCTACTTTACCTTAGGACTAACTAAATAATAGTTATCCTTTTCAATGCTACAGATGTGCTCTCTGCAGTCCATGTTGAGGGTGGCTTTTGTTATGGCTGCACTGCTCCCCAGATTCTGGTGCCTGAAATACACATTCCAACCAATTTGAAATACTTTTCATCTGATCTTTCAGAAAGTATTAGGTGAAAAATTTGATTTTTGCACATCTTATGGTTTGATATTTTTTGGAAGAGGTAAAAATGCACTGTGTAAACTTTGTCTGGTACCACGCACCATGGAAGTTGAATCCCCGCTGGACGTCATGGACGTTGAAGACCCCAAGAGGTCTCCTCACTATCGTGCCGTAAGCCGTGGCAGTGTGTGCCTCCTGGCCCGCATTTAGTGTGAGGCACCATAGTGGAACGTGGTTCCAGCGGCCCATAGCGGCGCCCCCAATCATGTGTTTAAGATCCTGCCTCTCACTCAGCCAGTGAGTCTAATTGTTGCATGTGTCTTGACATATCGCCTCGATAACAAATGGCGCGTTTACCATTCTTTGTCTTCATTGCTAGTGGACGTCTTGGGTTCGTTTGGTTGTCTCTGTCACTCCGTTGCTTCTTGCATGTTGTTGTCGTAAGATTTCTCTCGATCGTCTGTCGTTGTTTCGTGTCTGTCCTTTCCGTTTGTTTGTTTATTCGCGGGCCTCTCTCTGTTTGGTCCCGCCGCGTTTTCTCGGCCACCCCGTGACTGTTCCGCCCCGCGATTACAACAGGTTGCAACACTTTGCATATGATTGATTTTAGCTGTTATATTGCGGCAAACAATATGTACGTAAGATACCAAATTTTATTTAAAATTGAGGGCAGAACGATATCTCATTCAGTTTTGAAGTTATTAGATTTTATATCCGATACAGTTGTGTGCAATGTGCCCATTTGTGTCCTTGTGCACAGTGAATCTTGTTGTCATAACAATCATCATATCTCATAAGCAGTTCAAGATATTGAAATGAGGTTTCTCGCAAATGATAGCACACAATGAGGTATTTATGTTGTATGATAAATACTTGAAACTTTTTTACTCACCGAAATTTGGAAGTAAGCTGTTCATGGCAGTGGGAGGTCGGCAGGTCAGGACACACACACACACACACACACACACACACACACACACACACACACACACACACCACTGTAGGAGGTGCACATGTACACATATACAGCACCTGAGGAAGAGTGTAGCAGGCAGTAAATACATGTCCACAGCAGCAAAAGGGTTAATATTGGTGGGGGGGGGGGGGGGGGGGGGGGGAGAGAAACACTAATCTGATGGGGAAGTAGATGTTAATGTAGCCTGTTACAGTTTTTTATTTACTTTGCCAGATGAAGACGCACTTCATAGCTACTTCCTCCTTGATGGTGCATTTCTTCATTGCTTCCAACTTAGCTTTGTGATTGAGGTAGCTAATCTTTATAAATTTTCTTAGTCTTACATGCAGATCAATAACTGTCTTTAACTTTGGAACCTTTTGTTTTGAAACTGAGCACAGATATTTTAGGAAATTTGTTTGTTTGCGTACTAGGTTTCCATGATGGTGTTGGAAGAGTAAAGACCACAAGAGATATAATTCGTATCCAATCTGCATTAGGCACTTCTACTTTGCCTTTTGCTGCAGGAAAACTTATAGATGCAGTGTACTTCACCACATCTGGAAGATTATCATAGATTAGTGTCATTGCACACTGTTGCCACATCTGTTGACAAATTTTCTTTGAAGTTGACAGCCTCTAGTATTTATGCTGATGGTGATTCAATGTTATTTACACTGATATCAATGGTGATAGTGCAGAGGGATGCAGAATCTGAATCATTGTCATACTGAGAAAACCCTGTGTTTAATTCTTCAGTAAAGTGTCCACAGAAACAATAACCACTTGTTACCCATCAGTATAAGGGAAAACCACTATGTTCCTTACTTGTTACAAAAAATATCTAGTTCTGGTACCCTAGAAGAAAAAATTTCAATAGATGTTGATATGTAATTGACTTCAATCATTTTTAGTCCCTTCAAAAGGCCATAAAGAGATTTTATTTGCGCAACAAAGCCTTTTCCACAATGAAACATTGTCTCAAAATATGGTAGAAAACCCAAAGAGATTCTGGTCGTATGTAAAGTACACCAGTGGCAAAAAATAGTCAATACCATCACTTCATGATGATGATGGAAATGTTACCAATGATGGTGCCACCAAAGCGGGGTTACTAAATACAGTTTTCTGTAATTCCTTCACGAAAGAACAAGTAGTAAATATTCCAGAATTTGAAACAAGAACAGAAGCATGAGTGACATAAAAATAGATATCTTCGGTGTTGCGAAACAACTCAAGAAAGGCAAGTCTTCCGGTCCATATGGTATTCCAATCAGGTTCCTTTCAGAGTATGCAGACACAGTAACACCTTTCTTAGCAATCATATGCAACCGCTATCTTGACGAAATGTTTGTTCCTAAAGACTGGAAAGTAGCACAGGTCACACCAATATTCAAGAAAGGAAATTGGAGTAACCCATTGAATTACATACCCATATCACTGGCTTCAATTTGCAGTAGGATTTTGGAGCATATACTGTACTTGAACATTATGAATCACCTTGAAGAAAATGACTTATTGATACATAACCAACATGGATTCAGAATATATCGTTCTTGTGGAACACAGCTAGCTCTTTATTCCCATGAAGTAATGAGTGCTGTCGACAAGGCATCTCAGATCAATTACATATTCCTAGATTTCCAGAAGGCTTTTGATACCATTCCTCACAAGCGACTATTAATCAAATTGCGTGCATATGGAGTATCGCCTCAGTTATGTGACTGGATTCGTGATTTCCTCTCAGAGAGGTCACAGTTTGTAGTGATAGATAGTAAATCATCGAGTAGAACAGAAGTGATATCTGGCATTCCGCAAGGTAGTTTCATAGGCCTTCTGCTGTTCCTGATTTACATAAATGGTCTAGGTGATAATCTAAGCAGCCCCCTTAGATTGTTTGCAGATGACACTGTAATTTACCTTCTAGTGAAATCGTCAGATGATCAATTCCAATTACAAAATGATATAGAGAGAATTTCTGTATGGTGTGAAAAGTGGCAATTGGCACTAAACTAAAAAAGTGCGAGGTCGTGCACATGGGTACTAAAAGAAATCCGATACATTTTGGGTATGTGATAAATCGCACAAATCTAAGGGCTGTCAATTCAACTGAATACCTAGGAATTACAGTTACAAGCAACTTAAATTGGGGAGACCATATAGATAATATTGTGGGGAAGACGAAACAGAATGCACTTTGTTGACAGAACGCTCACTAAAGAGACAGCCTACATTACACTTGTCTGTCCTCTGCTGGAGAATATTGCTGCGCGGTGTGAGATCCTTACCAGGTAGGATTGATGGAGGGAATCCTTACCAGGTAGGATTGGTGGAGGACACTGAAAAAGTGCAAAGAAGGGCAGCTCGTTTTAGTGGCAGTCACTGAAGCAAAGGCAGTTTTCTTTGCGGCGAGATCTATTTACGAAATTTTAATCACCAGCTCTCTCTTCTAAATGTGAAAATATTTTGTTGAAACCCACCTATGTAAGGAGAAATGATCATCATAATAAAACAACAGAAATCAGAACTCGAACGGAAAGATTTAGGTGTTCCTTTTTTAACACGCGCCATTCGAGAGTGGAATGGTAGAGAAGTAATATGGAAATGGTTTGATGGATCCTCTGCCAGGCACTTCCGTGTGAACTGCAAAGTAACCATGTAGATTTGAAAAAGCACATACTGGTCTTTATTCCGGATTCACTATGTGCAAGTTAACATTCATCTTTTGGAAATCTCAAGAATTCAGTGCGCTGAAGACTTTGTCAACAAACTCAGTGAAGTTATTTTATTTGTCCTGATGAACATATTTCACTCAAACCATTTGGTAGCATAATACCTACATCTAGGAAATGGTTCTGCAACAACTTAAAGAGATGGTGTTGTACCCATACATTGTTTGTTGTGTCGGCTACTATCGGAGTCAGTGTTGACACAAATAAGGAAGAAGAGAAGTATCAATGGCTGGTGGCAGGAATCTAAAATCATCTGTACAAAACACTTTCTAGTTAACAGAAAACTTTGTTTCTATTAAGGGAAGAAACAGCACTTAACTTTCAGTGCTTCCTGTGTCTCCTATATAATAGTTCTTCGATCTCCATTACTATTAGCAGAATGCTGGCTAAGTAACGTCTTCCTATTAGTCAGTACTAATGCTATCGAAGACTGCGACTTAACTGGGCCAACCAGTGAAGGGCGGGTGGCTAAAAACAGTGTTGCCAGGGGCTGCTGAACTGTGTCTTCGTGGTGGTGTGGCATTGCCTGCTCATATCATTAGCGTGTGGGTTAGTGCAGTCTTGATGCCATTTTGTGGCACTGTGCTGGTTGGCATGCAGTTGATACTTAGGACTGCACATTTTTGGTGTCTGCTGGATTCAGAATAGGTTTTTTTATAATGACGCACAATTCCTTCTGAAAACCTTTATAGTTTTCCACCTGTATGAATGTCACACCTGTGACGTGTGCTCAGGGTCTTTTGCTGTCTTTGATGATGATCTGAAGGAAATGGGTTGTGTGTATATAAACTGTAAACTTAAGCGCATATGGTCTATTTGTATCAGATTAGCTGATGTAGCCACTAAGGATATGTGTAAAACCTCGGTCTTTAAGACCAATACTGTGCATGTAGTGTAAGGCATGCGCATGAGTGTATGTGTTACTTGATATAATTTTAAACTTGACTGATGTAAATTTTACATGCTTTTCAAAACACTGTAACTACGCAACTTGTGTTACAGCGCCATTTTCTACATCCAGTTACGTAAGTTCCTCTAGTACCTACAGCCCGCAGATACAAGAGCAGCCTGCAGAATCTCCATCAACCACCACCCAGTCACAATCCATACCAACGCGGACGAAAACACAGCGGCCAAGAGTTCCTCCTCCCTCAAAAGTAAATACTTGTGTAATCTTGTGCATTCATGTATTTAGTGTGTTGTTAACATTTAATTGTAAATATACTTCTTGAACGGAGGAAAGCACTAATTGGAAACTTTCAGATTCCAGCAACAGCAGTTGAAATGCCTGGTGATGCTATTAACAGCAGTATAGGATATCTAGATGTTCAGTTTGGTGCTCTAGAATTCGGAAGTGAAACGAACTCTTTTGAAACAAGTTCTGAACAGAACAAGTTTTCCAACAGTGTATCAAACTCAGTTCTGGATTCCTTACCATCGCCTAGAGCTTCCACGAATCTTGACCTGAGTACGAGTCAAACATCTGCATTAGATGCATACACGGCATCCTCAACTCAAAAATCGAGTCAAAACAGTATTGCTTCATCACTCAGTCAAAGTCAGAAGGTACTGTTAAGGATTTCTGCATAATTTAGTAAAAAAAAAGTTAAAAGTTTGGTACTGTATGTATAAACTTTGTTTCTAGCTTCCAGGTTCTGAATCTATTCTGTCTACATCAGACCACAAAGTTAGCCAGTCCAGTTTCACACAAACAAGGTCATCGACTGCATCTGCTTTGGATGTAGATAAAAGCGAAGTGGGCCTATCTTACTCCGCACCCAGTACAGTCACATATCAATCCACTTACCAGAATCAGAAGTCATCTTCCGTCTATCCAACTGCCTCCAGCTATACGCCATCAAACTACTCGTCTGTACAGGTATTTGATATAATCTCTCTTGGTTTACATGAAAGCCAAAATGCAAATTCTGTACTTAGCTTTATAATCATTTGACCATTTATCAGATGTGTGTGTTAGTCTAAAATGCTTTCTATTACTTATTTAAATTTGGTTAGTTTTAACATAAGGGATTAAGTGATGCATTTTGATACTGTCATTGGGTTATTACTGATGTACTGCTGTTTGCACATGTACTATCTGCATGTTTGATAAAAAAGGAAAAACCAACACATGTATCTTCGTGTACTGACACTCTTTACATGCTGCTGTTGCTTCTACAATTTAATCAATCAAAATGTTTGAAAGTGCTCCCAAGCATATCATCACATTTCTGCTATAATGTTTTTGTAATATGTACCCGCTGTTTTCCCTCCATTTACTGCCATACTTCAAAAAAAGGTATTTTTGATAATCCTACTTTTAACACATGTGTTCAGTGTTGCCACAGGTTCTGGATATCAGGGAATTTCAAACATTTCTGAGAAATTTGAAAATTACACTCGAAAAATCTTGTTTTTGTCTCAGTAGATGAAATGCTTTGTTTGCTGGGCTGTCATGCACCGTAGTTGACTGGGTGCAGCTGAGTACTAGAGCCACTTCCCCACTCCCTCATTCCTACTGCTTCTCCCCTTCTTACCACTCCCCTCAGCTTGCAGTCAGTGCTGCCACCACTTCTAACAGCTAGCCTAGCAGCTGCCGATGAGAGGCAGGGGGAGACAAGGAGTGGTTTGTTTGGATCTGATTCTCAGAGACTGTGGACACTGCGACCAGAGATGGCTGTCATGTGTTCATGGGTTGTGTCTAAGTGATTACGTTAATGTGTGTGTGTGTGTGTGTGTGCTCTCGTTTCCTGACAAAAGCTATGGCAGAAAATTTAGTTGTGAAAGTGTGATAGTTTTTTTCTATGTGCCTGTCTGCGGCTCAGCAATCATCTTTTTGGTGAGCTGTTGTCTGTCATTGTTGTTGATTCTCAAAGCATTACCTACAAACAAATCCAGGGTACGGCTATGGGAACCCGCATGGCACTATCCTATGCCAGCGTATTCATGGGCCATTTAGAGGAATCCTTCCTAAACACCCAGAATCCTGAACCTGTCACCTGATTCAGATTCATTGATGACATCTTTGCCATCTGGATCGAGGATGAGGATGCCCTATCCGCATTCCTCCATAACCTCAACAGCCTCTTGCTTCACCTCTTCCTACTCAACCCAACAAACTACCTACCTAGATTTTGATCTCCACCTCAAAAATGGCTACATCAGTATGTTTGTCCATATCAGACCTACTAACCACATGCAATATCTCACTTCGACAGCTTCCACCCATTCCATACCAAGAAGTCCTTTCCATACAGCCTAGCCACCCATGGTCATCACATCTGCAGTGATTATCGGTTCCTCTTAAAATATACCGTCTGTCTCTCTGAGGCTTTCGCAGACTGTAATTGTCCTCCTAACCTTGTACAAAAACAAATACTCAGTGCCTTATCTTTCCAGTCTCCCACAACCTTCCAAAGTCTCACTCTCCAGCCACAGAGGAGCATTCCCCTCATAACTCAGTATCACTCAGGACTGGAGCAACTGAATTACATTCTCTGCCAGGGTTTCGACTACCTCTCGTTGTGCCTTGAAAGGAAAATCTCCTGCCCACTATCCTTCCCACCCCTCCTACAGTGGTGTTCCGCTGTCCATCGAACCTGCAGAATTTACTTGGACATCCCTACCCCTTACATCCTAACCCCTGCTCCTAACTCTTTACATCATGGCTCATATTCCTGTAGTAGATCTAGGTGCAAGACCTGTCCCATACATCCTCCCCCACCACTTACTCCAGTCCGTTCACAAACATCATCTATCCCAGCAGTGGCAGGGATACCTGTGAAACCAGCCATGTAATCTAAAAGTTAAGCTGTAACCACTGTACTGCATTCTATGTGAGCGTGGCAACCAACAAACTGTCTGTCCATATGAATGGCCACTGAAAAACTGTGGCGAAGAAACAAGTGGACCACCCTGTTGCTAAGCATGCTGCTGCTTCACAGCTTGTGCCATGTGGGTTCTTCCCATCACCACCAGCTTTTTTGAATTGCGCAGGTGGGAGCTTTCCCTGCAATATATCCTACATTCTCGTAGCCCCCCTGGCATCAACCTTTGTTAGTAATTTTTCTCATCCATCCAGCCCCCACTCCCCTCCCCCCCCCCCCCCCCCCCACCCTCCCCCCACCCAAACCTCTCCTCTCGTCTAACCTCCTGGCTGCACCTAGCTGCCGTCACCTCATCTTTGCGTGATATCCAGCAATACTTCACTGTCTCCCACCCCCACCCTGCTATCCTTCTGCCTCAGCCTCCCCGCCTCAGCATCCTCCTTCCCCTACCCAAATTGCTGCTCCCATCATACACTACTGTGTGACTTAAGATGCCAGAGGCTGCAGCGCGCGCGCGTGTGTGTGTGTGATCCATGTTGCTCTAATAATAAATGTTTGGATGGACAGAGGTTATATATTTTTTAATATACCGGGTCTCTCTCCTGTGGGTTGTCAAGCGTATTGTCTCTGGTGTTTCAGCAGATATTTACAATTTTTTAAGCAAATTTTTGTGAATGTTGCAGTGAATAGGCAAAATGTGTGATATTGGGTAACAGAGAATTTTCACGATATCATCCAGCACATTCTAGGTTCACCAAAAGTGTGCAGCCTTACAGTTTAAATCCTGCTCATCGCATCTTTCGTACAATGCCCAATGTCAACGGAAAATCTGTTTGTTTCCCGGTACTAATAAAATTATTTTGAAAGTGGAATTTTTGTGAACATTCAATAGAGCAGACCCAAATTAGTTCAGTGTGTTACTTGCTTTACCAGTATGTATTAACGTGAATAGTAAAGTACGAAGAATAACCAGTACCCTAGTAGCGACGAAGTAGCATTTGTGATGGCAGTAGCAGTCTGTGCAGGCCCTAGCAGTGCTATCACTGCTGGAGTACTAGTTTTTCTTCGTGTTTTACTGTCCCTATTTATACACATCAATAAAACAAACATCCCCCTAGGATAATTTGGAACCTTTCTGTCGAGTAGGCACATAAAATTCCACTTCAAAAAGCATTTTGTTTGTTACAGGAAACAAACCAATACTTCCCTTGGTGCTATGTGTTGCATGAAAGACATAATGAGCAGTCTTTGTTTGGGTTGATTCCATCTACACGCCGCAAAAACAAAATTGTGAATGTTTGCTGAAACACCATAGAATGTGCACCTGATGACTCTCCTAAGAGAGACCCTGTATATAAACGTGCATATAATAGGGAAAAGTGATTAGCAAAAATCTTGAAAGGCTCTTGACTGATTTACTTCAGATTTTTACATGTTGCTCTAATAAAGATTTGGATGGACGTAGGCGATATGTGGTATATGTAAAAGTCTTGAAAAGTTCTTGATCGATTTACTTCAAATATTTCCATGATACTCTAATAAAGTCATATGGACATGGGCTGTGCACTGAAACTCTGCTTTTACACTTTTCAAGGTAGTACTTCAAAAAGTGGTGTAAGAAGTGGGAAATAACATTTTAAGCGGTAAAAGTTACATTTGTAATCCCGCTAGCATTTTCATAGTTTGTGTGTGATATATGTACATAACAGACTTCAAATACTCGCTAGGGACTTGGTTATTATCCAATAAATGTTACCTGAATTTTCTACTGTTTACCCACTGGTGTAACTGGCACTGTTTAACTGTTTGGAAAGTAGAAACGTTTGACTTTGTTTCGTTCATCATAATCGATGTTTTTGGAAAGCGTGCAGTTGTTTCATTCATTATTTAAGTAATGAAACATCACATCAGTTATTTCTCTCTCTCTCTCTCTCTCTCTCTCTCTCTCTTTCTCTCTTTCTCTCTTTTTTTCCACACTTGGAATGATGCATTCCATGAATTTATTCCCATTGTCATTTTGAGGTTATAAGGTACTGCTCACCCTCCATTACACACACCACTCACACACTGAAAAAATATTAACTGGTGCAGTATTTCATTATTCAAACCAGAAACATTTGAGCAATGCAAAGGTGTCAGCTAGGGCTACAAGCAACCGAACAACAGAACACACAAATGTGCTATGGAGTTGTCATGATGAGAGCAAAAGCAGCAGACCATGTGCGGGTCGCAGGTATATATGGAGGGTGGTAAATGGGCGGGACTTGTTCAAAGTCGAAAGCTTTTGCTAACGTGGTGTCCAAAAATTATGAAGTTGCGTATGCACAATACACTGAAAACTTTTGTGATCAGTCATTATTCAAAAGAACCTAGGTATTCCCAGCAGCCACCATGCGAAGTAGAGGTTGTCAGAGGAAGGAAATAAAACACGAATTCTTACAACTTTACCGATTCAGACCTTTTGAGTAGTGTGTCATGGTGTCAAGAGACTAAATCGCATAATGTTTGTCAACACTTCTTCAAGGCCAGTGCCATGCCTGTATTTTATATCAATTACTTTTTTTTGTTTTGCGTGAACATTTTTTTGTAAAACATAAATCACAGAAAAATCGTAGATATGTTAACATAAAATTGGATGTGAATTAGCATTGTAAACATTGGAAATTTCATGGGAGATATAAAAAATTTTGTAAATGGCAGGAAAAATTAAATCGGGGAACTTAAAAGCGTGGTTGTATTGTATACTTTTTAAACAGCCGTGTGCAGGGTTTCTCCGAAAAATAGATTGCAAGATAGAAAATTATGTGTCCTGTTATGCTGCAAAAGTGCGCTGTTCTATTTTCTTTCTTGCAGTCAGTTTCAGCTACAATAACGAACATTTAAACTATTAGATAAAATGCTCTCCAAAGTATATTCAATCTCATTATAGATATTTTTAAACAAACAGTCTATAAATAACAATGTGCTGTTTTCCTATCATTTGGTTTTCATAGAAAGCAGAAAAGTTGTGGTAACCAAGGCTTAGTCAGAGAAAAGGCTGAGAGGAGATGGAATGGGGGGGGGGGGAGATGTGTGTAAGAGGGGAGGGGGAAAGTAGAAGAGGCACAGAGGAGGGTCGAGCAGGGGAAGAGGAGATGGGTGATTTTGGGGGGGGGGGGGGGGGGAGTGATGGACAGAGTGGGGGATAAGACATTAACAGAGAGAGGTGGAGAAGAAGATTAGAATGTGTATCCAATTCCCATACTTATTTAACAGTTATTAATCATTGCCAGGTTAGGTACTTTCACTTAAAACCAAGTGAAGATTTGCAATAGTCAGTGGTAGACATACAGATGTGTGGTTCACTTTGTAACTTCCGATATATTGTACTGTATTTACTCGAATCTAAGCCACACTTTTTTTCTGATTTTTATAATCCAAAAAACCGCGTGCGGCTTAGAATTGAGTGCAAAGTAAGCGGAAGTTCTGAAAAGTGTTGGTAGATGCCGCCGCAACTAACTTCTGCCATCTAATATATGTAGCACTACACATGCGTGCTTTGCAGGCACAAAGATAAATACTGGCGCCAAAACCTATGCGTCAGTAATTAAATTAAAAGAAAAGTTAGAAGTATGTAAACATTATGCCATGTATTCTTTCGTGTTTGCTGCTATCTCATTTAAATCCTGTCTGCCTAATAAACTACGAAACTAGAGTGAGACAACAGCAAACACGGAAGAATATACATATAATGTCATGTTTATATTCATATTATTCTTATGCTGAATATTGATACAGTCAGAAATGAAGCACAAATCTAAGATGACTCTAATTTCTGTACAGAATGTAATGTAGTAAAGAGGCATGTGCAAAGATTTTCAAACGGAGAAAAATTTTTGCTAAACTCTCGTTAGGAACAATTCTATCATACGCAGTCTATTATTTTTTTCTTGTTGATCATTATCAAGGAAAGCAGCAGTGTAAGTAACAACAAATAGCAGTCTCTTGCTGTTGTTTCGGTTATAAGACAATTCCTCTCTTATTTTTTAGTTGTAAGCTGCGGTAGTGCGCACAAAAGCAAGCCATACCGCGAACGGTGACAGGTCGTAAACACTCATTATCAGAATGCGACAAACAATGCATGACACCTTAATAATGCATTTTCAGCTTAGAGTGACGTAAAGACCTATAGCAAAGAGGATGGCACTTATCGGATCAAAGCAAAATAAGCAATTGATTCAAACCAGACGAAGCACGTGAAAAAGGAAGGGTACCCGTATAAATACGGACGGAGCACCTGACACGTAGCAGTGGCTACTTGGTAAAGCATAACTGTTAATCTTATGACTCGAACCAAACTACTGTAGCTGTATCTTCATCCATTTGACCTCAATTGTATCTTGTGTTACAATGGACCAACTTTGTTTCTATTTGGAGGGGCGG
Organism: Schistocerca americana; assembly: GCF_021461395.2. Classification (NCBI taxonomy): domain Eukaryota; kingdom Metazoa; phylum Arthropoda; class Insecta; order Orthoptera; family Acrididae; genus Schistocerca; species Schistocerca americana. The sequence goes on from NC_060122.1 coordinate 290,434,958, forward strand.
TCTAAAACTTTTCTCTCCCCTTGAATTTCGAGTCTCAAATTTCAGGAGCGGCTTAGATTCGGTAATTTTTTTTTCCTTGATTTCGAGTCTCATTTTTCAATTGTGGCTTAGATTTGAGTAAATACGGTATTCAAAATAGCCAGATTCATTCCACATACTGTAGAAACTCACCAGTCAAACTTCTGATGGTCCGACTACCCACCTAGTCCGACCATCCCATTTCTGTTACTTGTTATGTATATGAGCTGCTGCTACAGGACTTGCTGATGACTCATTGTCACAGATACGGATCAGTAGGCAGTTGACCAGTGCTAGGTGCGAAATTAGTGACTGTGTTCTTCTTGCATGTTTAAGTGTGTGAAACTAAATTATGACACCAACTAAATGTAAATGTGTGATGCTATCTTTTCAACCGGACATTGAGGCCGGTGATGTAAGGTGACTACTTAACAGAAGCAGAATTAATCGACGACCAAATCATTGACTATGTAACTTGAACAAGTGACGAGAATGAGAATGAGGTGACAACAATGAAGGCAATGAACCTATGGCTCGAGGATCACATACAGTTGCTAAAAATTCATTTGATATAACCCTTCAATACATTGAACAAGCTCTACATTTATCCCAACAACATTTTGTGGTCTAGGAAATGGCAGAACATCATGACAAAATCAAGGTTGTCATCTGCTAAGCAGAACAACATTACAGACATTATTCGTCCTGCTGAAGAACAGAACTTTTTTTTTTTTACAGTATTTCTCACATTTTAAACAATTAAGTACAAATCAGTTGTTTCAATGTAACACTGTAATAAGGTATGTACAAATATTAAACTTTCACTCACCGTAACTATCTTACTGTATGATACAAACATTTTTTTATAGTACAGGCACTACTCTGCATTACACTTTCATGTAAGATTTTTTAGTATGTCAACATTTTACTTTTGTTTTGTTACTGTTTTAACATGGAATAATATTTCGGACAGTATTTCCAGTTGAAAATTAACGTTTCACTGTACTTCATTGTGATGATGATATGGGTCAGTAAGTGTTCCTCTGATAGTCCAACCTATTTTGCAATCTGACCATGATCCCGGTCCTGTAGGGAATGGGTTAGTGAGGTTCTACTGTACTTTTGCCCATTATTTAATGCCACTCAATGTTAACAGACTGATAACTTTTATTATCCAGCAAAGCAAACTAGAAACTGACCGCTGTAGCAGCACTGCCATCTCTATATACAAGAAACTGCCCAAAATTGCTTTAGGATTGACACTTTGGCTGTAAGACATGCAGCCGTGGAACAGAGTTGCTGCATCTCACATGAGACATGCGTGTAATCTTAAATTTTGTTCAACTTGCTCAGACAGGCAAACTCTTCACTTTTATAAATATGGAAATTGCATACGTGTGTTCTGTAAGATCTGCAATATTTTTGATTGAGTTTTATCTGTGGCAACAAATTAAGACAAAATGGACAGTTAACAGAAACATATTTTCTTACAGCCTTACCTAATTTTTAACACGTTGGTAACATTATTGAAGTTAACTGAACACATTATGCGAAGGAAATCTTAAGAATATATCAAATTTGCAGGTGTTTGAAAGCAGAACTCTGTTGGAGATCTCTAATGTGAGGTAATTTGAGATACATACGACGCATGATGGTCCACTTGCGCATTGACTACCAATTGGGTGGGTGTACGGTTTGGACACAAGAAACAGATCACTGTAGGTTTGCAATGAAATTGTTATTAATTTTTCTAATGCACCTACTTAATTTTGATACAACAAAAAATAAAACATACCTAAATGGTTAACCTCTATTGTTGAGAAAGAACAAAAGTGGTACAAATAACAAGGCATTTCTATTATACTGTAAACAGTAATAATTATCTTGTGTGATACAAACTGACTTTCTGAGATGAACTTCCTATGGAATTAGTTGCTATTAATTCCTTCTTGCTAAAATTTCGTACCTTACGATGATGTAATATTATTGTAGGTATTTAATTATGACATTTCTGGCCGTGAAAGTTTACATTTTACATACAGATATAAACGGCACGTGCCAAACATGTAGCTGAGTTCGCCTTTTCTCCATTTCTAAAGAGAAAATATAAAGACTCCGCTGATATCACCCTCATCGCTGTACTGGGCCCTTTGTGTCACTGTCAGTGTCACTGTTGTTGAATTCATATTCTTGAGAAAAAACCTTTTTCACAAAGCGCCTAGCATCCATTGCACATTGGTCTACCGATTATTCATATGATATCAATATAATAGAGGGAAACATTCCACGTGGGAAAAATTATATATAAAAACAAAGATGAGGTGATTTACCGAACGAAAGCGCTGGCAGGTCGATAGACACACAAACAAACACATACATACACACAAAATTCAAGCTTTCGCAACAAACTGTTGCCTCATCAGGAAAGAGGGAAGGAGAGGGGAAGACGAAAGGAACCCACTTCCTTTGTTTTGAGAATGAGGAACTTAATACTGGCCTGCTACTCTCCATTAACAATAATCGACAGAACTGCTGCAGCTTTGTTTACAAACAAAAACACTGTTGCAAAGATTGGGAAGGAAATGTCTGACAAAGAAATGTATGTTGAAGAACCATCAAAACTTAATCATCCTGGGGGGGGGGGGGGGGGGGGGGGGAACCGTTGTACAGATAAGAGGATTACCAATATTTATTCGCCTACAAAGGATGCGATTCATCACCATGTGTACGATTATCATCGCAGGAAGAAACATCGACACTAATGAAGTTACTGGCAACACGTAAGGAATCAAGGCCTTTGTAGGGCAGTCGCACATCCTTGCCCACAGTTTTAAACAACCTAGGTTTGAACTATGGATATTTCTGAGGCCATAAGCTGTTGATGGAGAGAGGATATAGCTGCATGGTGATGCAGATTTTTAAGGGACATCCATAGCATAAACATAGATGAAGTGATGCGGCTTGATGAAATGTGGATCAATTCTGGTCATGTTGTCAAGCAGGGCTGGACAGATGACAGAGCTGAAGGAACAATAGCAATAGCTTCTGGCAAGGAGGGGGGGGGGGGGCGGGGGGCAGGGAGGCTACTCTGAAGGTTTCTCCCATTCTGTCTCAATGGTCATATAATTCATGAAGTTCCAATATCAAATGCCAAGGCCTACTACAAGCAAAAAGCTTTATGCTAGGAAATAGCTTCACATTTCATTCATAGGCTGCTGTTTCTCAAGCACAAAATCAAAAATTAGTAGTACAAAGTTTTTATATGAATTTTTAATAGTCATATTCTCCCATAATTTGTGTGATGTACCCATTTCTTCAGCTTCCTTGTTCTAATAAACGATCTTGTCATCACTAATTCTGTAACTATTCATGGCAGTGTCAAAACTTATTCTCCGGTTAACCCTGTCACAATAGCCGGTTTATTTATCCCACGTTTATTCTCTGGTTAGGCGTTATTACGTGTTCGTACAACATGTTTTCTGTGCTACTCCCAGAATAGAACTTACGCGACTGTACAACTGGTCCTTACTGGTGTAGCAGTTTGGCCAAAAACTTTATCAAAATTTCAGTTTCTTTCATACAAAGAGGATAACACAATCTTTCTTACCTGTTATTCCTGTTAGTCATTTATTTTCACTCTGGTAGTCTGAATCTACAGCTTTCACTAGTAATTATAACAACGCTGATCATTTGCAAGCCTAGTCAACCACATAAACAAACAGCGATTAGCATTCATCCGTTCGGCTTTATTCCACTCAACTCGTATAGCCCCGTCACCTTTTTCCTGCAGGAAAGTTTATTTCTACATGCGATGGGGATTCCCCTGGCAGAGACATCATGTACACTACGCACACATTCAAAAATCAACTTTTGATTCATTTAGAAATCAACTTAGAATGTGTTCAAAAAGCAACAGGGATGCGTTTCAAAATCATATGAATAATCATATATAAAAACAAAGATGAGGTGACTTACCGAACGAAAGCGCTGGCAGGTCGATAGACACACAAACAGTTTCTCTTGACTGCCCTATACAGCAGTCTTCTGACCAAAAGAATGGTGTCAAGTTTTTCCACTTACAACTTTTAAGGAACTTTGTGCTAACATTGTTGAGTCCACACAACAAATAACAGTAACAACAAATAAAAGAATAACTCCTGCAACTGTGAAAACAAATGCACGGAAAGTCACCGGGTGCACTGATTGCATAGGACAGCTAGCCGATTGCTACTGAAGCTCACTGGAAGCAGGAAGTGTTGTTGTGTAGGGTGAAAATGTGGCAGCTTAAAGGGTTTGCTGCTGCTGTAGGTAATGTGGTATCAGCAGAAACTGGCCTGAGCCTGCCAAGTGGACTTTCCCCACTACCACTTCTGTCCTCGCTGTCAATCCTGAAGTAATTTTAGACAGACTATAGTATACTGTACACTCCTAAAAGTAGAACGGTATCAAATGCTATGCTTCTATATATTAATTCCCATTATGATGTTGACTGAGCTCTTGCTGGAGGTACAGGAGTCACTTATTGCTTTTGAGTAGAAAGAGCAGGAACAGGATGTGCATTATATACTGGTGTGGGAAACTTAATGACGAAAGTAATTTTCACATGATGTGTCGCTGACAAGTAACGTAACTTGATGAAACCTGGACCAGGCATAAAACTGCTATGGTATAGTATAGAAGATAACCAAAAGAAATGTGCAAGGAGATGAAAGAAATACACAATGAGATGAGCGGAAATGACAAGTCTATTCGAAGACAATAATTGAACAGGAGTCACCACATTTCGTTGTCATCCCGTTGACATTACAAATGATGGGATGCGATTCTAAATAGGGTGTGTGATCACCATGGAGGGCAGTGGGTGCTCTGCAAAAAGCTACAGTACTGACCATAAGGTTGGTAAGGAGTTCCTGTGGTAGGCCATTCCATTCCACCACTGGTGCAGCTGACAACTGCTGGATTGTCGTTCGTTCACCTGGACATGAATGTTCTAAAATACGTCTCCCCAATGCTTCCCACACATACTAAATGGTATTTAAGTCAGCGGAATGGGCAGGCAGATCATTCACTGAATATCCTCTTCTTCAAAGAACTGCTCCATTTGCACTGTTGGATGCAGTTGCAGATTGCCATCCATAAAAATGAAGTCGGAGCCAAATGCTGCCCTGAAAAGATACCCTTGGGGAAAGAGTACAGTGTCACGATAACATTTCATCTCAACACTTGAATCTGTGTGGAATATCATTACCACATTTTTCAGTTTTATTGAGCCTCAAAGAACTCTCCTCCAGTTATCATCAGTTTTTAACACGACACAGAACGTTTCCAGTCTTTTCATGGTACAACAGCAAAAACACTACATCGGAGAGTAAGATGCTTAACATATTATGAGGATCATTCATGTATAAACCAGAATATTGTAACCCAGCTTTATTGCTGATTCATACCAATAAAAATGCTGTGCTATATTTTTCTAAATAGTTACTCAACAGATAAATTTTCATCATTACACAGGATTCTGTCAGATCCTTTCATGGAAGAAACAAATTGGCTGCCCAGTAGCCAAATGCACATGTACTGTTTGATTGTGATGTAGTCTTCAGAACTTTCACTCCTAGGGCCATTGTCACGTGGAGACTAATCTTGTTAGTGAGGTAGTTGTCCAAGAAACTGGAAGTGCAATTTAGTGAGCTTTTCATGTTACCTTGCATATCCTTGCACAGGGAGGACAATATCAATTAGTTGCTTGTGTCATTTGTTGCGATAAGTGATCTTGTCATCATACAGAAGCTTGTAGTAGTAGACCGTATTTACTGTCTTTCTTTCATGCATGTAGTCGAGCACCAATACCCAAAACAGCTGTCAAATCTTTCCTGGCTGACAGTCAATTCTTGGCCTTAATTGGTGCCTCTTCTCCAACTTTCCTAGATGCTATGCTCATCCTCTTGTTCTACGGGTTACAATGATGGACCCACATTTAATCACAGAGAACAATATGGTCCAGAAAAGGCTCTTGTTTTTCAAAACAATTCAGACCTCATTGACAGATACCTTTCTGCTCACTCTTTTGTGGGTCGGTGATAAGTTATTTAACCCATCTTGTCGGTATTTTTCCTTACGAAAGTGTGTGTGATAAAATGGTATGGACACTTCCTGCAGTAAACACCCACCACCTATGATGCAATCTCATCAACAGTGATTTGGCAGTGGTCTTCCACATATTGACTTCATTTACTGTGGTTGGCAGATGATGATTGTGGGTTGATTTTCAACATTATCATGACTATTTCAGAACTTCTTGGCCTAATTGAACACCTAGATTCTTCTCATCGTAGCATCGCCAAGCTGTTCTTGGAGATTCTCCAAAATGCTTCTTGATTTTGCACCTGTGTTGGCAAAAAAAGAAATTTGGTATTTCCTGTTCACTCATAGCGATACTGATGTGGTGGAATTGAGCATGTTGGCTGTGTGCAAGGCATTTCCAGTAGCCCACAAATAATTCATTTTTGCATCGTGTTGCTCTTGCCACTTTGCTAGCCAAACGAACAAAGTTCTAGTTTATATTTCAATGACCCTTGTGCATCTATGGATGTTACTCTGTGTAAGATTGAAGATGAGCTGCATATAGATGGTATGGCCAGTTAGAGGGAACAAATCCATTTTTTTGGAAAATTTTGTCAATGAAAAACAGGCGCTTTGGCATTTATTACGGAGCACCAAAGTTAGATTTTTCTTAAATCTGGCTCATAATGTATGTGATTACTGCTCAGCCAGGACCTGATTATACTTTTTAGTGAACTAAAGGAAGGTAATTAATTGTCCTGCTTGTTTCGATAAGAAGCATTATGTAAACAAACTATACCTCTAAGAGCTAATGCTGGAATAACCTGGCTCTCTATTTATTTAAAAAAGGTAACAATATTATGAAAAGGATAGTTGCTACTCGCCATATAGAGGAGACGCTGAGCAGGTAGGCACAACAGAAAAATTGTCAGGAAGTGAGTTTTTGGCTAGTAGGGTCTACTTCGGAAATAGACAATGCGCGCGCGCGCACACGCGCACACACACACACACACACACACACACACACACACACACACACACACACTTGTCCACATTGTCTAGCTGCTGAGGCCAGACTGGGAGCAGCAGCACATAGCACATAATGGGAGGGGCAACTGGGTGATGGGGGTGAGGAGGAGGCTGGTGGGGGTGGGGGAGGGATAGCAAGTTAGGGATGGGGAATGGTAAAGTGCTGCTTGTGGGAATGTACAGGGATGAAGTGGAGAGATGGTAGGGCAACTGGGTGCAGTTGGGAGGTTAGATGAAGGGCGGGAAGGGGGTGGAGAGATACTGGAAAACAAGAGAAGTAAAAAGACTGTGGGTGCGTTGGTGGAATAGAAGGCAGTGTATTGTTGGAATGGTAATGGGGAAGGGGCTAGATGGGTAAGGACAGTGACCGACGAAGGTTGAGGCCAGGAGGGATACGGGAACATGTGATATGATATTGCAGGGGAGTTCTCATCTGCGCAGTTCAGAAAAACTGGTGTTGGTGGGGAGGTTCCCGATGGCACAGGATGTAAAGCAGTCATTGAAATGAAGAACGCCATGTCAAGTGGGGTGCTGTGCAACGGGGTGATTCAGCTATTTGTGGCCACAGTTTGTCAGTGTCCATTCATGCGGACAGTGAGCTTGTTAGTTGTCATGCCCATGTAGGCTGCAGCACAGTAGTTGCAACTTAGCCTTTAGATCACATGACTGGTTTCACAGGTAGCCTTGCCTTCGATGGGATAGGTGAATCTTGTGAATGGACTGGAGTAGGTGATGATGGAAGGGTATATGGGACAGGTCTTGCATCTATGTCTGTTACAAGGCTATGAGCGATGGGATATTGTGTAGGTTCGGTGGATGGCGGAATATTTTGTAGGAGAGGTGGGAAGGATAGGGGGCAGGACCTTTCTCATTTCAGGGCACAAGGAAAGGTAGTCAGATCCTTGACAAATAATGTGATTTGGTTGCTACAGTCGTGGATGATACTGAGTTACGAGGGGGAATGCTCCTCTGTGACTGGATGGTGAGACATTCAGAGATGGTGGGTGACTGGAGACCTAATGGCGGGTTTGTGCTTGGCTACCATGAGTCCCCACCTTTGCAGCGTCTTTTCCCTTATTTGTTGCATGTCTGTCCTCTAGCTATTCCTTGAGGAACATGTCTGGGATGTTTTTGGAAATGTGTTCTTCATTTTCAGTAGCCAATATCAGAACAGTCTCTCCATTGTTTTTTGTTCCTTCTTCCTTTGTTCGTTCCCTTTCTTCTATCCTTCCTCCACTTCAGCATTTGAGGTTCCTCCTTTTCTTCTTCCTCCATGTGCACTCCTAAAAGCCAACCCATGCATCTGATGTGTAAGAGGTGACTGAATAACGCGTAATTCCAAGCCTCGGGGCAAAGGGAGGTTTCGCACGTACAAGCCAGGTCGAGGGAGGGGTGATTGCCTGAGTAGTTGCTTGCAATTTCTCTCCTCCATGGCTATCATGTTGGTGTTGAGGCCCGTCGAATGCTGAATTCTTCCCCTGGTGTTATTTACACTACACTGCTCAAAGGTCTGACTGCTGCAGAAACCAAACATACATCTCTGATCAGTATGTTGTTGCAGTCCATCGCCGCATGGGATTAGCCGAGCGGTCTAAGGCGCTGCAGTCATGGACTGTGCGGCTGGTCCCGGTGGAGGTTCGAGTCCTCCCTCGGGCATGGGTGTGTGTGTGTTTGTCCTTAGGATAATTTAGGTTAAGTAGTGTGTAAGCTTAGGGACTGATGACCTTCGCAGTTAAGTCCCATAAGATTTCACACATTTTTTTGCAGTCCATCGGGTGATGAAAAAGGTTGATGCATTGTTAGTGCCTAGAAGCCCTGTTTTTCTTTCTTTTGATTGTGGTGCTTCCATCAAAGATCAAAGCAGGCTATGAAGTTATCATAGTCCCACCGTACATTACGAATCTGATGCACTCCTAGTAGTGACATTGTTACACCCAAACTCAAATGTCCTGTCGACAGCTGGCCAGATGTGTAACTTGTGGTAGGGATGCTCACGAGGGCAATTGTCTGCCCCCCTTCTCCCCACTGTATCTAGTTGTTGGCTAGTAGGAAACTGCATTCTACCATCCGGCACTTACAGTACTGTTCCTGCTACATCTTGCTCATGAAGGACATGGCCATGCAGACATGCGACCTCAAATTCAGCACTGTGGTTGTAAAATCGCCAGTGTCATGGTAGCATTCCTGTCTCCCACTCCATCTGTGCAACAAGTCACCAGACTTCTGCCCCACGGGGCAAAGTAACCTTCTACACAATAAGCAGGCCGGAAAGGAGAGAAGAATACTTCCACGAAGATTTATTACGTCCTTCCAGCCAACAAACATCTGAGTCTTCCTCTGCCAGCCAGAAAGGCTCCAAGAAATCAAACACTGGCAAAAGGTCTTCTCGTTCACTGACTCAGAGATCCTCTTTGACGGTGTCACCATGTGATACTCTCACCCGGCCGACTTCCGTTCACCAGTGCGCACTGCCACCCATTCTTCTGCCCTGGATTCCACAGACTGACAGAAGGTGAATGCCAGTTCCTCTATAGATCTCATGGAGCAGGATCCTCCAGCCTCTGCACCCTACAGCAGTGACTCTTCGAAGGCCGACACTCGGCATTCACCGAGGTGAAACAGCTTCATTTTTTCTATCCTTCCTTTTCCTTGTCATGACGCTACTCCAATGGGATGTTCACGGCCTTCGATCCAACAAAGAGCACTTATGGATGCTCTTGGAATTGCAGCATCCTCTTGTTCTCTGCTCCAGGAAACAAAATTGCATCCTCATGAGTGCTTTGAGCTCTCACATTTCTTCCCGGTCCACTTTGACCTACCCGCCGAGGCCAGCTTTCCATCTCATGGAGGTTTTATGCTCCTCATCTGGGATGACATTCATAGTCAACTCTCTCTCCCTGACTACCTGGCTTCAGCTGTTGCAGTCCACATTTTCCTTCCTCACTTGACCTTTCTGCTTTGTATCGTTTACATCCCTCCATCATTCGGTGTCACCAGGGCAGACTGTATCCAGATTATTGGGCAACTCCCTCACCCCTTTCTGCTGCTCAGTGACTTTAATGCAAATCATCCCCTTTGGGTCTCTCCCAGCACCTGTCACAGAGGTACCCTCTTGGCTGACATTCAGTTTAACCTCATCTGCCTTAACACCGGAGCACCCATGTTCCTTTCACTCTATGGGCACATATTCAGGTTTAGACCTCTCCTTCTGCACTACCCAGCTTGCCCATCGTCTCAGGTGGTCCGTTATCTCCGATGCGTGCTTGAGCGACCATTTCCTGTGTGCTATCCGTTTGCTGACTCCTACCCAATCTACACACACATTCAAATAGCAGCTTTCTAAGGCCGGCTGGGGGCTTTGCTCCTCCCTGGCGACCTGTGACGAACTTTCCCCAGTTGTGATGACCAGGTAGAATATCTTACAAACGTTTATCCTTGCCGCTGTAGAACATTCAATTCTTTGCATTTCCTCTTTACTGTGCCGTGTCGTGGTCCCTTGGGGGACTGAGGTGTGCCATCGCGCAATTCACACGTGGATATGTGCTCTATATTTTTAACATTCATCCTACGATGGCAAACGGTATTCATTATAAACAGTTACATGCACAGTGTTGTCACTTTCTTCGGGATAGAAGAAAGGCCAGCTGGATTTTCTTTACTAGTTCTTTTAACAGTTCCCCCTCCCTCTTCCATCATGTGGGCCAACCTCCTACAGCTCTCTGGGACCAAGGTCCATTCCTCAGTTTCCAGCCTGACCGTAGCAGATGATGTCATAGTGGACCCTATTGCTATCTCCAACACCTTGGGTCTCTTTTTTGCGAAGATTTCGAGCTCCAGCCACTATCACCCTGCCTTCCTCCATAGGAAACAAGTGGAAGAGGCTCAGGTGATACCCTTCTCTTCTCAGAATTGGGATTGCTACAGTGTCGCCTTTAATCGGGAGTGCTACAGTGTCACCTTTACTAGATCATGCTCTCACTTCGTTCTGATCTTCCGCCCGAGGGCCAGAAGATGTTCATTCAGATGATGCAGAACCTTTCTCTTGCTGGCAAGCACTTTCTCCTTTATACATACAATTGCATCTGTGCAGAGGGCAGGTTTCCCAGATGCTGGCGTGAAGCCATTGGCAGACCCATACCTAAGCCTGGTAAGGACAAGCAAATTCCTTCTAGTTATTGCTCCATTTGTCTTATGAGCTATGTTTGCAACGTGATGAAACATATGATTCATGTCCGGCTGGGATGGTTGCTAGAGTATCACAATTCACTAACCACTGCACAGAGTGGATTTAGGGTGCACCGTTCTGCAGTTGACCATTTTTCTGTGGAAATACTAGACTGGCCGTGTTTTTCAATTTGGAGAAAGCCTATGACATGTGCTGGAAGACTGGTATTCCCCGTGCTCTCGACATGTGTGGCTTCCATGGCTGCATGCCCCATTTACTTCAAGGATTTGTAAAAGACAGAGTTTTCAATGTACGTTTGGGTTCTGCCTTGTTGGACACTTTTATCCAGGAAAATGGTGTGCCTCAGGGTTTCATGCTGAGCATGGTCCTCTTTGCTATTGCCATTAACCCAATTATGGCCTGTCTCCCACTGTGCATTTCTGGCTCCTTTTTGTTGACGATTTTGTGATCTGTTGCAGTTCTCCGCAGACTCATCTCCTTGGGTGGCATCTTCAGTGATGTCTCAATTGTCTTTTACTTGTGGAGTGTCGACAGTGGCTTTTGCTTTTCCACTGACAAAACAGTTTGTACGAATTTCTGGCAGTGCAGTTGGTTTCTTCCATCATCTTTACATCTTGGGCCTGTTGCTCTTCCAGCCCAGTTCACTACGAAATTCCTGTGCCTCAAGCTTGATAGGAAACTTCTGTGGTCCTCCCATGTGCATTACCTGTGTGCCCAGTGTATGTAGTCCCTCAATGTCATACGTGTCCTCAGCAGTACTTCATGGGGAGCAAATCAGATCACCCTTCTCAGTTTGTACCTATCCCTTGTCAATTCGAAACTAGGCTATGGGTGTTTGTACCCGTCCCTTGTCAATTCGAAACTAGGCTATGGGTGTTTGTTTATGCATCTGCACATCCATCCCTCGTACGCTGCCTCAATACTATCAACCATCGGGGCATACGTTCGGCCACTGGTGCCTTTTACCCTAACCCAGTAGTGAATCTGTATGCAGAAGCTGCTGAAATGCTGCTGCTGCACTGCCATGACTTTCTCCTCAGCAGATATGCATTCTGTTTGTCTGCCATGTTTGGCTATCCATCCTATACCTCCTTCGAACGCCAGTATGGGGCACATCCCTCTTCTGTGTTACCTCCTGGAGTTCACTTTCTGTTCTTGCTCTGGCAGCTTAACTTAACACAACCTGCAACTCTCCCAATGGGTGTGAACCCTTCACCACCTTAGCTTTGTGCGGCGGCCCGTTTTCATCTGGGCCTTCATTCGCTTCCTAAGGACCCTACTCCAGCCTCACTCTATCACCGCAAGATTCACGACCTTCACAAGGTACTTCAAAATAGTATGTTTGTGTACACTGATGGTTCTTCGACTGACCGTAGTGTCAGGTGTGCCTTCGTCATTGACACTGACAATTTGTACTGTATCAGGCCACGGAGTACATCCGGAGACACCAGCTTTTCAATTGCGTCATGTGCTCAGACTTTCTCTCAGTGCACTTCAGAGCCTCTGTGTGCTGTATACCATCCATCCCTTAGTGCAACGGGTCCAGGAAAGCTTTCACTTGCTCATTTTTGATGGAGTTCTATGATGATTATGTGGTGTTGCCCCCCCCCCCACCCCCCCCCCCCCCCCACCCCACCCCCCACCCCGTTGAAGGTTTGAGTCTTCCCTCACGCATGGAGTAAGTTAGATTAATTAGTTTGTAATCCTAGGGGCCAATGACCTCAGCAGGTCGGTCCCATAGAATCTTACCACAAAACAAGCTCTGGGGAATTAAGCCTCTCCCAGTGGCTTGGATGACTACCTCTCAGCCCTCTTGCCACGAGGTGATCATTTTAGCTAGGTTGTGTATTGGGCACTGTCTTTTAGCCATCACCATTTGTTAAGTGGTGCTCCCCCAACTATATGTGATTGCCCTCAACCTCTTGACAATTCACCATTTCCTGATGGACTGCCCTTTTTTAACCACTTATGTTCTCATTTACGTTTTCCGTCTAAGTAATTGGCCTAGTGACCTATTAAAATTCCTTGTGATGTTTGTGATATTACAGAATTTGCTGCCTAGTTATATAGATATTAAAAATACTGCCAATGGAATATTAATTGTGCACACTTTGCTTGTTCTTCTGGTAAGTAGATACCTCAGCATCCTTTCAATCAGCATCATACCTCTCCTTCACTTTGCATACTATCAACGTATTCAACCATTTTAAGATTTTGCTTGCAGGTTCCACCCTGTTACCATCAGCAGTGTCACTTCTTTCTCCTTCTCACCCCCCCCCCCCCCCCCCCCCCCCACCAGAGGTGCCAAAAAATCTAGATGATCAGTTGAATGGAATGAATACTATGTTGAAAATATGGTTATAAAATACACATCAATAGAACTAAAACAATAGTAGTGGAATATAGTTTAATTAAGTCAGGCAATGTTGATGGACTTGGGTTAGAAAATGAGAGACCAAACATAGTAGATTAGTTTTGTTATCTGGGCAACAAAATAACTGATGGCTGAAAAAAAAAAATGCAGACTGCCAATAGCAAGAAACTAATTTCTGAAAAAGAGAGGTATTTTAATGCTGAATATAAATTCCAGTGTTAAGAATTCTTTTCAGATGTTTGTCAGGAGTGTAGCCTTATACTGAAGTGAAGCATGGGTGATAAGGAGTACAGACAAGGAGCAAGTAGAAGTTTTTGAAATACAGTGCAACAGCATAATGCAGACAATTTGATGGGTTGATGAGACAGCTTATGGCAGGCTACATAGTTGAACTGTAGAGAGAAGAGCACATCCTCTTTGAAAGAAAGTGGTCTGTAGGTAGGACACATTGTACAGCACCAATGAATAATAAATTTGGTAATGGAGCAATGTGTAGCGGTTTTAAATTGTACAGTTAATTGTATGTAGATTACAGTATTTCTAGAGAGGTGAAGAAGTTTGCAAAGTGTGTAGTATAATGGAAAATTTCATCAAACCAGTCTTCGGACTGAAGATCATGCCGGGTTCGTCGTCATCATCATCATCCACTCTCATTTAGCTCTGCTTAATTATTACTCTTGCTACATATTCTGTATTCAACAGTGTACAGATTTGGTGAAATTGTGGTACATCGTGGATGAAAGTCGAGAAACAGATGTTACGTCCAGTGCACCCTAAAATACTTACTCTCTGGGTAGGCGAATGCGCATTCAAAACAATTGAGCAATAGGTTAATACTTCATTTATATAGCTGGGCCAAAGATGGGCAGTGGCCCCTTGATTATTAATTGCTTATAAGGCTATAAATAATGTTGTATTGGTGCAGAGTTTCCAGTGACTTTCAAACCCTTTGTATCTGAGCTGCAGTCAGATTTTTGTAAATAAGAATATTTTGCCTGTCAGCAATCTTCATTCATACGTATACATTGTTCATACAAGATGCTGACAATAATTCTGCTCTGCCTAATTCTGTTAAGTGTTTTTATTAATCAATGGGACGAGTTTTCATGCAGAGTTTGTTTGTGTTTAAGGTTACATCATCGACAACTACATATTCATCTCAGCATCAGCAACCACCCCAGCTGAGCTACACCTCCAGCAGTAATAGTGCAGGCAGCAGCACCAGTTACAGCAGTCAGTCTGCTGCAGCTGCTGCAGCAGCCGCAGCGGCTGCTGCAGCTGCAAACCCATACCCGGCTGCTGCCAGCTCATACTCACAGGTACAGAGTGATTGTTATATTGTTGCTGTAAAAATAGTGTTCAAGTTTTGGATATGCACATAAAATTACTGTCACTTGGGACTGTTTTAAAATTGAACAGCTGTGTGTCATCTCACTTTTGTTGTTTATTCATGATTCTCCACTCTCAGAATATGATGGTGTCTGTAGTTGCTATTTGGAGGAATGTAATGTTCATAAAGTAACACAGGTCAGTGTAAAAATGAGTGTTATTGCAAAAGTCATGACAACTGCTTTTTGTCTTGAAAGTGGTAATGAATTTTTAAAAAATCTGAAATACGGGAATGGAAGGTTAGTTCAAATGTAAACATTATGTATAGGGAGATAGATGAACATACATACACCGCCATAAAGATATGGCATGAGAAAATAGACATAGCAAATTTTGTTTTTTTTAAACATGTTTTACTGCCAGTTACAACAGCACACAATAGTACAGGGCAGGAACACGGACCTGTGACACCAAAGAGTCCATCAAAACAGTCTCCCAATGAATCCATCACACGCTGCCAATGCTGTGGAAGACACTGAGTACTCGTGGCCTCACCATGACCGAACCATTATATCTTGCGTGTCACTGCTATGGCAATGTCTTCACGTGTTCGAAAGCATTATCCTTGTGTCACATAATGTTACTGAGAATTTTTGGGGAGATTCCTGATACCACGGAATGCACGTAGTTTGTAATGTACTGTTGCAGTTGACAGTAAAACATGTTTGCAACGACAGACTTTTATTATTTATTTTCTTGTGCTATATCTTTGTGGTGGTGGTGGTGGTGGTGGTGGTGGCGGCAAATTCATATTCTTGAGGGAGAAAACCTCATTTCACAAAGCGCCTAGCATCCAGCGCACGTTGGTCTATTCATTATTCATATGACTTTGAAACACATCCCTTGTCAGTTTTCGAACATTTTTGAACACATTCTAAGTTGATTTCTGAATTAATTGTAAGTTGATTTGTGAATGTGTGCATAGTGTACATGATGTGTCTGTCAGGGGAATCCTCATCACATGTAGAAACAAACTTTCCTGCGGACAAAAGGGGCTATACGACTTGAGCGGAGGAAGGTTGAACGGGTGAATGCCAACCGCTATCTGATTGTGTGATTGATTGGGTTTGTGAATAATGAGTGTTATTATAATTACTAGTGAAATCCACAGATTCAGACTACAGGAGTGGAATTAAATGACTAATGGGCAAGAAAGATTATGTATTAACTTCTTGGTGTATCGAAGAAAATGAAATTTTGACAGAAAATATCTGGCCAGATCGCTATACTTGTAAGGGCCAGTTGTGCAGTCCCCAGCTAGCAGCTGCTTTAAGTTCTATTCTGGAAGAAGCGCAGAAAATGCATTGTACGAACATGTAACAATGCCTAACCAGAGAATAATTGCGGGATAAGTAAACTGGTGATTCTGGCAGAGTTAGTGAAATTAACCTGCGAATAAGCTTTGACATTGGCAGGAATAGTTACAGAATTAGTGATAACAAGACTGTTTGTGAGAACGAGGAAGGAGAAGAAACTGGAACATCACACAAATTATGGAACAATACGATGATTCCAAGTTTGTATAAAAATTTCGTACTACTTTTCGATCTCATGCTTGAGAAACTGGAGCATATGAATGAAGTGTAAAACTATTTCGTAACGTAAAGCTTTTTGCTTGTAGTAGGCCCAATAGGCATTTGATATTGGTGCTTTGTGAATTATAGTCTGACGTTACAAAAAAGACTGTTTGCGCCAAAACAGTCTATCTTATTTGGTGTGTGTTACTACTGTTGCAGTATTGGAAAGGCCTATTTTATTTATCTAGCAGACAGTGACAAAATAGACGTAATCAGATTGGGAAATTACACCAATCTTGGGTCCTATTTGTATTAACAGATTTTTCAGTATTAGACAATGACATTTCGATTTTTCATGTAGCAAAACGTTTGACAAACTTTGATGAGGTAATAGATTTTTTCGCAGAAAGGAAAGCTCACCATGTAAAGCTGTAGCAAGATTAGAGACAAAAAAATCCTAGGAGCTAAGGATTGAAGAAATGTGTTACTGGGTTTATGTATCCTATATTTAATTTTATGTCACACAAAGCAGCAAGTTGTTAACTGATATGGAATAAAGAATGCAAATTTTCTGAAGAGTCGGCAGGATGTCAAACCAGCCGACTGTAAGCAGGAGAGATGCCACAGGACATTTTAATTTCCATTGTCCGGAATATGGTTTGATGGCATCCATTACAAAATATACACATTTCAATTCCACAGAACGAAATACAGTGACATGCAATAGGAGAATGCTGTGTGAAGAGGTGTGGCACTGCATTTTGACACACTTACGACCAATTAACATGTCTTACATTTCCTCGAACACACGTTTTATGCATCAGATTCTTCAGAACGATGTGTGCTACCAAATGAACATATTTTTGAAAATTTGATTTTTTTTAAAATTTTAGACGTCCTATCTCAAACACTCGAGGGAGTAGCGGGGTATTGCCGCGGTTCTGAAATATCTTGGATCCGGGGCTGATGTGCAGAGCAGTCTGAGTTATAGTGGGGAAGTGACCCGTGTTTACATTTAGTGACTTTGCTGTTTCCTCTTCGTTTACTGCTCTCACATCAAATAAATACAAAACAGATTTCTGTGGCTGGGAACTGTCAAAAACTATCAAGTCAATTAAAATACATTCACATAATTATGGAAGGCTAAAATGTGTTGTTAGTTGCAGATTTTATTTTATTTCCACCATTGACAGTCAAGCATTAATTGCCTTGCAGAACAATTAAGTTATTTTTGTTGGTTTGCTAAAGAAATTTTCTTTTATTAATCTTTTCCACTGAGGCAGACAATATATTCTAAATGAAGTGTTTAATTCCACACATTGTTCGCTGCATTTCAAGTGCATGTTTTCAACTTCTAGCACGTATGGCATTATGCCATAATGAAGAACCAAAAATGAGATAACACAGTACTGGTACTCCATGAAAATTTACATCCCAAAAACCACATTGAAAAGCTTAATATCAGGTTGTGGCCTACTTCATTGGCAATCTGGACATACAAACGTGCACTTTAAAAGTGCACATTTTAGTATGGGTCAAAAAATTCCGATGCTCTTGGAGTATCCTCTGATGCCTTGTTTCTTTAATGACATAATGTATGATCCTTTAATGTTTTAGATGTGCGAACGCACGGTCTCCCTACGACATTGTAGCTGCGCAAGCGTGGTGACACCTGTCATCTGACGCTCTCTGGCAACTGCAGAAGCGAACCTATTTCTAACAGGTCACGGGAAAATATTCCGACTGATGGTTTGAAAAGCGTTACCATCAAAGTAAATTTCCCTTTACGCAAGTTAAACTATGTGCGAGAATGTATGATGAATTTCTTAAATCACAGAGCATTTGACTCTCATTTAAAAATCAACTCTTCGGTGACAAGCCATTTAGATGAGCCCAGAAGATCAGACTTATATATTGTTATTAAAAATTTTACCTGCACATTTGTGTGATACCTCTTAAATTGTAATACGCGCACAAAAGAAAACATATGTGAAAGCTTAGCTTCTCTTGCAGCGTATTAATCTTCTAGACCAATATTATATGTGAAAGCTTTGCTTTTCGTGTAGCAATACTATGTATATTAATTTAAACCATTAACTTTTTCTGTTCGTGTGTTCGCGCTACTTAACAGTAATGTTGCCATTGGCTGACTACACCAAGTGTCCTACGCTCTGAATACCCACTGTCAATGACTGGCGAAATCACATGACATGAGCTATAACTAGCTTACAAAAGTGCATCACAATCTCAATTTCAATGCTTTGGAAAGTAACATGCGCTGTTTGGTGGAATTTGAATTTACACTGTAGTAATATGAAAATATACAGGATATATGTTGCTGCACATCAAAGATCTTCTCAAAACATGTTTTTTTCCCCTGTGTTTAGTTTTCTAAAGCACCGGGAAATTCTATACCCGTGTATAAAACATTCAAAGGACTGATAAGTTATACATTTGCAAGAGAAAATATACTGTCAGCTAACAGGGAAAAAGTTTGTTTTCACCCAGGAGAAAGTGTGTTTTTAACCGGGAACTCTGGGCCAGAGGACGTAATCCATTCCAAGTAAACAAAGCCCACACCTTTATGGAGCCAGCAAGCTGCCACCAGATTGCGTGGTGTCTTGATGACAACTTGAGTCTGTGCCATACTTGAACCCTACCATCAGCTCTTACCAACTGAAATCGGGACTCATCTGACCAGGCCACTGTTTTCCAGTTGTTGGGGGGCCAACTGATATGGTCATGAGCCCAGGCAAGGCACTGCTGTGGATGTCGTGATGTTAGCAAAGCCACTCTCTTAGGTTGTCTGCTGCCATAGCCCATTAACGCCAAGTTTCACTGCACTGTCCTAGCAAATACGTTTGTTGTATGTCCCACAGTGATTTCTGCAGTTTTTTCAGACATTGTTGCCTTTATGTTGGAACTTACAACTCTATGCAAATGCTGTTGCTCTAGCTTGTCAAGTGAAGGCTGTCTACCACTGCATTGTGCGTGGTGAGAGATAATGCCTGAAATGTGGTATTCTCAGCACATGCTCGAGATTGTGGATTGCGGAATATTGAATTCTCTAATGATTTTCTAAATGGAATATCCCTTGTGTCTAGCTCCAACTACCATTCCGCATTCATAGTCTGTTAATTCCCGTCGTGTGGGCATAATCCCATCGGAAGCCTTTTCGCAAGAGTCATTGAGTACAAATGACAGATCCGTCAAAGTACTGTCCTTTTATAATTTGTGTATGTAATACTAGCATAATTTGTATACGTGCGTATTGGTAGTATCCCATGGATTTTGTCACCTCATTGCAATATACCCGCTGTCGATTCCCTTCTTTGTTAGCCTTTCTCCCAGCGGGTTTCTATCCTCCTGCAGTTTACCTTTATTGTGTGCAACAAGTCTTCTGAATCGCCCCTCCATCCTCTTCTGAATATGGCCTAAGCATTCCAGTTTTTTGGTACTGTAGTCTTTTCCATAAGGCCTACTTTCAGCTACAGTCTTGAAAGCACTAGAGACTCCATCTCCTAAATACTTTATGTATTACGCTCCAAACTTTTTGCAGAGACCTATGTAAAATTGAGTTTCATGCCTGCGGCTTCGTCTCACCACTGGAGCCTAAATAATTCCTGCTACAAACAGCTTTGCATGCTTTTTGCAATTGTGTTACTTGCTGCATTGTTAAATTTCTTGTGTAATGAACGTGCTGAACAATATTTGGACATTACCAGCAAGTGTAATAATTTTCCTGGTCAGCACTAATGACTTTTGAAACTCCACGCATTGGTTTGTCCCCTCTTCGTCAAGTAACTGTCACAGGAAACAGGTACTTATTTGCACATCAGAATTTTCTTGATTAGCCATATGAACTGTCATTTTCATGTTCTCTTCATTTAAATTTGCGCCGGCCGCGGTGGCTGAGCAGTTGTGGGCGCATCAGTCCGGAACCGCATGACTGCTACGGTCGCAGGTTCGAATCCTACCTCGGGTATGGATGCGTGTGATATCCTTAGGTTGGTTAGGTTTAAGTAGTTCTAAGTTCTAGGGGACTGATGACCACAGATGTTAAGTCCCATAGTTCTCAGAGCCATTTTAACTTAAATTTGCAACTGCATTGAGGAGAATAGTGCTCATTGCAGGAAATTTTAATGGAGAACCAGGCATCTTAATCATGCCACATAAAAGGTTTCTATTCTCTCTTTCAAGTCCTACACATCTTGGTCCATAAGCAAACCTCATATTGGCTTCATACATTCTGTTATTCCCTTTGGTGTCTTGAATGGTGTGTCACCATCATTGGTTTGACATAAAATGTGTAGTGTACAAACCAAACCTTCTCTCTTTCCATCATCCACCATATTCAAATTTGCTCCACAAACAGAGCACTTGCAGGTTTTCCTAAGTGCTTCTGCTACGAATTCCAGATTGACAATTCTGAAACCTGCATTTATGTCGTGATTTGCTCCTCCTGGCACGACAACTATCTCAAGTTTTACTTCAGATGCACTTAGGGACAAGCTGATGTTTGCAACTGCAGGCCCAACCCTAATCTCAACACCTTTTGCCTCTTTATATTGGTAAGATGAGATTTCCTATACATTTTAAATACTTGACCTGGCCTTGACACTTCAAGCAAGTTTCAGTATATTCACCTTGCATAAAGAATGACACAGTAACTCAGACTTCACTCAGATTCCTCTAAACACCACAAAACTTGTTCATCAAGCAGAATTGCCTTCTTTAAAGCACTACTCTCACCACAAAATGGCGTGTGCAGCGCACGCGCGCGCGCGAAAGAAAGAAAGAGAGAGAGAGAGAGAGAGAGAGAGAGAGAGAGAGAGAGAGAGAGAGAGAGAGAGAGAGAACTGGGTTCTAAAGCTATGATCCAAGGTTCACAGGCAGAATTGAACAAGCAAGTTGTTCCTCCACTGGAAACCTTAAAAAGTTGGTGTTGTGCATTACAGTGTTTTGGATTGTATGTTCTTTTTATCGTTTGTTGTTAGAATTTCAAAGTAAA
Organism: Schistocerca americana; assembly: GCF_021461395.2. NCBI lineage: Eukaryota > Metazoa > Arthropoda > Insecta > Orthoptera > Acrididae > Schistocerca > Schistocerca americana. The sequence goes on from NC_060122.1 coordinate 290,456,545, forward strand.
AATATGAGATAATTATCCCAATTATAAGAACTTCCAAATAAGCAAATAAAATATTTTCAAAAAATTTTTTCATGATTTTTGCAGTCATCTCCCCTAAAGTGATTTGATGAAATTGTAAAATATGGTAATTAATTACACATTTTTATAATTCCCTATAGCATGAATATTATAACAATTTCACATGCCCAAATATGTGTTAATCTCGTGCCCAAATGTTATTTGTGGAGGATACGTTTCCTCTAATCTCATACTTCATGTGCCATGGAACTAGTTTATTTATAATGATATTGGAAATACCTGAATGGAGCAGTACATAAAATAAGCTGAAGGCAATAACTCACCTATAGTAGATCAGTGTGTGTAGCACAGAATGTGTAACAGAAAACAGTGTTCACACTAGCTTTCGAGCACTAGAACTTTTTCGAGCAGTGATACACACAGTCACACATGCAGCCACACAGACATGCAAACACACACTTCCGTAGCCTTGGAGGTGTGGGTTTGGGTGTCTGTGCAGGTTCTGTATGCTTAAAAAGAATGTAATGCTCGTAAGCTAGTGTGAATGCTGTTTTTTATTGTGTGTTTCTGTGCTCCATGCACCAATCTGCTATAGCTGAGTGTTTACCTTTCACGTATTCTAATTTATTGATCAGAATTTTTAAGTATGATTATCATATATATGTTGAAGGAACTGCATATGTTTTATTACAATGCAATTTGTGATATGCCTCTTTTACACCAGCAAGCATCAGCAGCTGCTGTGGCTGCAGCTGCTTACCAGCCTGCACCATATCCAGGAGTTGTGGCACAACAGACAGCTGCTGCAGCTGCGTTTCCTGCTCAACCAGCGTATCAGCCTGCACCATATGGTACTTCAGCTTTGGCGTCAGCAGCATATGCTGGAACAGGTGCATCTTCTCAGTACCAGAACAATTATGGTACACCCACAGGAACCCAAGGACAGGGTCATGTTAAGTTAGCATCAGCCCTGGGCACATCGTCGAAGGAACCCCAGGTTTGATCATTTAATGTGATTTTTGCTTTAAATTATGAGCTAATGAGAGTGCCAGCAATCAGTTCTGTCCTCGCCCACCACTACCTCGTCCTGAAAATTTTATTTCACAGTTGACATAAAAATAACTGAATTTCAAAGACAGCGTCTTATTAGCAAGGATGGGTGCCCAAGTGACTAAAACTGCAGAAAACTGTCCAAAAACGAGACTTGGTTGTTAGTTACAACTCACTAGCCTACGTGACACTGGATTCAGAGGGGGAGAACCCAAATCCATATAAGTCTGAGGAGAATTCACCAACATTACTGCTGCACCTGTGTCCACACACACACACACACACACACACACACACACACACACACACACGCGCGTCATTGTATAACTTGCTTTGAACACTGTCACTGCTGAAACACTTTCCACATGCATGTTCATTTCATTCCCACTCAGGTTTAGAAAGGAGTTATATACAGAAGCAATATTTTTTTTTTGTTTTGTGGCAACTATTACACGTTGCCTGTATGTAGGACACACAGTCCGTTCATATTGAATGAAGCAGTATGGGTATGAAGGCAGTGGAGCATAAGGCTGTTGTTGTTGCGACCCAGACTGTTGTTGTTGTGGCTACCTAACAATGCCGAGATGTCTGCTGGACTGCTGCAATAGTGTCTGTGTTCCCTTGCGAACTGTAGGGTGAGAGTATTGAGAGGAACTGATACAGGCTACTGACTGACTGCCTGCCTGCAGCGTGTGAAACTTCAAATCGGTGAGCTATGTTCAATATTTCTTAAAGCGTAGGATTTTCATACAGTAGAGCTCGCTCTTGAACTTGTCTATCAAGAGCAAAACATATGATTGCATCACAGACCAGTTGATCTGCACAGAATTCCTTATGAATATTTGTCACAAAATTGCAACTACGGCTAAATTCACGTAGTTCTGCTGCCCATTCCCTGTATGAGTGTTTTGGCTGTTTTTGGCAGTGGTAAAACTCCATATGAGCAGCAATAACTCGGGGTATGTTTACGGTGATAGGTAGAAAGTTGCTCACATGTCTGATCAAAAGAAAGACTTTCAGATTCTTGTAAGGGGGTGAGCTGACACAACTGATAAATATGAGGTGAAATCCATGACAAAAAAAGGTTCTTTGCACAAGTTTAAGTCTATTACCCCAAGTGCCTGGAAATGTTGCAGCAGTCGCTTTTGTATTAAGTGTCCAAGTCTTCTGCTGCATCGCTATACACAGGGAATGGTGGCAGATATGTTGTTGGCGGAGCTGCAGGTTGTGCCATTGTAGTTGTTAAACTAGAAATAGCAACTGTCAGTGCCTGCTGTTTCTTGGGAAGAGATTTAAGCACTGCCTCAATGGAAATTAAACTCGGAGAACCAATGACTGAAGTATTAGTTGCCAAAGTGTTCTAACCCAAGAACGCTGTACTTTATTGCTTGAACAGTACAAACACATGAAAGACAAGGTGCAATACAATTAGCAATACAAAAGTGGTCGATGGAGTCTTGTGCTCTGGCCTATGTAGACATTAGTTCCAACAGGGGCACAGCCAGCAGGCTGCGCACACAACTGCTGTCGTATCAGCAGGCTGGGTGGCCTCTAGTGGCTGAATCGAGCGCAAAGTCCATGCACAAACTATGAAGTAGTGCACACACAAAATTGGTAGTTACAGCAAAAACATGGCTAAGAGACAGTGATGAGGCATGCACGACTAAACAACAGTAGTATTCATTCAGGTTCTAGTAAGTTTTCGCCATAGGTTTTGCAGACGTGGTGTTTTACCTTTGCTTAACTTATCAAATAGCCATAAACGAAGATCTGGAACATTATGATCGATGTATCTTTACTGGCTTGCTAAAATGTATGAAAGACAGCGTGCGCAGGCATATGTTTTCCCTCCCTGCGCAGAACAGCAGAATTTTATAAGATATTGTGAAAGGTCACTTTGTAGGATCCACAACAATGGATAATACACCAGAATTAAATGGAAGCCAAAATATAAGTCTCCACAATTGCAATGAATGTAGTATTTTCTCAGTAAGACCGTGATTACTTCCAGTGTTTGTAGATACATCATCCTTGTAAATAGTATAAAATGGAAATCATTTATTTATAATTTTTATACATTGCTTGGTCACCGGTGGACACGACAAAAATGTCATATGCATGGATTAATAGTAAGTGTGAGAGCAACAGTAATAATAGACAATAAAAAAACCTCATATAGCCAAAAGCAGATCAGGTATCTACGAAACATACATACACAGTCATTTGTAGTTCGGCCTTACATGCACTAGTGCATATGGTTAAGTACAGAATTGTTAAAAAGAGTACAGTCAGAAATTTTTGCAGTACTACTGATACACAGTTCCACTTTTCACTTATAGCTGCGTGTGAGGTGGGAGAGTGTATCACGTTTGTATTAATAAAACTGTGTCTCACAGACACAATTTTTACAAGCATCAGAGCATAAACCATAATTAAGAACACAAAAATTACTGAATAATACATTAGTTGCAATTAGAATGCTAACGATATTGATATTGCCGAACTTTAAATCTAGTAACATGGTAATAAATACAGGGTTATTACAAATGATTGAAGCGATTTCACAGCTCTACAATAACTTTATTATTTGAGATATTTTCACAATGCTTTGCACACACATACAAAAACTCAAAAAGTTTTTTTGGGCATTCACAAATGTTCGATATGTGCCCCTTTAGTGATTCGGCAGACATCAAGCCGATAATCAAGTTCCTCCCACACTCGGCGCAGCATGTCCCCATCAATGAGTTTGAAACGGTAAGGCTTCTGCTTTAACCTTTTCCGTAAGATTTTCCAAACCTTCGGCTGTGGTACGTTTAGCTCCCTGCTTGCTTTATTCGTCGACTTCCGCAGGCTACGCGTGAAACTTGCCCACACGCGTTCAACCGTTTCTTCGCTCACTGCAGGCCGACCCGTTGATTTCCCCTTACAGAGGCATCCAGAAGCTTTAAACTGCGCATACCATCGCCAAATGGAGTTATCAGTTGGTGGATCTTTGTTGAACTTCGTCCTGAAGTGTCGTTGCACTGTTATGACTGATGTGAGTGCATTTCAAGCACGACATACGCTTTCTCGTCTCCTGTCGCCATTTTGTCTCACTGCGCTCTCGAGCGCTCTGGCGGTAGAAACCTGAAGCGCGGCTTCAGCCGAACAAAACTTTGAGTTTTTCTACGTATCTGTAGTGTGTCGTGACCATATGTCAATGAATGGAGCTACAGTGAATTTATGAAATCGCTTCAATCATTTGTAATAGCCCTGTAGTAAAGTATAAATTAGTCCATACATTTTCAGGTACAAACTATAAAACTGTTCTGAGAACCTTATATAAGTAATCAAATTTTTCCTTAAAGCATAGAACATAACAATGTCAGTGCCTATGCAAACTGAATAAAGCTAAAAAAAGCAATTATAATAAAAACTTGTTATACTAAGGAGACAAAATTGTAAACAGTATTACAGATATGCATATTATTACAGATGCAGCACAAATATTTGCTTATGTTTGTGAATGCATAAGGAAATTAATTGTAATGCATAAGTTAAACTTTACATACATTTCCAAATGACTTTCTCAGCTGCAGAAAATTAATATATCAGGTAGAAATTACCCAACCAGCAATTACTCACGTAAAGGACTCAAATATTTTCTCAATTCAGTATAGTTGGTATAAACAGAAATTAATAAAATGAGTAATTCCATGTCAATCCAATATAGAAAGTGACATTTTCAGCCTAACCATTTCAGATTTCTTTCATATTTGTTGCATTCAATGATCTAGGTAAGAGATGGAAACTCAATTTGCAGAGCTTTATGACAGTTGTGAAGATAGTTACAGGTCTGCGTAGTTTGCAAATTGTGTGAAAATTACATGTGTGTGCCTGAACATAAATGACTATAATTCTGGTTGTAGTCCATATATAGCAATGAAACTTGTATTGTTGAAAAGCTCATAAGTAGATCTTTACATTGATATGCAACGTGGCAGGTTTCCAAGAATTTTCACATTCTATATCATTGACTTCACAATTTGAACTTGAATGTCTCAAAACACCACATCTTTGGTTTATTGAAAAAAAAAATGTATTGTTCCAATGTGTAACATGGTAAACATCAAGATGGCACACCAAAGGTATCATGCCCGAAAAATTTTTCTGACCGTATCAGTATGTTGTCAAAATGCAGAAGATAGCATATAAATATGAAACCCAAGTTATTAAAAATTTCAATTAAGTAATGTTGTACAAAAAATATGGATTATATTATTGTAGTGGTATTATGAAGCACGTAGAGTACAACTTGTATGAAAAGGTAATAAAATATGGTAAAATATTGTCTCACAAGTCTCCAGTTAAGTAGTTAATGTTCACCAGATCTGATGCAGGGAGACTGTATCTCCTTCCAGTTGGTGTCACTGGTTCTAGCGAGAATGTCACTTCTGATAATAGAAGTGTCAGGTTTGGCAGGAAACACAAATGATGGAGATGGTCCTTGTGGATGCAAGAAACTGGTCCGTACTTCACCTGTTTCTTCGTAAGTCTGCAACACTTGTGTGACCCACCAATGACTGTTGTACATACAGGCAAAAACTCCATGTATGTCTGTTAACAGCATTTAATTCACTATGACAGTCACTGCCTCGTCTCTGCTCACTAAAGAAGCAGGACAGTCACTGTCTCGTCTGTGCTCAATAAAGAAGCAAAATATGTCCTTGTTTGTACTATATGTTTGTTAAAAGTTATTACACAATGAAACTTCTGGGTGCCTGGAATTATTCTTGTATTCTTGAAACATTGCTTCAGCTTGGCAGTGTCTTTATGGTGGGAAGTTAATGTATAATGGAAGACACAAGGAGGACTATTTTCTCTGTCCCACTGAAACAACTGTTGCAACAGATGGGTTAATTGTAACCTGTGAATTATTCCATTGAAATCTCTGTGCTTCATCCCGAATGGTGAAGGAGCCATTCTCTGCAAAATCACAAACAGCAAGATATTCACATACTGTGAGAGTTCTTCTGTATTGATTTTACAGAACTATGAATGATGCTCGATGATAAATGAGTGTGGTATGAGCTGTTGTACACTTGATACCTCAGTGAAGTCATCTATTGATTTTGTTACAGTCACTAGAACTACCCTACCTGTTGTTAACCAACACTTACTTGTAATTTTGTCAGTGCAGTTCGTACCACACAGTTCAAACAGGTAATCAGTCAGTCTTGTCGCACTTGAACAATAGGGACACACACTTAATAAACATACTGGAAGTGTAAGATTGCATATACAAATACTTCACAGTGCTTGTATGACATGAATGTATGTTCTTCACAGTTAATTAGTACTTTCAGTTTACACCCTTCAACAATTACTTAAAATTCTGAAGTGAGAGTTAAAACTGCTTGGGACCCACTGCCATTTGTAAGAACACAGTGCTTTGATTGCATCTCTCAAAATGTTGAGAATCCATTATTTACATTTGGGTATGTGCCTTTGAAATATGCTTATAATTCCGTAAGATTGTTCACCACTAGCTGCTTCTGCTTATGTACTTTAATTCAATTTTCTTTCACAGGCAGTCTTTTCTTCCTTGCATCACTTGGCTTACTTTATAATCACATTAAAAAAATCATGAACTCGTTGAACTGTTTTCTCACACTCTGTTCTCTTTCCAGTTGTGCCATGTAAGCATGCTCCAACACTGAAGCAACATTTTTCAGTTTTTGCGGTGGGTGCTTTCTTTTACTCAAGCCTCTTTTTCTTCACAGGGGATTCACCTAAATACTGAAGGGCAATACTTTAAAGAATCAAGTGTCACCTGATGCTATTTCATATTCACCTAAATTTTCTGTGAAGTACCTAGCACTGCTGAGGCAACATTTACAGGGATTGATGGGTTTCATTATACATGCTTTCTTGCTTTCACTGCAAAGTGTTCCACCTAAAATGCTTTCTTACTTTCACTGCAAAGTGTTCCACCTAACATTAGGTTAGGACACTTTCTTTATCATCCACTTTTTGAATTCTTCTGTGTTCTTGTGTGACCTCCTCCTTCAAATGGATTGCAACAACACAATTTTGTCTTGAAATCCATTTTTTTACGAACTAGTACCAAATACTACAGCAACTGTACACTGCAGGTTGAGTACACCTATGAAACAAGCTGACCATGATTGGTTGAAATAAGTCTCTCTTATTGGCTGTTCACAGCAAGAAATGTTCATCAATTGGTCAAGTGACAAAGACAGCTATACAGCTGCTTACTGTGTTTTGCTATTGTAGTAATGTGTAGTAAATAAATTTTGGGCATATGATGCTTTTGGTGTGCCACCTTGATATTTATCGTTTTTATGTAATGTAATGTGATGAATAATAAAATCTGCTCACCAAGTGGCAGCAGAAAAACACACATATAAAAAGGTATTGCAGTTTGCAGCCTTACAGAACCAGTGGCTCCTTCTGCCAGAAGGGTTTGAAGGGGAACAAAGAGGGGTGATGGAAAAGGACCATTGAGGTTTAGGAAAAGGGGTAGACCTTGGAAAAGTTACCCAGAACCCCAAGTCAGGGGAGACTTCCCAACCCATGTGACATCATAACTGTTTACATTTCTAACAGGTTGCTGGAAAATACTGCAAGTTGTAGTTTGGGAAGCATTACTTTGAGTAAATTTCCTTTTACGCAGGATGAATTATGTTACATGTGAGAATGTGCGATGAATTTCTTAAATAACAGAATGTTAGACTGTCATTCAAAACTGAACGCTGAGGACCAGCCGCTTAGAAAAATTCGGCTCCAGAAGACCAGCCACTTATGCCATTATTTTAAATTTTTCTGGCAAATTTGTGTTTGTTATATCATAAAGGGTAACACACGCCAAAAAAAAGACCAAGTGTCAAGGTTTTTCATATTTAGTATGAAAAATATGGCAAAAGTATAAGTACCCATAAGAAATGCATAGTGAGTCTTTGAGCAGTTTCTCCTGTAATTGACTTTTCTGTGGAAAATTCAAAGTGGTTGATGGAATGTTTACTCAACCAGGTAATCCACAAAATGTTTGGTGCACAGCAATGAAATTAATGATTGTGCTTGTCAGAAATATTCAGCTGCTGCAATTTAATCAAAAAAATTTTGACGACCAATATTATATGTGAAAGCTTAGTTTTTCTTGGAGCTCTAGTGTATGTATATTAATTTAGACTGTTAACTTCTCTTTATTGTTTGCACTACTTAACAATGATGTTGGCTATTGGCTGATTATATCGTGTGTCCTATGCTCTGAATATCTGCTGTCACTGGCTCACGAGATCACGTGACATGAGTTATGATTGGCTGACCAAAGCGCATCGCTATCTCGATTATAATGCTTTGAAAGTTAATGTGTGTTGAAAGTTAATGTGTGGTATTTGGTGGAATTCGTGTTTATACTTTTGTAATACGAAAATATGCAGTGCCAGTATTTCCACTCATCAAAGATCTTTCCAAAACATTTTTTTTAAGTGCAGGGAAATTCTAGGCCAGATTATAAAGCCTTCAACATTGAAATGGATTGACAAGTTTTATAGCTCCAAGGGAATGAATATTGTCACCTAACACGGAAAAAAAATGTACTTTCACTAGGTTATAGTGTATTTTCACCTGAGGAACAGTGTGTCTTTAAAACAGGAAGTGACATTTTAGATGAAAGTCAAATTGAGTCAGGTTTCATCGAGAACTGCAATATGGGTAATACATTTTGACATGATGGGTTTAATTCCTGGAAGCATCTGTTGACAATCTTGATATTGAGTGTACTGTTTATGGATGTGTTATTGTCGTATCCATAGACAGAAATGTGTTTCTGCTGTAAAAAATCCTTCATAAGACGTAGAAATGACAAGTCCAAAGACATTATTAATTTGATAGTGATTGTGAAATTCATAACTAATTTTTCTTAATAATTTTCTGTTAATGGGTGACTAAAGAAACCTTTTTTCCCCCTCCAAAAGAAATATTTGTTAGAATTTAACCACCAGAAGGAAATGAAATATGCCTTAAATGCCAAGTGCAATCACTGAAGATACTGACATAAATTCTAACAAGATTAAAAATCCATGAAAACATAATTTTGTGAAATTCTCCAGTTTAAATTACATTGTTAAATGTAGCATCTATTTTAGAATGGAAGTTAGTAGTTAATACTGTACACTTCCTTGCAAATAAAAAACTGAAATCTTTAATTATGTAGAAACATGCAGGTAGAATGTAAACACTATAGACGTAAAGACCACTCTCCAAAAAGCCGAAGCATTGAACCGGTGATGGACGTGCACAAAAAAAAGACAGAGAACTTTCTAGATTTTGGAGTGATTCTTTTCCAAGCAGTTGTAGACAGGCACCATGCATGCCACCACCGCCAACCCCCCTCCACACACACACACACACACACACACACACACACACACACACACACACCTGTGTCCCTGCATAGTGCAGGTTGGTTACAATGCCAGGAGTGCAGTTTGGCAAGAGGACTAGGGTAGATTGAGAGTTGTGTTGGGTGGGTGCCACTTCTGTGGGTGTATTTGCACTCTAGCCTCAGATAGGATTGCAAGTTTTCTGACCCTTTTTTTTGTGTGCACCTGACAATGACTCATGCTTCTGCTTTCCCGTGAGTTAGTTGTCTTCTTTACTCCTAAAGTATTTACAAACTCACATCTTTCTTACAAAAAAGATAATCATTGTAGTTAAACTACACTCGTATGAAGAGATAAAAGTCTTTTGCTGGACAAGGGGCAGCAGACAATCACAAATAGCAAGTAACAGAATTAGTAACTTCAGGCATCATTAGGAAAGCTCCCAGTGTGTTAGTTGTCAAATACTGCTGAATGTAATGAAAGTTAGTTTGGGTATGAAAGTTTTGTCTATTACTTGTTAACCCCTGTGTGTGTGTGTGTGTGTGTGTGTGTGTGTGTGTAAGACTATATTTTATTCTTTTCTTTTTTCAGTATGATGCAACTACTACTTCAAGCTCCAGCCTTAGTAGTACAAATGTAACCACTGCCAACAGTGGTCTGTCATCCAGTGTTAATGCAGCACCAGCCTTGGGGCTGGTTAGTACTAACCAGACTGTAAACACCACATCTACCAAAGTTACCAGCTCAACTGGTTGGTTTCCAGTATACTTTTCTAAAAGCATAAATGTGTGTTTGTAAAATTAAAATTTAGATTTTTGCTATTGTCATGTTGATATTATTTTCCACAGGCGTGTCTTTAATTACTGGAAAGAGCAGTGTTGTGCCTAACATACCTCCTGGTGTTCCTCCTATGCTTAGTACTCCACAATACATAATGAGCCAAGGTGGCTTACCTTACTTCCAGCAGCCTGTATATAGTTTTGAAGAAATCCAATTGCTGCAACAGAGGATACCACACATGGTGAGTAATTCAAAATTTCAATATTTAAAGAAGGTAAATTTCTGTGAAATGGGAGAAAATTTTGTCAAATGGAATTGCTATCAGTGTGTGTGATTTTTGGAGCAGTTATAAACAAAGTTTCAACCAGATGTATCAGGCAGTTAAAAGCTGATACCCATCTGAAGTGACCATTACAGCAGCAGCTGTGAAACAAAGATTGCCATATTTACCTGACCAGAAGGTGACTGAAAATGAAGATGACCCCCTTTTTCTTAAGAGGCTCCTTGATAATTTTTTTATCTGTAACATATTTTGGGTAATCAAAATTTCATGGTGTTTTATTGATATGTACTTAAAAAGATAACATAATACATATTATAAACTAAAAGATATGATTTGCACCAATATTTACATTGATTTCCTTATTTTGATTACTATTTAAGCCAGTTGATTGTGGTGTCACTCTTTTTAATCATAATCACTGGCATCAACATGTTCATTTGCAAGCCTATTGACATTTCTTGCTTCCTGATCCTCTTCCCATAGCATGAAGTCTTTTGAGCCATCCATATCTTTGGATATGCAGCACTTTCTTGAATCCTGAATAGAGGTTCTGCTCCAGATAGTAAGGATTCATTGCCTCCTTGAAGAAGCCACACACTGTAAAGCTGTTGCAGGTGAACCTTAAGTGTCACAACAATATCCCTTACTTAAAATTGTGGGATCATGCTGCCAAGAATCATTACCAGTTTTGGGTTGGGTGAGGAGGCTAATGAAAAAACCGCAGCATGTAACATATTCCTTCTCTTAAGCAAAGAGCCTAGTATTCCATTCCAAGCAATCTTCAACGAACCTAGCACCAGCCCATTTGTCATCCATTCCTTTTCTTGAAGTCCTGCAGGCAGATTTTCTTTCAGTAAGTTTTCCTGTGAAGAATTGCATATGAGAGGAGCTTCTTTCCATCTGCTAGTGCAGCCAGTATAATTGTTGTGTCTCTCTCATTGCCAGAGCTTCTTAATTACACTTTTAACACCCTTCACATCAACATTAATACTTAACAGAATATCAAAGTAAACAGGTTTTTGATTTGTACTGATCATATGACATAGCAAGTAGTCATGCCGTTTCTTTAAATTGTTAATATGACACTGAAAGCAAGTAGTTTTTCGTTGAATGCCACTGGAAGTCACTGAGCTAACATTGTTCTACGTTGTAATGTAAACCTTGCTCTATACATCATCCTCACACAGCAGCCAGTACTTGCTCTGTATTACATGACACACAGCTCGAATGCCTTGATTCGGATATTTTCTCAAGTAATTGGGATGCCTTCAATGTATCTCTGTTGCAAGTACTGCGCAACATGTTGCTCCAATTTGTGTAACCTTCTTTGCTTCGGCCACGTGAAAATTCGTTGTGTAGAACTCGTGTTCTTTAAGTTTGTCTTTAACTGAAATCACCTATTATTATTATTTGCTTTTGTGATGCCAAATTTTGTTCCTGTTGCACATTACTTTGTGCCCTCTGCTTCAAGAATCACCATTAACTTAAAGTTAGTGTTGTATTGTCTATATGAACCAGTTGTGAATCGTGAACTTGTGGGTGCATGTTCCTCAACATGCATGGCTGTAATTTGTGTCCCTTATCAATTGCCATAATTTACAGTTCTTACAGTGCTTGACGATATCAGCAAACTGAATGACAACAATACATTGGCTCTATACAGGTGACTTGACAGAAATTGTACCACTCCAGATCCAACACTGTAACAAACCTCGAAAGTCAGCAGTGCTGTATAGCAAAGCAGCTGCAGCACTGTTGTTGAAGTTCGTGTTTCATTTGTTGTGTCACTTTCCTAGTGTTCTGTGCAAACATATTTTTGTTAGCATTAATGTGTCTCTTGTAAAAATATATACTGTTGTTGAGTATTTGTCCAATTTTGAAGTCAATTCAGTTTAGACTACAAAGGAATTCAGAGATACTGCAGTTTAAACATAGTAGATGTTCATAAAAAGTGAAGTTCCATTGTATACGTTCCCATGTTTGGCAGCACATTGAAATGTTTCCACTCACCACTCCCTCCCCGCATTTGTCTTTGTGCTCGGCCAAGCTGTTGCTGTCACTGTTCGCCCTTCAACCCTCACGAATTCTTCAAATTAAGTGCACACAGGATGATAAATGGTCAAAGCTTCATCTGTAAATATAAGATTACTGTTGTAGTAATCTACAACACAAAGTAAAAACATTGGACTTAGCAAGAATTTTCAAATTTAGGAGAAACCTGTATTTTTCAGTTGACAAATTTGGGGAAAAAACATCATCTTACAGTCGCGTAAATATGGTGTCTCATGCTTTTGTTAACCACATCCATTTAAAGGATTGGACTGTTGTATGGATCAGAATTGAATTTTATGAAGAGCGTTTACTTTGGATTAACAAATATACACATCACCATTGATGAAAAACTCTCCAACTACTCCATTAATACCATTGTAAATGAGATTGTTGAAGAAATAAATGTATGTATATGGGGCTGCCAGTTACATGTGAGGGAAGCTCAAATTAGTACACAAAACTGTGTGTGAAAAACTGGAAATGGAAAAGAACCGTGTTTACAGTTGATTCCAAATTGTTGGATCTTGAGCAAAATCATAGTGTTTGGTGGTAATTAATCACAATCTGTAGTACTGGACTGTTTCATGGCTGTGAAGGAAATATGCTTTTGCCATTACTCATCGTAGTTGAAACATAGTCATAATAATGGTGACAGTTCAGTTAGACAGGGATGAAGATGGCATAGAATTTTTTTCAGCTGGTTAGTTGTAAGTGGCCACCCTTTGTGTGTGTGTGTGTGTGTGTGTGTGTGTGTGTGTGTGTGTGTTGGGGGGGGGGGGGGAGATCTGAGGATATAATCCTCATACATTACTTGAAAAGTGGCAGGCCCGTAATTTGCGCCTATTGTTCTTAGTTTTTTATTGTTTAAAAGATGAGTTGAAAACGCCAAGCAGTGTAGGAATTCAGAAGTTGACCCCACCACCAGGACAGTCCACAAGTTATAAATGATAAAGTGCACAATTGTTTCATCCTTCACACAAAATTTTCTTCATCTACAACTCAAAATTAAGTGATCATTGCCGTCAGTGTATATTTCACAATTTTTGCAAAACTTGTTTTATTGATGGTTTGGGAACTTTGAAAACTTGCTATAATCCATTCAGTAAAATTTCCTGACAACTGGCAGCAGTGATGGATAACAAGTAACTTTTTACTCTTTCAGCGAAATCTTTACTAACAGTCCTAAAGAGACAGAACATCTGGCATACATTAGCATACTGAAGAATATAGGCATCAAACCTACAGCTTCTGTTACACTTCATTAGAACAGTGAGAAATTTAGATTTGAAAGAGAAAAGATGATTTAAACTTCTCCGTACAAATCATCATGGCTACCGAAAATTTCACTTATACAAAACTTGTATCTCGTTCTTCACACACTATGTCATCAGTGCCAGTTTGATACAAAATGCCTAGAATTTTGAAAGGTGTTTAATTCACTGTCACATCAACACTTCCTAAACAAGATTCATTCCTATTAGATATCTAACTGGGTTTGAGACAACTTTGAAAATATTCTGATTCGTTGTTAGGACACTAAGAAACTGCAGTTTGGCATATGAAACATGAGGATGACCTATGCTTCTGTACAAAAATGTTTAAAAAATCTTAACTGGCAAACATCCCAAGAAAGGTGCAATACATCTCACAAGACCAGTCTTAGAAAATTTCAATAATCACCTTTCGACAAACTACTAATATTCCCATATGTATCTATCCCAAACGATGAGCAGATAAAATTATGCATATTGGAGCTCCCACAGAATTGTAAAAGCATTTCCCACATACTTCTGAAATGAATGGGATGAAATATTAATGTTCATACAGCAAGAAGTATAGTCTGCATCACTTATTAGTTATTCACCTCAGCAACAAATGGGTGAACTTAATATAGTTATTTTGAAAGCTGGACTGTGAATCAACTGTAATAATAATGAAAAGGAAATTGTCCGTGATAAGTTTTTGTTTTTAGTTGAATTTGGCTGCTGCATGAACATAAAAAGAAATAAACAGAAGAATAGAAATTTCTGGGTTATTTTTTTAGTAAACTATGTAGAATTTTCAGGTCCAAGATTTTGGTGTGTCTGAAAAGTTGTGGCAGTGAGACATACATTTTTAATGTGCATAACTTTCAAAACATGAGGGTTGTTCAGCAAGGAGTAGAATAATGAATGTTGGGAAATTTTGAAAGAGGGCCAGGAAAACAAGCAAATGGTTCAAGGAACTGACTTCGGTTAAAGATGTGATTGTAACAGCAAAGAATTTTTTTGGGGGGAGGGGGTGTTGGACAGCATTTAGCCTGGTGGAATGGGCAGTAGGTGAATCAAGGAAGTTCTTCCTTGGATTCCAAGATAAGAAAAGATTGAAACAATGACCTAACTGAAGGTGGGTAGACAACAGAAAATATCCAGAAGGTGGATACATAAGGCTACACTGAAGACCATAATGCATCAAACAGAAGTCTTGGTGTTAGGGTACACATACATTTACAGGTAAGCTAGAAGTAGTGCTTTTGCCTTCTCCTTGTGGCAGTATCATCAATTAGTTCTGACTCCTTCCTCCCTCCTCCCTCCACTGTACCCACCGTTTACTGTCTCAGTATTATTTATTGACCGGCGTGTATTGATACTCATAGAATGAATAGTGTTTTGTGTGCAGTAAAATTGTACTTATCTTGGCAATAGACATGTCTATTAGTTTTCTTCTTTTGTGTCTTTACTTTTTTTAACTGATAATTTTATAGCTGTTACCATCAGGCTTCTCCAGGTTTCCTATGCCTAATCCTTTGAGCTTTATTGCTGTTGTTAACTAAGACTAACTTTGAACTTTGCAACAAACACTCGCAGATTACTACTATTGAATTAATATTTTCCTCAGCTTTATCTAACCCATGAGGACAAAAATTGATTTTCTTCAGCTACAATTGGTCTAAACAGATTTCCTTCCCGGAGGTACACGTACAGAATTTCTGATGGGAACTGTAATACATGAAACAATGAAAGAGAGAAAGAACTATTTTCATGCCACACATACTCTACACTAAATAAAGGGAGCAGCTGTTTAAATAGCAAAAGAACTATGATAATTGTCTTGACATCTCATTCAGTGTGACCTTTCACAAATATGTTACAGAACATCCAATTATGCAAAGGTGTAGCTGCTTCACAAGGACACACTTTGTTTCTCCATTCCTTAAGAATCTTTTTTTTTTTAATATAAGAGAGAAAATTAGGTTTTTTTTCTTCTATTTAACCAAGATTTTACACAAGAGAATGTGTTTTTCAAAAATTGTTTCTTTTTATTGCTTCAGGCTAACACAAAACACAGTGCAATAGATATATTTTTCTTGACAGTGTAAAACAGTGGTCGTCAAACATTTTTGCTTGAGAGCCAATACTGACGAGTGTCAGCGCCTCAGGCCACGTAGGTAGCAACCTTGGTATCAGTTGATAACTTAGATAAATTAGTATGTTATTGGTTCCCAATATACCAGCTATGTTAAGGGTTTCACACTGCTGCCACCTTCAGCAACCCCAAAGTCGTGATACTGTAGTTGTGTGACGAAATGTTGTGTTTTCTCTGTGAGCAGATGATTAATTGATCAATAACAGTAACTGTATTTACATTTAAAGGCACTTTGTGGTATGCAACAGTCACAAATGTCATTTATCTTCTACTCATTTTGTTGGATTATCACCACCTTGATTTAATTTTATGTTCCTTGCCACAAGTAAGTACTGTGATGCAAATGTAAATATTAGGCTACCATACATGTCAGTCAATTACCACAACCTTTATTTGGTATTTACATTTGTCTGCTTTGCCAAATTACAACCAAACTGCTGCACTTCAACATAACCTAGACGTCAAGTCATGCTACAGGTGCATGTGTCACCACAACCAAATTGGCCAGTTTCAGCCAAATGTCAGTTGTACTGTACTCATTTGAGTGACTCAGTCAAACAATAAAATATTTCCCCTCACACATCCTCAACCTTAATTTTATAAAGTACATATTAAAATATCACTATTTCTGCAAGTATTTTTATTTGTTACTGAACATCAACAAAAACAAAACGAGGATAATGGAATGTATTCGAATTAAGTCAGGTGATGCTGAGGGAATTAGATTAGGAAATGAGACACTTAAAGTAGTAAAGGAGTTTTGCTATTTGGGGAGCAAAATAACTGATGATGGTTAAAGTAGAGAGGATATAAAATGTAGACTGGCAATGGGAAGGAAAGCGTTTCTGAAGAAGAGAAATTTGTTAACATCGAGTGTCAGGAAGTCGTTTCTGAAAGTATTTGTATGGAGTGTAGCCATGTATGGAAGTGAAACATGGACGATAAATAGTTTAGGCAAGAAGAGAGTAGAAGCTTTCGAAATGTGGTGCTACAGAAGAATGCTGAAGATTAGATGGGTAGATCACATAACTAATGAGGAGGTATTGAATAGAATTGGGGAGAAGAGGAGTTTGTGGTACAACTTGACTAGAAGAAGGGATGGTAGGACATGTTTTGAGGCATCAAGGGATCACAAATTTAGCGTTGGAGGGCAGCGTGGAGGGTAAAAATCATAGAGGGAGACCAAGAGGTGGATACACTAAGCAGATTCAGAAGGATGTAGGCTGCAGTAGGTACTGGGAGATGAAGAAGCTTGCACAGGATAGAGTAGCATGGAGAGCTGCATCAAACCAGTCTCAGGACTGAAGACCACAACAACAACAACTGAGCATAAAGGTTAACTCTTTGGAAGCCCTCAACACAAGTTCGAGTTTTTGGATTCAACCGATGGCTGTTAGGTGAACATTATTACAGTATAAAGTATAGCTGAGAACCAAAAATACTTGGTTTGTGCCATATGCGGCCTGTGGACCAAAGTTAGATGACCACTGGTGTAAATCATCTGTATGTCTGCTGATAAAAAAGCAACAACTAGGGTAAAGCCAAGCATTTTGCATATCATAAAATGCTGACATTCTCAAGACATCAAAACCTGAAGTTCATCACTATGCATCTTCCACTTCATATTATTTCCTTTAATATACATTCAGGGTTGTTACATAACTTGAAACTTCAAATTTTGCTTGTAAGTTTTGTTGTCACAATTGCACAGTTGTTCCATTCCAACAAGCTCATTCTTTATCCAACACAATGATGACAATGCTGTTCACTTATTTCATTTTTTTTATCAGTACCATTTGTTTTTGTAAGAAATTGACAAGGTAACTCGGCAACATAAATAGAAACTACTTAACTTAATTTACCTTGCATATTAAACAGTGTTTTTCACATTAAAATTGTAGAATGACCAGACAATGAAAGATTTATAGTTGTAAATTGTGAAAACAAGAAGAGAATATTTTGGAAATAAACTCAACAAGCTGATATCGGTTCAAATATTGCCACATAATTTAGTACAGGATAATATGATCCCTTTAATACTTTCCAGATTTTATGTCCATTTGATTTCAGATATTTGTAGGTCATTTCCATAAATTTGTGCCAATCTTCTGTGCACTGGTGGGAGAAATATTTCTCCCTCCCCCTCACTTTCCAGATGTTTGTAGTTTTCACGTTTTAATGTTCCTTCGTGTAGACATTTTGGAAGGAGACTGTGTGTAAATAAAGGTGTACTTTTTATAGGCCCCTGGCTATTATGACATGAGCTTCCAGGCGCCGACGAGCCTCTCTACGGGGAGGGAAGGTGGCCTTGCTAGTGTAGCGTATTCAATGTCAGATGGCAGGTACACACGAGGTGACAACAATGCGTCACCTGTACCTTCAACACTTTCACAGCAGGTAAGCAGCAAAATAATACCTCCTTAATTGTTTTATGCTGTTATGTTTCAAGAAAACACTAGTAGTTAACTTGATATGGTTTTTATAGCTTGTGCTCAGTCTGTTTGGCTTTCTGTGCAATAGAACAGTAAAGGTTGTAGTGAAAATTTGGAGGTTTTGTAGGTAAAGTCTGGTACACCAGATATGAAAGTTACTTCCGGCATGGACCAAATTACTTTGTAGTTGTTTATGACAAAATCAAAACACCGGAGGTTTATACAAACTGTGTGCTATTTGCAACTGTTTACTCATTCTCCCACTTAAAAGTTGCTGTCATCTTGTTTTGAAAATGTACTATCCAGCTTCACAATCCAGAATGAAATAATGAGGAGCTTTAGAAAACATTTAATAACTAATAGTTTCATTATAAATTAGATCGATAAGGTTTCCTTTTGTGTTTCAAGCTTGTTGGTACTTTAGACTGAGAATGCACAGTGTCTCATTTCATGACAGTTAATACCCTACAAATGAGAAACGCTGTGTGTAGAACTCAAGAATATATGACAAACCCTATTTGGCAATCAATGCTTTAAAATTATAGATACATCAGAGTTAAAAGTAACTGTGCAGTACACACTTCCGGCTTTAGGATTTGGGCACAGGAAGATTGCGTGTGCAGTTAACAGTTATTGGGAATATTTAGATAAGAATGAGTCATGATGAGCTACAATCTAATGTGTAATCTATTTTGGATCCATGTGCTATATATTTGCCAAACCACTCAGTGGGAGAAGGCTCGCAGTATGCCATTCGTGAAGAGTAATATATGTAGGTACTCTCACACACAATATAAGGGAATAATCACCTAAGATTTTTGTAAACAACTTTGTCTCAAATTGATACTTTTCAGTGCACACAACAAATGGCACCATGAGAGTTGCCTAACTTGTTACTTCCCTTCCAGTTCAATTTCTCTTATCTATGTTACAACAAAAATTGTCTCAAAGGTCATTTTGTGATGGTTTTTTGATTGCTTTTTCACTTTGCCTGACTAATGTAACAACCACAAACTTTGAATCCATTAATGACTTTGTTGAAGTAAGCACTTACGAATAGCATTACGTAGAAGTAATTAATTCATTAAGCAATGAAGGCTTTGTAAAAGCTGTGCAGCTCTGCATAGTCCTTGTTTTTTCACAAGAACACCCCCCCCCCCCCCCCCTCACCACACACACACACACACACACACACACACACACACACACACACACACACACACACACACACACGTACGTTCACTCACTTTTGCAACATTATCACAGTAACTGATTTCCCAGACTTGTCATTCACTTTGCCTTGGCCGGAGTATTGATGATATGTTGCTGTGCATCCTTTTGTGCTTCACTTAACAACAAACCAATTCTCCTAATGCTATTTCATATGCAAGTTCATCCTAGTATGACTAGCTTAGTTTGTGTTACTACTTGCATGCATTATACAACTTCCTGCATTTTCACATTGTTTGTAGAACACTGGTATATATGTTCCTTCACTAGAGGAGCAAGTGGAGAAATGCAAGTTAGTAAGTTACAGTTTGGACAGAATATATTTTGGTTATTGCATGTGCATCCACATTTAAGATGAAACACTGATTTGGTTCCATGTATTACATTACTCTGTGGTTCAAGTTTTACTTTTCAAGGTGGAGAACTAATCACTATGCAGATTTGATGGTGTACTTGTCTCATTGTGTAATTTTTTTTACGTACTACACTTTGCAGCTTACCTTGGAGTGGGGAGAAGTGATGGTCTTGTTTCTGGGAAGAATGAAATTTTTATTAAGTGTTTGTGTTCTGTATCAATACTTTACTATTAACAAATTTAGGGGGATGGTTCATTAGATTTATTTCAGAGACCCTAAATAATTAATGTTTTTGAGAAAAGTACCAGCAAGAAAAATTTCATACACCATTGTATTCCTTTTATTAACTTGTTGCTTGCTTTTTATGGTTGTGTGTGCTTCTTTTTGTATAATTGAAAGGCAGTTTTATCACACTTCACAACAGTATTGTTCATTCATAAATGCACATGTTATGTGTCTCGTAAGTATGCCATTAGTGACTAGGCACTTCTGCTACAATTATGTCTTTTTTCCCTTTTGTGTACAGTGTTTTGGTTCTCTCTTTTTATTGATATTGTAGTCCATAGATACTCCTTTTTAATTTGGAGAAATTAAATTATCGTCCTAAATATTGGTTAAGCAATTATTTGGTTCCTATTTAAATGTAACTTAAGTACAGTGATGAACACATTAAAGAATTATTAAACTTATATTATCCTGGAAAACTGCCATGTTTATCAAAATAAATTTCCTAATATTTGTGTGAATTGACGTGTCGTAACGTGTGAAATAGGCAATTTTGAGTTACTAATTTTGCAGAATGCAACACAGGCACATCAGCAGCCGATGTTAAACCCATCTGCCCTGCCTCCTGGTTATGCATACTTCTATGGTGGTGGCATGATGCCTGGCAGCTTCCAGTACGGGACTCCTGCCATATATCAGGTCTGTATTATTATTTCTGTTCCTAATTTTTTAAACATTGTATAGAATACAGGAAAGAGAAACACTGATACAGTTACAATAAATAAAGTAAATTTTGAGCTTGTGAGTTTTATTGTGGCACAATGAAATTTGTAGAACAAACTGATCTGCAAAGTGAATGTCTGCTTTTTCCTGGTGTGATCCTTCGTTGTAAACTTTAGTTTTGGTTCTGGATAACTGCTTCATTCAGTATTGCAGATGACGGAAATTTATGCAGTTGATGATAGTTGCAAACTAAAGATAAAAGTAGTTAATGTGACTTGTCAGAAGACCTCTGTAAAAATCAAGTTTCTTTATGATAGTGGAATAGTTAATTTGAAAACCTAGCAGGCTTGCTACCTAGTACAGTCTCAGGCCATCGTTAGTAATATTCCATACATGATTAATAAATTATTTAAGGAAAATGTCTCCATAGTGTTGCATGCGTGATTTGAACACAGTTCTGAGCATCTTCCTTTAGCACTCTTGTGACTTTTATTCACTCATTTTCATTTTTAAGATTGTGGTTTATTATTATACTGTCATTAAACACACTTTAATATTGTATGTTCGTGGACACTGTCTGGTAATTTTCTGTCATCTACCAATGTTCTGAAACATTCTTGAAAAGTTGAAACACATTGTGACACTTTTTGCTTTCATTGTGCTTGAACAGATGCCACCTGCCACAAATGCACATGGTACGACGACGACATCACAGTATCCTAAGCCTGGTACATACGGGTCTGGTTATGCATCTGGCTATGATGGGTTGACGCAGAATCAAGACTATAGTAAAACTGGCTATGTTGCTGGTAGTCAGTCACAGAGTAAGACTGGAGTGGGTGCAAACACTGGTTCAACAGGGTCCTCTGGTGCAGATCTGAGTGCAACAATGTATGGCAAATCACATGTTGCTATAGGGAAAGTTAATGTAAGTCAAAGACAAGTTTTTATTTTTTTGTATGAAATAAAAAAAATTCCTTTACTCTTTTAAAAACCAGTGTGTCAGTTGGTTTGATGATCTGATTTTTGTTTTGTAGTCATATGATAAACAAGGATTCCATTCTGGTACACCACCGCCATTCAACTTGCCTGGCAGTCAGAGCACACCAATAGCTCCTAGTGGAGCGTACACACCTCATCTGTTTATTCCTGCTATACCACCACATCAGCAACATCACTCAACTACTCTAATGCACCAGCCATTGCATCAGGTAAGGACAATTTCACAATTCGTCATAGGACTAGAAGTATAAATCCTTTCAGAACAGCCTTAATTAGAAGTGGGGCAATATTTGCTTTCACAAAAAGTGTACTTTTAAGCTTCTTGGGTAAGAAAGTGAGACCCATAGAAAAGCATAGAGCTGTATGAGTACAGTATTTTGAGAAAGAGGCTAACATACAAAAATTGTAGATGTGCAATGCAATGGAGATTGGATTTTAACAAGCTTTCGGTACTGATACAGCAAGAGTTGCAGATGTTATGGTACTTAATGTACAATAACAAAATTATGTTGATTGCACAAATGAGAATACCTGTGAGGATTATTTCCAAGGGATTGGGATTAAGTTACTCTTTACTCTACATGTGATTCAGTGTGATGTTCAAGGAGGCAGATTCTAGAATTGTATGGTAAAGTCGTGAGTGGGCAAGGTGACATTTTTTGTCTGACACAAGTTAGCATTGATATTATAAAATTGGAGAACAGACTGTGTGAAACGTGCTCCTTCATTTTCAGTTCTTAAAACAGGGAACTTGATTCAAATGTGGCTTAGTTATCCTTCTGAAGTACATCTCAGAACATCAACCATAAATGACCTCATTAAGAAAATTTACAATATTGTAATGTGTGATTAGTGATGTATAAAACAGTCCATGCAGTTCACATCTCAGATGAAAGTTGCAGTATGTTTCACTTAAAGAATTTAAGTGTGATTGTATTTTGGAAGAAATGTGCCACATTTTTTGAATGCTGGCCACAAGTAAAAACAAAATAAATTTTATCAGCAACATTTGTACCATTAGAAAAATGCTGTAGATATTGTGTGTAGGCATAAAAGGGGGGGGGGTCGGTTTGTGGAGAAAATTATGGAGATATGAAAAACGCATTACCATGTCTAGCGTAGGAAAACTATTGGCATTCCAAGATTCCAGTTGTCTTGGAATGGATAAATACAGGTCTTGTATGACTTGCACCATTCTTCCTGCAAAATAGTGACAACCTCAGGTAATGCTGATCGAGGTGGTTAACAATTATGCACCCTTCTCTCCAGAGTAAACCACAGAGGCTCAATAATATTGAGGTCTAGTGACTGGTGGCCAGGAGAGACACGGCATGGTTGTGCTCACAGAACAAGTCCTGGGTGATGAGAGATGTGTGGACAGGGAACCTGTTGTCTTTGAAAACAGCATCACCATTGGAGAACATTGTACCATGGGCCAGATCCGGTCAGCCAAACTGCTGACATAATCCTTGGCAGTATTGCAGAGTAACTGTGGAATACCATGATCTGGCTGCCCAATGGTGGAAACAATGTGAAAAAAGTATCATCCAGCCAAATTATATTCCTTGATTACATCATAGTCCTGGTTTTATGGCTTCAGCACCACGCTGTTCTGTTATTGGCATGTGCATCACAGATAAATGGCTCTGGAATTCCAGCTTGCCCTACCATTCCCAGCGTATGAAGCTTGATATTCATGCTGTTTTGGTGCTGATAATGTTCATGAGTGACTTCCCCTTATTTGTCACAATCCCCTTTAATGACTGTTTTCACTCAACACATACTTTTGTCAACATTTTGACAGAGTGGATGAAATCTTTCAGATTTCTCTATATACATTATAAATCGCCACTACAGTTCCCTTTGAAATCCCAAACGCTTTGGCTCCCTTGAATATGGAAGCACCCACCACATGAGCATTGACATAATGCACCCACAGCCACACCAAACACTGTTCTGACCACATCTAATACTTACAACATATTGAGGGCATTTCACGGGTGCGATTAATGACTAAGTACAACAGTGCCATCTACAGGCTTGGCTAGCATCTGCACTGCAGTTCAAGCATGTATTTTTCATGGTGTTTCCATATTGATAGTTGGCAATAAATACTGCATAACTCCATTTAGTAAAAAATCATGCTGGTGAAGCAAAAATTGTTTCTTAAGAAACAATATAAAGTGATTCCAAAGCTTGCTACATGAATAACTGTGTAGTAGAAGCCTAATTATTGATATATTATAGAAATCCATGCACTTTCAAATGTCGTTTTGGGGTCATTCCACATCAAATCAACAAATGAAACTGTCATTTTCAACCTTACCCTCTTGGATTTAAATGAAATTAAGTATGCCTATAGTACTCATAAATAGCACCACAAATTAATTTTTTCACATTTTTCTGAGAAAAAGTTACCGAGTAATGGACTTTCAAATATTGAAAAAATGACAAATTTTTGACTCGTGGAACAATGTTGTTTTCTTTATAACTCTAGTTCTAATTAAGCTAGAACCATAAAATTTACTTCATTGGAAAGCTCTTTTAAAGAGATTTTATATGATACCAAACATCATTAGTTTAATATATATACACACATTGTTTATAAAAACAACATTGATGAAATTATCGAATTTTGAAAAACTGTATTTTTAAAATTCTCAAAAAAAAATATGTGAAAGATACACTTTACATCTACATATTCTGAAAGTTTCAACTTGGGATGAGCATGGGATCACTATCAAAAGCAATTCTATGTGTACCATGATTCTCCAAAATCACGGTCAGATTAGTGAATATCTATTATTTGGCTACACATGACAATATTACAGTGTTAGATTTTGTTACATGATCCACAAATTGTACTTTTGAAACGAATAACTGCTTATTAAACTTTAGTGCTAACTATTTATTAATAGCTGTAAAACCACGGGGGAAGAAAAAGAAGCTATCTCTCATTTTAAAGATTATATGTAAAATTATTCTTTGGTGTTACTATCTGCAATCTATTCAGTATTTTATTTCTGGTTAATATGGTCAGCAACTTTCACCTATTGTTGAAAGTGACCCACACATTCTTTTGTTGTGAGGCAGGTGTAGTGAAATTATGTGATTAACTCTGAAATGTGTTTTGAATCTAGCTTATTGGTACTTTTGTACAAATCTCACAAGAGTCTGTAAGTTTGTATGCCTACAACCAGTTAATGTTTGCATACTATTAACATAATTTTTTTTTTTTTTTTTTTTTTTTTTTACAGGAAGTGAAATAATAGAGAAGTAATATTCTGTAGTATTGAATATAGAAAGCTGGGGCATTCAACTTCAAAAACATGTTTTTAAATTAGTTTGTTCACTTGAGAAGTATAAAATGCCTAAAATTTCAGCTTTGTGCTGTAATCCATTTAATGAAAAGGGCCACAAGAAAAACTTACGGCCTGTTTCACAATGGATGATAGCAAGAAAACCTTTCTTAACTTTAAATCAAAAAGTGTGTGACAACTGCTGTAAAAAAATTGCACGAGTAGAAATTTGTGATACGTCTAGCTCAGAAAATGATGATGATCTACTGTATTCTGGGGTGAAACAAGAAAGTGAAAAGGTTTTATGTGATAGTGACGTACAAGACATTGCAGCAAGTGAGGCCTTGGAAAGGTTGAATGCTTCTTTGCAGTCTGTTGGTGAATTGCCAATTAAGAAGAAACAACTGTGTGAAGCAAAATATCCTAAGGAAAAACTAATTAAATTAACTTCAACAATTCCAACAAAGGTATTGCTGCTTCCTTCCAAAAAAGAGGAAGAGGTACATGATCATGCAGAATCTGAGATGACCAGTCAGCTAAAAGATAAATTTCGTACATGTAAATCTCAAAGTAAACAGATGGAAATTCTTACCATTTTACCTAAAAGCTTGAGTGTTGAGAAGCTTCAAAATGAATTTAATGTAACAAATTACATGGCTCGAAGAGTAAAAGATTTGATGAAGGCCAAGGGAATTTTGTCTTCACCAAACCCAAAACCTGGCAAGACTCTTGATCAAACAACTGCTGCTTTTGTTAGAAACTTCTATTGTTCTGATGAGATAAGCAGGGCAATGCCTGGGAAAAAAGATTTTGTGCTTGTGAGAGATAACAGAGAAAAACTGCAAGTACAAAAACGGCTAGTTTTAAGTAATTTACGTGAACTTTCAAGACAACCATCCAGAGCTCCACATTGGATTTTCGAAGTTTGCAGATCTACGTCCCAAAAATTTTGTTTTAGCTGGATGTAGTGGTACACGTAGTGTCTCTGTGTGTGTACTACCCATCAAAACTTCAAACTCATGCTGACTGGATGTAACATTCCTCAGCTGACAAAGGATGAAGATAATCCAATAAAAACTTACAAAGACTGCATTGCAAGAGTTATATGTAATCCGTCATTACCTGCTTGTCATTTTTGTGAATGTAAATTCTGCCCTGGCCCAGAAACATTTAAGACATATCTACAAGATTTGTTGAATATTAATGATATTGATAATATAGCTTACCAGCAATGGGTTTCCGTTGATCACACGTCTCTAGAAACAATCATAAAATCACGTGACAACTTTATTGATTGTTTTTTTGATAAATTAAAATCGCTTACACGACATTCATTTGTTGCTAGTCAACAATCAACTTTCCAAAAGAGACTGAGAAATGAACTTAAAGAAGGCGAAGTCGTAGCGATCTGTGACTTTTCTGAGAATTACTCCTTTGTAATCCAGGACGAAGTTCAAGGCTATCACTGGACAAACATGCAAGCAACGATTCATCCCATTGTTGCTTATTACAAGGATGGGAACAAACTCGAGCACACAAATCGTGTAATTATATCAGAATGCCTAACACATGAGACTGTTGCTGTGCATTTGTTCCTATCGTACTTGACGGACTTCCTGATTGTTAAATTCGGTAGAAAACTAAGAGAAATATATTATTTCTCTGATGGAGCAGCAGCTCATTCTAAAAACAGGAAGAACTTTATCAATCTGCAGAATGAGATTTTCACTCTGCAGCGGAGTGTGCGCTGATATGAAACTTCCTGGCAGATTAAAACTGTGTGCCCGACCGAGACTCGAACTCGGGACCTTTGCCTTTCGCGGGCAAGTGCTCTACCAACTGAGCTACCGAAGCACGACTCACGCCCGGTACTCACAGCTTTACTTCTGCCAGTACCGCGTCTCCTACCTTCCAAACTTTACAGAAGCTCTCCTGCGAAACTTGCAGAACTAGCACTCCTGAAAGAAAGGATATTGCGGAGACATGGCTTAGCCACAGCCTGGGGGATGTTTCCAGAATGAGATTTTCACTCTGCAGCGGAGTGTGCGCTGATATGAAACTTCCTGGCAGATTAAAACTGTGTGCCCGACCGAGACTCGAACTCGGGACCTTTGCCTTTCGCGGGCAAGTGCTCTACCAACTGAGCTACCGAAGCACGACTCACGCCCGGTACTCACAGCTTTACTTCTGCCAGTACCGCGTCTCCTACCTTCCAAACTTTACAGAAGCTCTCCTGCGAAACTTGCAGAACTAGCACTCCTGAAAGAAAGGATATTGCGGAGACATGGCTTAGCCACAGCCTGGGGGATGTTTCCAGAATGAGATTTTCACTCTGCAGCGGAGTGTGCGCTGATATGAAACTTCCTGGCAGATTAAAACTGTGTGCCCGACCGAGACTCGAACTCGGGACCTTTGCCTTTCGCGGGCAAGTGCTCTACCAACTGAGCTACCGAAGCACGACTCACGCCCGGTACTCACAGCTTTACTTCTGCCAGTACCGCGTCTCCTACCTTCCAAACTTTACAGAAGCTCTCCTGCGAAACTTGCAGAACTAGCACTCCTGAAAGAAAGGATATTGCGGAGACATGGCTTAGCCACAGCCTGGGGGATGTTTCCAGAATGAGATTTTCACTCTGCAGCGGAGTGTGCGCTGATATGAAACTTCCTGGCAGATTAAAACTGTGTGCCCGACCGAGACTCGAACTCGGGACCTTTGCCTTTCGCGGGCAAGTGCTCTACCAACTGAGCTACCGAAGCACGACTCACGCCCGGTACTCACAGCTTTACTTCTGCCAGTACCGCGTCTCCTACCTTCCAAACTTTACAGAAGCTCTCCTGCGAAACTTGCAGAACTAGCACTCCTGAAAGAAAGGATATTGCGGAGACATGGCTTAGCCACAGCCTGGGGGATGTTTCCAGAATGAGATTTTCACTCTGCAGCGGAGTGTGCGCTGATATGAAACTTCCTGGCAGATTAAAACTGTGTGCCCGACCGAGACTCGAACTCGGGACCTTTGCCTTTCGCGGGCAAGTGCTCTACCAACTGAGCTACCGAAGCACGACTCACGCCCGGTACTCACAGCTTTACTTCTGCCAGTACCGCGTCTCCTACCTTCCAAACTTTACGTTATCAGCGCACACTCCGCTGCAGAGTGAAAATCTCATTCTGGAAACATCCCCCAGGCTGTGGCTAAGCCATGTCTCCGCAATATCCTTTCTTTCAGGAGTGCTAGTTCTGCAAGTTTCGCAGGAGAGCTTCTGTAAAGTTTGGAAGGTAGGAGACGCGGTACTGGCAGAAGTAAAGCTGTGAGTACCGGGCGTGAGTCGTGCTTCGGTAGCTCAGTTGGTAGAGCACTTGCCCGCGAAAGGCAAAGGTCCCGAGTTCGAGTCTCGGTCGGGCACACAGTTTTAATCTGCCAGGAAGTTTCATATCAGCGCACACTCCGCTGCAGAGTGAAAATCTCATTCTGGAAACATCCCCCAGGCTGTGGCTAAGCCATGTCTCCGCAATATCCTTTCTTTCAGGAGTGCTAGTTCTGCAAGTTTCGCAGGAGAGCTTCTGTAAAGTTTGGAAGGTAGGAGACGCGGTACTGGCAGAAGTAAAGCTGTGAGTACCGGGCGTGAGTCGTGCTTCGGTAGCTCAGTTGGTAGAGCACTTGCCCGCGAAAGGCAAAGGTCCCGAGTTCGAGTCTCGGTCGGGCACACAGTTTTAATCTGCCAGGAAGTTTCATATCAGCGCACACTCCGCTGCAGAGTGAAAATCTCATTCTGGAAACATCCCCCAGGCTGTGGCTAAGCCATGTCTCCGCAATATCCTTTCTTTCAGGAGTGCTAGTTCTGCAAGTTTCGCAGGAGAGCTTCTGTAAAGTTTGGAAGGTAGGAGACGCGGTACTGGCAGAAGTAAAGCTGTGAGTACCGGGCGTGAGTCGTGCTTCGGTAGCTCAGTTGGTAGAGCACTTGCCCGCGAAAGGCAAAGGTCCCGAGTTCGAGTCTCGGTCGGGCACACAGTTTTAATCTGCCAGGAAGTTTCATATCAGCGCACACTCCGCTGCAGAGTGAAAATCTCATTCTGGAAACATCCCCCAGGCTGTGGCTAAGCCATGTCTCCGCAATATCCTTTCTTTCAGGAGTGCTAGTTCTGCAAGTTTCGCAGGAGAGCTTCTGTAAAGTTTGGAAGGTAGGAGACGCGGTACTGGCAGAAGTAAAGCTGTGAGTACCGGGCGTGAGTCGTGCTTCGGTAGCTCAGTTGGTAGAGCACTTGCCCGCGAAAGGCAAAGGTCCCGAGTTCGAGTCTCGGTCGGGCACACAGTTTTAATCTGCCAGGAAGTTTCATATCAGTGCACACTCCGCTGCAGAGTGAAAATCTCATTCTGGAAACATCCCCCAGGCTGTGGCTAAGCCATGTCTCCGCAATATCCTTTCTTTCAGGAGTGCTAGTTCTGCAAGTTTCGCAGGAGAGCTTCTGTAAAGTTTGGAAGGTAGGAGACGCGGTACTGGCAGAAGTAAAGCTGTGAGTACCGGGCGTGAGTCGTGCTTCGGTAGCTCAGTTGGTAGAGCACTTGCCCGCGAAAGGCAAAGGTCCCGAGTTCGAGTCTCGGTCGGGCACACAGTTTTA
Source organism: Schistocerca americana (assembly GCF_021461395.2). Classification (NCBI taxonomy): domain Eukaryota; kingdom Metazoa; phylum Arthropoda; class Insecta; order Orthoptera; family Acrididae; genus Schistocerca; species Schistocerca americana. The sequence goes on from NC_060122.1 coordinate 290,486,405, forward strand.
ATCTGCCAGGAAGTTTTATCAATCTGTGCCATCATGAAGATGATTTCCAAACTGAAGCTGAATGGCATTTTTCAGCCACCTTGCATGGGAAGGGAGCTAGTGATGGTGTTGGTGGAGCAGTTAAATGACTTGCAGCTCGAGCAAGTCTGCAACGGCCATACAGTGGTCAAATAATGACACCAAAACAACTTTATATGTTTGCCAATGGTAACATAGAAGGAATGAACTTCAAGTTTGCTGTTAAAGAAGATCACAAAAATGAAGAAATGAAACTTAAGGAGAGATTTGAGAAATGCTGCAAAATTGTAGGGACACAAAAACTTCACACTTTTATTCCTTTTAGCAAGGACAAAATAATAACAAAAGTGTATTCAAACTCTGATGATGGTAAAATTGATATATATATATATATATATATATATATATATATATATATATATATATATATATATATATATATATATATATATATATATATATATATATATATATATATATAGTTATGATAGAGGGAAACATTCCACGCGGGAAAAATATATTTAAAAACAAAGATGATGTGACTTACCAAATGAAAGTGCTGGCAGGTCGATAGACACACAAACATACACACAAAATTCAAGCTTTCGCAACAAACTGTTGCCTCATCAGGAAAGAGGGAAGGAGAGGGAAAGACGAAAGGATGTGGGTTTTAAGGGAGAGGGTATGGAGTCATTCCAATCCCGGGAGCGGAAGGACTTACCTTAGGGGAAAAAAAGGACAGGTATACACTCGCGCGCGTGCGCACACACACACACATCCATCCGCACATACACAGACACAAGCAGACATTTGTAAAGGCAGAGAGTTTGGGCAGAGATGTCAGTCGAGGCGGAAGTACAGAGGCAAAGATGTTGAATGACAGGTGAGGTATGAGCGGCGGCAACTTGAAATTAGCGGAGGTTGAGGCCTGGCGGGTAACGAGAAGAGAGGATATACTGAAGGGCAAGTTCCCATCTCCGGAGTTTTGACAGGTTGGTGTTAGTGGGAAGTATCCAGATAACCCGGATGGTGTAACACTGTGCCAACATGTGCTGGCCATGCACCAAGGCATGTTTAGCCACAGGGTGATCCTCATTACCAACAAACACTGTCTGCCTGTGTCCATTCATGCAAATGGACAGTTTGTTGCTGGTCATTCCCACATAGAAAGCTTCACAGTGTAGGCAGGTCAGTTGGTAAATCACGTGGGTGCTTTCACATGTGGCTCTGCCTTTGATCGTGTACACCTTCTGGGTTACAGGACTGGAGTAGGTGGTGGTGGGAGGGTGCATGGGACAGGTTTTACACTGGGGGCGGTTACAAGGGTAGGAGCCAGAGGGTAGGGGAGGTGGTTTGGGGATTTCATAGGGATGAACCAAGAGGTTGCGAAGGTTAGGTGGACGGCGGAAAGACACTTTTGGTGTAGTGGGGAGGATTTCATGAAGGATGGATCTCATTTCAGGGCAGGATTTGAGGAAGCTGTATCCCTGCTGGACAGCCACGTTCAGAGTCTGATCCAGTCCCGGAAAGTATCCTGTCACAAGTGGGGCACTTTTGGGGTTTTTCTGTGGGAGGTTCTGGGTTTGAGGGGATGAGGAAGTGTTTCTGGTTATTTGTTTCTGTACCAGGTCGGGAGGGTAGTTGCGGGATGCGAAAGCTGTTTTCAGGTTGTTGGTGTATTGGTTCAGGGATTCCGGACTGGAGCAGATTCGTTTGCCACGAAGACCTAGGCAGTAGGGGAGTGACCGTTTGATGTGGAATGGGTGGCAGCTGTCATAATGAAGGTACTGTTGCTTGTTGGTGGATTTGATGTGGACGGACGTGTGAATCTGGCCATTGGACAGATGGAGGTCCACGTCAAGGAAAGTGGCATGGGATTTGGAGTAGGATGAGGTGAATCTGATGGAACCAAAGGAGTTGAGGTTGGAGAGGAAATTCTGGAGTTCTTCTTCACTGTGAGTCCAGATCATGAAGATGTCATCAATAAATGTATACCAAACTTTGGGTTGGCAGGCCTGGGTGACCAAGAGGGCTTCCTCTAAGCGACCCATAAATAGGTTGGTGTACGAGGGGGCCATCCTGGTACCCATGGCTGTTCCCTTTAATTGTTGGTATGTCTGGCCTTCGAAAGTGAAGAAGTTGTGCGTCAGGATGAAACTGGCTAAGGTAATGAGGAAAGAGGTTTTAGGTAGGGTGGCAGATGATCGGCGTGAAAGGAAGTGCTCCATCGCAGCAAGGCCCTGGACATGCGGAATATTTGTGTATAAGGAAGTGGCATCAATGGTTATAAGGATGGTTTCCGGGGGTAGCAGATTGGGTAAGGATTCCAGGCGTTTGAAAAGTGGTTGGTGTCTTTGATGAAGGATGGGAGACTGCATGTAATGGGTTGAAGGTGTTGATCTACGTAGGCAGAGATACGTTCTGTGGGGGCTTGGTAACCAGCTACAATGGGGCGGCCGGGTTGATTGGGTTTGTGAATTTTAGGAAGAAGGTAGAAGGTAGGGGTGCGGCGTGTCGGTGGGGTCAGGAGGTTGACGGAGTCAAGTGAAAGGTTTTGCAGGGGGCCTAAGGTTCTGAGGATTCCTTGAAGCTCCGCCTGGACATCAGGAATGGGATTACCTTGGCAAACTTTGTATGTAGTGTTGTCTGAAAGCTGACGCAGTCCCTCAGCCACATACTCCCGACGATCAAGTACCACAGTCGTGGAACCCTTGTCCGCTGGAAGAATGACGATGGATCGGTCAGCCTTCAGATCACGGATAGCCTGGGCTTCAGCAGTGGTGATGTTGGGAGTAGGATTAAGGATTTTTTAAGAAGGATTGAGAGGCAAGGCTGGAAGTCAGAAATTCCTGGAAGGTTGGGAGAGGGTGATTTTGAGGAAAAGGAGGTGGGTCCCGCTGTGACGGAGGATGGAACTGTTCCAGGCAGGGTTCAATTTGAATAGTGTCTTGGGGAGTTGGATCATTAGGAGTAGGATTAGGATCATTTTTCTTCGTGGCAAAGTGATATTGCCAACAGAGACTAAGAGTGTAGGACAGTAAATCTTTGACGAGGGCTGTTTGGTTGAATCTGGGAGTGGGGCTGAAGGTGAGGCCTTTGGATAGGACAGAGGTTTTGGATTGGGAGAGAGGTTTGGAGGAAAGGTTAACTACTGAATTAGGGTGTTGTGGTTCCAGGTTGTGTTGATTGGAATTTTGAGGTTTTGGGGGGAGTGGAGCTGGAAGTGGGAGATTGAGTAGATGGGAGAGACTGGGTCTGTGTGCAATGAGAGGAGGTTGAGGTTTGCTGGAAAGGTTGTGAAGGGTGAGTGAGTTGCCTTTCCAGAGGTGGGAAACCAGGAGATTGGATAGTTTTTTGAGGTGGAGGGTGGCATGCTGTTCTAATTTGTGGTTGGCCTGTAGGAGGATG